>NC_137178.1:13275200-13777700 GCF_951804945.1 Podarcis cretensis
AGGGAATCAAATTAGTGCATTTCAAGAAGGTTGCTCTGAGCCATGGGTAGGCAAACTAAGGCCCAGGGACTGGATGTGGCCCAATCGCCTTCTAAATCCGGCCCGTGGATGGTCCGGGAATCAGCATGTTTTTACATGAGTAGAATGTGTGCTTTTATTTAAAATGCATCTCTGGGTTATTTGTGGGTCATAGAAATTTGTTCATTCCCCCCCCCCCAAAAAAAAATAGTCCGGCCCCCCACAAGGTCTGAGGGACAGTGGACTGGCCCCCCGGTGAAAAAGTTTGCTGACCCCTGATGAGCCTTTCTTAGTATGTACAAGGTGTGTTTTGCACTTTGGGAGCCTGCAAAAACACCCCCTCCTTCACTTTCACACACCTGTAGCCTATAAATGAATTCTACCAATCTCGTTCTGTGTTGTGGTGTAGAACAGCCTTCACCAGCTTGGGGCATAGCTTCAACGTTTCCCTTTTTTAAAGGGACATTTCCTTATTCCGAATAGGATTCCATGAAAGAAAAGGGAAAAGTTGACAGCTATGACTTGGGGCCCTCCAGAAGTTGTTGGACTACAACTCCCATCAGCCATAGCCACGTTGTGCTGATGGGAGTTGTAGTCCAAAAACGTCCAGAGGGCACTAGGTTGGCGAAGGCTGATGTAGGAAGACATTTGTTTATAAATTGTACTTTTTATTTTTTCCACATGATGACTTGTTCCTCCCCCTCCTCGAAACCCCCAATTCTTGTGATTATATAGGGCAAATGCAATGTGGATACTTTTCTATGATAGGTTCATCCTCGTTAAAGATTTTGGGCCAGTTGTAGAATATGGGTTTCTCATTAGGGGGAAGGCATCTCTTTGCTGGACAGGTTATCTAACAATTAAAACAAATCAAAAAGTCATCTGGTAGGAATCTTTGCATGACTCCCCCCCTCCTCATTAGTCCCTTAGACTTCAGTGTTGCGAGAATGTCTGAATAAGCGATTTGGAGATCACAGCCTCTAGGTGATGAATTGCGTGTCCGCCTGAATATCAGCAAAAGTCAGTCATGGTGGGGCTTGGAGGCATACCAACTTTGGGAAGATCCCATCATAAATGAAAACATACATTGTATTAATTACGTTGTTTCGATACAATGTTCAGAAACAGCCAAGAAGGGAACTACAGTGGTACCTCAGGTTACATACACTTCAGGTTACATACGCTTCAGGTTACAGACTCCGCTAACCCAGAAATAGTACCTCGGGTTAAGAACTTTGCTTCAGGTTGAGAACAGAAATCGTGCAGTGGCGGTGCAACGGCAGCAGGAGGCCCCATTAGCTAAAGTGGTGCTTCAGGTTAAGAACAGTTTCAGGTTAAGAACGGACCTCCAGAACAAATTAAGTACTTAACCTGAGGTACCACTGTATTATTTATAGTTGTCTTTGGCACTGAACAACACCTCATCCCCACCCCCACCCCGCTTGAACTGACACTGGGCATAAATTCTCCACTGAGAAGGCACAGCTAAAAGGACCTCCTCACATATTCCGTGTACACCTAAAAATGCAAAGTGTGTGAATGCTGCAAGCAGGTGTGTGGCAACAGACGCATCACACAGGTGTTATCAAAGAGCCAGGATTAGCTGCATATCCCTGCCGGGTATGCAGGTGAAAGCTGTTTTCTCCAAGGCTCCTGGTGGAATATAATTACTGCACTTTAAAAACCTGTTGCTGAGGATATTTCACACTGGTTTCAGCCTTTGTCTTAGCCATGTGTATGTAGATATATAATCTTTGTATGCGAACTGGCTTGGAGATGCTGGGTTATATCCAACTAAATTCCGCTCAGACTTGACCCACTGACATAAGTAAGCAGCGCCAGATTTAGGGTGGTGCAGGCAGTTCTGCCCCTGCATGGGGCACCAAGCCAATGGGGAGCAAAAGCGAGATGATCCATGATTGAGAAGAGCCATTTGGTGGCACCAAGTTTCGGCCTTGCTCAGGGCGCCATATTACCAAAGCCTGGTCCCCTGAAGAAAGCCAGGTCCTCTAATTTCCGTGGGTCTTTTCTGTGCATGACTCAGTAATTGAATATAGACCTATCAGTAGAAAAGTACTTTATATGTGAAGTGTTCCTTGGATGCATCACAGTGGGTAGTAATCTTCCCAGTGCTGCCATCACGACCTTTTCTAATTGTTTTCAAGAGAAAGTGGAAGGGCAGGGAGATTGTAAACAAAAAGAGTGGCATGGGAGGAAGGTGGATTCTGGTAAACGAAAAGAAAAGAGGTTGTCCCACGTTGCAGTTTTATCTTAACGGTGGATCTCAGGTCTAAAAATGTTGAAGTCAACTCAGGTTCAGAATGCCCTTTGTCAGTTTTGATCAGTCCAACATCACAATCTGCTTTTAATTCTTGAGAAACCATCGTCCTTACTAGCTGGCCGTCCTTAAATGTGCAGTGATCTAAGACTTCCCCACCAAAACCAATTTATTTCAAGTAGAATTTTGCAGTGTGGATAAAAATAGAAGTTCTAGCTTGAATGCCTCTCCCACCTTGTCGCTGCCTGAACTTTCTACACTTGAGATTCTTTAGCGGAGTGCTAAACTGAAATAAGCTACCAAGCCAAACTGTTCCCGGTGTGCTATCTCTCTCTCCCCAACTGAATCCCACAAGCGAATATCTGCATCAGTGGTAGGACCTTTCCTGGAATATGTGAATTCATTGGAAATAGCACATTTCTGGCCCCCTTCACTTCTTCTATGGTTATTTTTTATATATAAAAACTTTAAACTAGACTTGCAAAATGCCAGTCCTTCAAATAGAGGACTGTCCCTTGTAAAATAGGACACAGGGCCACCTTAGAGGCAGCTCCCTCATGAAAGGGCAGTAAATTGCTAGTTATTTAATTGAATTATACAGCAAATATCATTATTTTGTTTTGTTTTACTGCTAGGAAGAGGTGTTTGTGTGGGTTTCAGCCTCAAGTGCCAAAATAACTTGACCCAGCCCTGAGTACTGTGTATCTTGACTCTGTGGTGGTGATGTTAGTCACCAGGCAGCAAAATGTCTTGGGGTTGCCTTGGCCAGAGTGGGGTAAGCAAGAGGAAGAGAAGATTTTTTAGGAGGAGCAAAGTTCTCAGCAAAGTGTAAAGGTCCACCCTTTTTATATGAAATAGCACATTCTGACAATGTTTGTTGTGGTTACATTAATTACATGTCTTATAATCACTGAGTTATCCAAATGATAAGTCAGTAATTATAAGCTGAGACCCTACCTGCCCGCAGACTGTCTCGCCAGAGTGGTGCATACCCTAGTTATCTCTCGCTTGGACTACTGCAATGCGCTCACCTTTGAAGGTGACCCAGAAACTACAACTACCGTATTTCGCCCTATAGGACTCACTTTCCCCCCTCCAAAAATGAAGGGGAAATGTGTGTGCGTCCTATGGGGCGAATGCAGGCTTTCTCTGAAGCCTGGAGAGCCAGAAGGGTCGGTGCGTACCGACCCCTCTCACTTTCCAGGCTTCGGGCAGATATCCGCAAGCCTGGGGAGCCCGCGGGAGTTCCTGCCGGGCTCCCAAGGCTTGCAGATAGCAGCCTGTTCTGGGGGCTGGGGTCGGTGGAAGCTCGGGCTTCCCCCGCCCCAGCCCCGCGCCTAGGGGGGGGAATAATTTTTTTTCTTTATCCCTCCCTCAAAAAACCTAGGTGCACCCTATGGGTCGGTGCGCCCTATAGGGCGAAAAATACGGTAATCCAGAATGCGGCAGCTAGACTGGTGACTGGGAGTGGCCCCTGAGACCACATAACACCGGTCTTGAAAGACCTACACTGGCTCCCAGTATGCTTCTGAGCACAATTCAAAGTGTTGGTGCTGACTTTTAAAGCCCTGAACGGCCTCGGTCCACTATACCTGAAGGAGTGTCTCCACCCCCATCGTTCTGCCCAGAAACTGAGGTCCAGTGCTGAGGGCCTTCTGGCGGTTCCCTCGCTGTGAGAAGCCAAGTTACAGGGAACCAGGCAGAGGGCCTTCTCGGTAGTGGCACCTGCCCTGTGGAATGCCCTCCCATCAGATATCAAGGAAACAAACAACTATCTGACTTTTAGAAGACATCTGAAGTCAGCCCTGTTTAGGGAAGCTTTTAATGTTTAATAGACTATTGTATTTTAATATTCTGTTGGAAGTAGCCCAGAGTGGCTGGGGTAACCCAGCCAGATGAGTGGGGTATAAATAATACATTATTATTATTATTATTATTATTATTATTATTATTATTATTATTAATTATTAATTATTAATTATTAATTATTGTTATTATTATTTTACTTTATTCGTTAAGTAAATTTATGTTGCACCAAAGAATCCCAAGGTGGAATACATAGTTATCCCCCAACTTCCATTTTATCCTCCCAGCCTGAGAGATAGGGACTGGCCCAATGCTGACTTGATCCATGCTGACTTTATTTCTCCTTTGGGAGCAACGGCAGAATATACAGTGACTACACAAACAAACGTATGAATCCAAATATGATCCATATGCCACTTTACATCATGCTCAATTTACAGGCGCAATACAAGCAAAGTTAAACATTTCCTTTCCGTGAGAAAAAAAAGCACCTGTTTAACTGTATTCCATTGAAATCAATGTGGATTAAAAGTGGTTCACTTTGGTTAAGACTGCACCTTATGGGTCGGATTCCGCTAATTGTCACTGGCAGAAACCTGCACAAGGATTTTCTGCACAGTGGGGCTTTCCCTCTCTCTCTCCTCTTCTGTGTGTCTAATGGCCCCTCCCAAATTGGTATTTTTTGTGGCGGGGGGGGGGGGGCAGGAAAGAGAACCCCTAGAATAGCACATGGGGGAATGGAGGGGGACTGTTCCCAATGTATGGGCTTATTCCCTAACAGGTGTGTGTTAGGTGTGTGCAGACATAAAGAAGGCAGAACAGAGACCAAATAGTTCTATTTAATGAACACAGTTAATTTGACTTCATCAACACTCTAAACCCCCCCCCCCCAAAAAAAAAAAAACCCTAGATCTCTGAAAAGTCATTTCAGGTATTACACCTGTCCTTGAGCCAATTACAACCATATGGTTTCCTACTTCTTTATTTAAGCTGTTCTTTTTTCTTAGTTCAGTTTGAAACACAAGTCAAAAAAAAAAAAAATAACACAGGAAATGCAGCATAGTCAACTTTACTAAGAAGCACAAAACACTATTGGGTTGGGAAGAGAAAAACGAGGATTTCTTTTTCTTTCTTTCTTTCTTTCGCAGGGGGAAGAGGGCAATGAAAACAGAATTTCCTTCACCATTCTTTCAAGCTGCGCTTCTTTCAACAAAGCTTGGGCAGCCTGTAAATGCATAAATAAAAATTGTGTCACCCCATTTCATAAACAAATTTACTGAATATACATAAGGAACTTTTTTTATTTTTATAATGGAGGTTTACCGGGGAAGCGAAAACAAAGCAAACTGAGAGCAGAATTGGAAGGAGTTACTAAGTAAGGCTTGAAAGAAAAAAAGGGGGGTGGACCATTTGCAGGCTTGCGCTTTCTACTTCTCAGTTGCACCTCAAAGCGCACTACTGGCGACTGAGTTATAAAGCCACAAAAAGAGAGTTTAATAATGGAAGTGCTGGTGCATTCTTAAGTATATGGGGCCAGCATGCTGCTTTAATATCTAATTTAAAGTAGGACTAATGATGACTATATAACTAAGCAGCCCTCATTATTGCATCCCTTTTCACCCATGGGATAGATTTGGCAATCCATAAAAATGTCAGTATATCCTCTGTAAAGGTAAACATGCCACATGCTAGTGGACTTGTTCTAGCCCCCAAAAACATGTGGTAGTGATAGCAGCAGAACCGAGCACAAGAGCCCTCTAGCCTCCTAAAGTTTCCAGCAATTGGTATTCAGAAGCATTACTTGCCTCCAACAGTCAGGGGGCAGAGTGTGGCCATCATAGACAGTGGCCATTGATAGCCTTATTCCTGCATGAATTTGTCTAATCCTCTTTTAAAGGTGTTCAAGTTGATGGCCATCTCCGCTTCCTTTGGGGGGGGGGTCAATTCACTGGTGTAGCTTGGGAGGGTGCCAGGGGGCATTGCCCCAAACCCACAATGGGGAGGGGCATGCGAACCAGGTGTATCCCCCCCCCCGATACAGTGGTACCTCTGGATGCGAACGGGATCCGTTCCGGAGCCCCGTTCACATCCTGAAGAGAACGCAACCCACGTCTGTGTGTCTGCGCCTGCACGGGTCGCGATTCGCCGCTTCTGTGCATGCGCGTGACGTCATTTTGAGCATTCCGTTACTTCCAGGTCACCGTGGAGGGCAACCTGCAAATGCTCAACCTGAAGCAACTTCAACCCGAGGTATGACTGTATCCCTGTCACTGGTGAAGACCCTGCTGGTGAAGACCAGCACCCTCTGCACCCCACTCTCACCCAGTATGCTCCCACCCACCTGTCAGTGACGAGGGCTGGGTGAGGCGCAAAGGGTGCTCTTGTCCCTGACAAGCAGCCGGGCTGTAGCCAGCCATTCCACTCCCAGGTCAAGCCTGACCTGGGGGCGAAGAGAGGAGAATTGGTGGCAGCATTGCTGCCCCTTCCTTGGATGAGTGACGCCTTGCAAGGGTGCTGCCAAGGCAACATTCTTGCACCCAGTGGGGTCCCTTCGCACGCCACCCCTGGGCTGCTGGAGCATTTCCTGGGTGAATTCAATACTTTTTAACTATGCACGGTGTGGATAAGTACTTTCTTTTGTCAGCCCTGAGACTTCCCACATCCATAAGTTCTGGTTTCATGACAGAGGGTGAGAGACATTTCTCAACCCATTTTCACCGTGCCCTTTTTTTAGGCAAGGTGACCAGAATTGCACACACTATTCCAAAGGCAGTTGCACCATAGAGGTGTGTAACAGCCCTGCTGTAATGTACCATAATCACATTACTTGAAGCACAATCTTTCCCTGTATGTCTCACCTTCAGTTTTCCTCACCTTCCTCTGTTTCCCTTGTGTTGTTAGCTCCTCAGACACCTTGTGTCTTCTGCAGAACACTAAGTGTGAACAGATGGCACTAAGTAAATCAGGTTAATTTATTGTGGCAACCAGGTGGAGATATACCATGATAGCATCTGTACTGGCCTTCTTCCCTTGGTCCCCCCCCCCTCTCTCTTTCATTTTAGCAGCAAATAAGCTGTGATGCACATTTTAAAATGGCACAGACATTTATTACTTTTGCATCGGTCACCGCCCTTTGCAAACGACATTTCCTCTGAGCCCAGGACAGCTTCTGCAAACAGTAGTGGCTGGCAACTGACACAGCTGTCTTAGGGGAAGGCAGGGCCGGCCTAAGACATTTTGCTGCCTGAGGCAAAGGACAATGCGCATAGAAACAAAATGGATGAGAAGTCTGCCTGAATCTCACTTTCACACTGGGGATAGGGTGGTGCCCTTCATCACACCTGAGGGCAGCAGGCGAGTTTAGGAGGCCCAAGACAAGGCTGTGTGGCAACAGAGAGGTGTAGTTTGAACCCTCAGAGGTCAGCCCTGAGACCTACAGGCATAGTGCAGTACACAAACTGAATAAAGAATAATAGTCACTTCTAGGGACTACAGCTGCTACTACCCACTTCAGTATCTGCAACTGAGGCAGTCGTCTTGCTTTGCCTCATGGTAGGGCCAGATCTCAGGGACGCGGGTGGCGCTGTGGGTTAATCAGTCCGATCAGAAGGTCGGCAGTTCGAATCCCCGCGACGGGGTGAGCTCCCATTGCTCGGTCCCTGTTCCTGCCAACCCAGCAGTTCAAAAGCACGTGAAAGTGCAAGTAGATAAATAGGTACCGCTCCGGCAGGAAGGTAAACAGTGTTTCCGTGCGCTGCTCTGGTTCGCCAGAAGTGGCTTAGTCATGCTGGCCACATGACCTGGAAGCTGTACACCGGCTGCCTCGGCCAATAAAGTGAGATGAGCGCCGCAACCCCAGAGTGGGTCATGACTGGACCTAATAGTCAGGGGTCCCTTTACCTTTAGGGCCAGACCTCAGAGAAAAAAGGAAGGGGAACAGGCCCCTGGTCTGAAATTGGAAGTTTCTTCATCGAATGGCATGTCCTGTTTCTCTGCTTGAGGTGAAGTGACACCAGAATTGGTGCTGGTTTGGGGTGAGATTGTGCCAATTTCCAGGGCAAGATCTAATGTGATTTCTGCAAGATCTTGCTGGGAATCGGTGCAATCTCGTCCCATATCAGCACCACTTCTCTGCCAGTGGCAGAGGCAGCAGGGCAGGCAGAGGGCCTTCTCGGTAGTGGCGCCCGTCCTGTGGAATGCCCTCCCATCAGATGTCAAAGAGATAAACAACTACCTGACATTCAGAAGACATCTTAAGGTTCAGGGACATTTTTAATGTATGACATATTAGTGTGTTTTTGGTCTTTGTGGAAGCCGCCCAGAGTGGCTGGGGAAACAGATGGGGGGGTTTACAAATAATAAATTATTATTATTATTATTATTATTATTATTATTATTATTATTATTACCCACCACAACATACCACATAAAGAACTTTCCAGTGATCTTAACTATGCAGGTATAAGTTCCTGACACAGGTTATTCAGTGCCTGGAACAATAGCTCTTGGGAGAGTGTCAGTCTATACATGGCGATCTGCAGAATTCAGTGGCAAAGGTTTCTTTGGACAGCACTGTGTAGCAAGAAACTAAGCCCCTTCCCTGCATGCAGAAAATTAATGTATCAGGGTGAAGGCCTCAGCTGTATTGCTCTTTTTCTGTGTGCTTGGAAGTTCTCAAATTTTTTTAGCGGGGCATCATTGCATCATGCACTTTCCGTAAGGACTTACACAGTTCAGGAGAAGCCATGCCACTGGGCCCTGCTGCCTGCCTAAATGGAGGCAAAGTGTGAGGGTGTTTCTGCTTCCCTACAGAAGTGCAAGGAGCTTTTAGGGAAGGCTTGTGCTCTCTACAGTGTCGCTAGTGAATGGACAGGGAACCAGTCCATCAATTAATTCCCTGTCCGCTCCTCTTCCCTCACGTGTCCTGTCCCCGCCCCCTTAATTAATGCAAGCTGCTTTGGGAGACAATAATGGTCTGGAAAGCAGAATAGAGTAATAGGTAATTTGCCTGTTGAATGTACCTGTTACAGTGTTTCCTAATGCTTCCTGATCACACATTCTTTCACTGCAACTGCAACTCCAGTGTCATGCATCAATAATGTTTAACTATTGTGGTTTGGAAACAATTGCACTGCCTCAGCCTGCCCCACCCTGAAGTGTTACGTTCTCAGTGCAAAGTTGGGAGCCAGCAGAATCTTCTCCCTCCACGAGCAGAAGCCCCATTACTGCCTATCATGGGGCTAGATATATATTCTGTGTGTATTCCCACAAACCATATGTGAAGCACATGTGGAATTGGCAATCAGGCGTGTGGGGGTGGGGGAAGGGTACAAAGCAGCCCTTCTGCAAAAATCTGTCCACATCCATCCATCACTCCATCATCACCTTGACACGTTTGACTCATAGTTAAGCAAAATCAGCCCTGTGCCAACGCGGAGACTGGTTCAGCCATGTGAAAGTGCCCAAAATGGCAGCAGGAGGAAAAGAACAGGGGTTGGCAGCGATGGAGTAAGGAACACGCTTGCGATAAGTTATTTGCTTTTAACTTACTGCAGCAAATAAAAATCTAAAGAAATCTGATATCCAGGATCATCCTACAGCCGTGTTGATTCTTCCAATATGGTTCTGGCCGCTAAATGTACTTAGAAGTTTTGTTGCAATCCAGCAGCATAAATTTTGTTAATTAAAACAAAATAATAATAATAATGTGCTTGATTTATATCTACTGCATCCTGAAGACCCAAGGCAGGTGTGTAGGGGTGTGTGTGTGTGTGTCTGTGCATGCGCAAAAATTCCAGTTAAAAACAGTCAAGATCTAGTAAAGCAAAAAACATTACATTTTCCTGGCTTTAAAATCATCCCAAAACAATACCTTCCCCCCAGGAACCTGTGGCCCTCCAGATGTTGCTGGACTACAACTCCCATCATTCCTCATCATTGGCCATGTTGGCTGAAGCTGATGGGAGTTGTAGTCCAACAACAGATGGGGCGGTATCACTTTGGCTACCTTTGTCACTGCTGCTGCAACGTAGCACCTCCATCGTTTTCTATTTTTACCAGGGCCATGCTAACCAATCAAGGAGGCTGTGACTGAATAAAAAATACATCTCTGGGCCCTGTTTTTGAAATCAAGGGATGCTTTGAAAAGAAGAAGCAATCCCACCCCATGCCCCAGTCTTAAATGGTAACTTTGGATGTTAAATCCCATTACATGAGACTGACAAGCAAGTGTACCTGGGTTTGCTGCTTTGGCCTGGAACTTGTCAGTTGTGTGATCACTGCTAATGCGGGGTTGAAAGCAGAAGAGAGTTATTTTTAATCCAGTTTGCTTTCCAGTTTGTGCAGGCATTACATTAGAGCTACAAATATGGGAAATGTAAAAAAGCAATTTGAGCATCGCTTGTGAGAGCAGCCTTCGTCTTGTGGTTTGGCTTCTGGGTCAGGCTATCTACTTGGGTCGCTGTCCATGATTTCATGCGTATCTGCTGCATGAAAAAAATTATTTCCCCCACTTCTCTTCCAGAGTTATAGGCATGTGTTTCTTTCTGCCTTTTCTAAATCAAAGCTAATGTAACATCACAGCATCTGTGGTGACAGCATCCGAGAACCAGCTTGCAGGAGTTTCCCTAACAGTTGCTAGCTGAAAATGCAGGAGAACAGTGACATCTATTGATGAAGACCAGCAAGTTTTTAAAACATCGAGAAACCTGCTTTGGGTATCTTCAGTGGAATGGCTTTTAAACTAGAATGTGACCCTCTTGTTTGAGTTTCACTTCATCATTTTTCCACAATGTGCTCTGAACAGAACTGGAGAAAACAATTCCGTCTTCTTGCCTTTTCCATCTGGTTTAAATTCTACATGGAGTTGAACAATTGCCACGGCACCAATGATGCAAATGGCTCTTGGGTAGAGAGGACTATTTTGCTACTAACCTACACCTGAAGTATGCTAAAATCCTAAAAGGGCTAGATCACTGACCAAACTATCTAGGGACGAGAGTCTTCACTCTGTACTATTTTGATTGTCTGTATGGGAGGGAGGAGGAAAAGGCAAGCTCAGGCTTGTTAGTTATTAAATTCCCACCTCTATATTTAACATTTTCCTTTTTGTTCCAAGAAAGTAGCAAAGCAAAATCTGGTGTGTTCTTCCCATCTCATCCCCATCTTATCTTATCAGCTATCTTATCTTTATAAGACACCTGAAGGCAGCCCTGTTGAAGGAAATGAATGAATATCTGTTGCAATTAAAAATGAAATTTTGTGTTAAACTGACTTGTATGATAGTCACAGGCAGATTACCTGACCCTTTCTATCCTCACACAAATGTTTTTTTCTTCTCCTAGGGATCCCTGGCAACAAAGAAGTTCGGGTTTTTAACCTAACCTCCCTCACCAAGTCTGAAAACATCTTGTCTGCTCTGTTGCATTACTATGTTGGGGATCTCCAGAACAATAGTAATAACTGCCCTCATATCAAGGGCTGCTCTCGCCATGGGCACAGGAAGCCCGACATGCAGATCAGCCTCTCGCTGTTGAGTTTTCCTCCATCGGGAAACCAAACCCGGACCCTGGGTCATTACTCCATCAACGTCTCCACTGCTTTCCGGGACGTCCTTTCTTGGCAGTGGAAGAACATTACCCAAGTCTTGAGCAAGGCAAAGCAAAACAACAACCTGCTCATTGGAGTCAAAATGGCCTCCGTCGGCCGGCACACCTGGAAGAACATGCACCCCAGCTACGAGCCGTACATTCTCGTTTACGCGAATGACTCTGCAATTTCGGAGCCTGAGAGCGTCGTCTCCAGCTTGCAAGGGCACTGGAGCCCGCTTCCGGCCAGCTTCCCCAAATTAGACAGCCATTTGAAACGCGGGCTGGGGGAACGGCGGCAAAAGCGCTCTGCCAGCGTCTTGCTGCCTCTGCAGAACAACGAGCTCCCGGGCGCCGAGTACCAGTACAGCGAAGACGAAGGTTGGGAGGAGAGGAAGCACTACAAAACGCTGCAGCCCCGGCTGGCGGAGAGGGCAAAGAACAAGAAGAAGCAGAGAAAGAACAACCACCAGAAAAGCCAGACGCTGCAGTTCGATGAGCAGACCCTGAAAAAGGCAAGAAGGAAGCAGTGGAATGAGCCGAGATACTGCACACGGCGCTACCTCAAAGTGGATTTTGCAGATATTGGCTGGAGCGAATGGATTATTTCCCCTAAATCTTTTGATGCTTATTATTGCTCAGGTGAATGCCAGTTCCCGATTCCAAAGGTACAGTATTTTTTTCTCTCTTTATATATATATATTTGTTTAGGCATTTAGTCATGTCCGACTCTTCATGACCCCATAGACCAGAGCACGCCAGGCACTCCTGTCTTCCACTGCCTCCTGCAGTTTGGTCAAACTCATGCTGGTAGCTTCGAGAACACTCTCCAACCATCTCGTCCTCTGTCATCCCCTTCTCCTTGTGCCCTCAACTTTTCCCAACACCAGGATCTTTTCCAGGGAGTCTTCTCTTCTCATGAGGTGGCCAAAGTATTGGAGCCTCAGCTTCACAATCTGTCCTTCCAGTGAGCACTCAGGGCTGACCCTCTCTCTCTATATATATTTATTTTAAATCTTGCTTTATCTCTACACAGTGCACAAAAACGCAGCCCCATCCTTTTAACAAACTGCACGTGGCTTTCTTAAAAGTGTCAATAAAATCCAGCTTGATTGTTATTAAACCATAGTATGCAGTAAGAGGGTTCTCTCTCTCTCTCTCTCTCTCTCTCTCTCTCTCTCTCTCTCTCTCTCTCTCTCTCTTCCTAATGGCTAAGTAAGAATCCAGAACTGATTTACACAAAGATATAAAAATAAAGTTACAGGGGAGAATTACAGCAGGCTTTTTTTTACAGAATTCAAATATGCTATAAATTGCTTATTGGGTAATAATAATGTGCGAACTCGTGACCGCCTGGTTAATCATCCCTAATATCCCCTGCATGCCCATTTCTAAAAAAATAATAAAATACAACCGTGTTTAGTGCTTTATAAAAGTTGCAGCCCATTTCTAAAAATCGGTGTGCTGGAAAATAAGTGCTTTGGTTGGGGAGAAGGATGCCCTAAGCCACGAGGTTCCACTAGGATGGAGAGAAAAACCACGCCATTGGCATGGGATGTTTCAGCTACTATCTGGATTCCATGGGTGGATGCCATGGTGCAGGTACCTGTGGGAAACTCACAGTGAGGACCTGAGCACAGATACATGCTTCCCTCCTGTTGTTTCCAGGAACTGGTATTCAGAACCATTACAGTCTCGGAATGTAACTAGTAGCTATTGATAGCCACCTCTTCCTCCATGAATTGGCTGTTCATCTTTTAAAGCCACCCACGTTGTTGGCCATCACTGCTCCTGTGGAACAGAGTTCCACAGTTTAACTATTGTTGTTGTTGTTGTTGTTGTTAACATTTATATACTGCCCTTCATCAAAAGATCTCAGTGTGGTTCACAAGATAAAAGCACAAATAAATTATTATTGTTAATTAGATTTATATACTATGCAGAATTTTAGGGATGCGGGTGGCACTGTGGGTTAAACCACAGAGCCTTGGGCTGGCCGATCAGAAGGTCGGCGGTTCGAATCCCCGCCATGGGGTGAGCTCCCGTTGCTCGGTCCCTGCTCCTGCCAACCTAGCAGTTCAAAAGCATGTCAAAGTACAAGTAGATAAATAGGTACCGCTCTGGCGGGAAGGTAAACGGTGTTTCCATGTGCTGCTCTGGTTCGCCAGAAGTGGCTTAATCATGCTGGCCACATGACCCGGAAGCTGTACTCGGCTCCCTCGGCCAATAAAATGACATGAGCGCCGCAACCCCAGAGTCATCCGTGACTGGACCTAATGGTCAGGGGTCCCTTTACCTTTTTTACTATGCATAATATGAAGAAATACTTACTTTCACCTGTCCTGAACCTTTCAACATTCTGTTTCAGTTTCATTGGGTTTCCACAAGTTCTAGTAAGAGAGGGAGAAAAAACTCCTCTATCCTCTTTTTCCAAGCCATTGTTATTACTGGCGCTCTCCTGAAGTTCAGATCTATCTTGTAGTGGCTCATCCAGGCATCCTAACCCCCTCTTGCTGCGTGCCTCTTTCCACAAAACCTACGCTAGGAGAATGGCAGCCAGGCAGGCCAGTGTGGAGAGCTTCAGAAGCAGCAACCTAATCTTTTAACTGAAGGGGCGTCTTCACCCCCATCGCTCAGCCGGGACACTGAGGTCTTCCTCTGAAGGTGTTCTGCTCGTTTCAGGGAAGATACAGGGAACCAGGCAGAGGGCCTTCTCGGTAGTGGCACGCTCCCTGTGGAACGCCCTCCCTTCAGATGACAAAGGAGATAAAGAACTACAGTGGTACCTCCGGTTATGAATGGGATCTGTTCCGGAGGCCTAGCTGTATCCCAGAAATTCCATAACCAGAAGACCGCTTCTGCGCACATGCGCGGTGCCGCAGAGCGCTTCTGCGCATGTGCGAGTGGCAAACCCACTTCCGGGTTTGCCGCGTTCACAACCCAAATGTTACGTTACCTGAAGGTCTTTTGGAAGACATCTGAAGGCAGCTCTGTATTGGGAAGGTTTTAATGTTTGATGCTTTATTATGTTTTACATACGCTGTGAGCCACCCAAAGTGGCTGAGGAAACCCAGCCAGATGTGCAGGGTATAAATATTATTATTATTATTATTATTATTATTATTATTATTAACAACTCTTGGGTGCCCCTGGCCATGTCAGCCCTATCATTAGGCAGAGTGAGGTGACCGATTGAGGCAGCTGATGTTGGGGAGCAGCAACGAGGTGCTGGAAGGCAAAGTGCTTGACCCTGTGGCCCTCAAGTGCAGTAAAGGACTCTCACTCATTGCCAATGTTGAAGTAAGATTCAGTTGCCAGTTCCTGTGCCTGGAACAGTGTGTGCAGATGGTTGCCTTTGGTCTGGGAAGGAATTCTCCTCTGCTGATGATGCCGTATGACAATGGTGTGCTTTTATTTTAATTTTTTGGGTTTCTGGTTACTAATAGGCCTTTGCTTTTTGTTATTCCACCAACATTTGACCTTTCACAAAGCCCTTAAGGCTGCTTACAATTTGAAGCAACACCCCAAGATCACTGCGTATAAAGCCACAAAAAAATTGCAAACAAATTAAAACATCAGTAACAACTACATTTAAGCAGAAGAACAGCAAACAAAAGTCATGTTAGAGTCCCCTAAAGACTCATGAAACAAAAGATTTTGTCATTTCCCCCTATAATGTTTCAAAGGATTGCTTCTGGTAGACCTCTTCCTTTCTAGGGAACTAGGGGAAAGGCACGTGGTGCATCCACTGGGTAGAAAATAAGTAGGGCTGATTCTGTTCAGTGCCTGGATGGGGCCTAGAGATGTGCAGCAGGGGCAAGGGCATTTAGAGACATTAAATGCAATTTGCATTTGGTTTGCTCTCCAAAGTGCAGCCATCCTGTGAAATTTTGCACTTCTCTGAATTTTGCAATGCAAAATTCCCATAGAACTGTACAATTGGAGGGGACCCTGAGGATCACCAGTCCAGGAATATACAGCTCTCCCATACGGGGATCGAACCTGCAACCTTGGCATTATCAGTGCCATGCTCTAACCTACTTGGGCAATGAGGACTTTCCCTTCACATTTTTGCAAAGTGATTATCCCTTATCTAATGCACCTTTGTGCGATATTTTCCCTGACATAATGCACTTTCATATGTCGTTTTCACTAATATATGCATTTACACCCACCTTAATATGTGCTTTTTAATAGAACACATTACTTGGCTTGAGAGCTGCATTGCAAAATTCAGAGAAGCGCAAACTGGGGAAGGATCATTGCGTTTTGGTTTGCTTACCGTGTTTTTCACTCTATAAGACGCACCTGACCATAAGACGCACCTAGTTTTTAGAGGAGGAAAACAAGAAAAAAATGTTCTGAATCAAATGTTGTTGAAGAGGCTTTGCGTGGCTATCCCTGAAGCCAGAACAGCAAGAGGGGTTGCTGCGCAGTGATCCCTCTTGCTGTTCTGGCTTCAGCGATAGCTGCGCAGCCTGCATTTGCTCCATAAGATGCACACACTTTCCCCTTACTTTTTAGGAGGAAAAATGTGCGGCTCACCATCTTAAGTGCAAGTTCAGCCGGGTTGCCTTTAAATGTGAACTGAACCAAATTCTACCTCCCTTCCTATGGACTAATGGTGTGACTTGATACAAGGCAGCTTCCTCTGCTCCTTTGTAACTACTCACACTTCTTCCTTTTCCCCTTCCTTGCTGTGTTTCCATTAACCCCCTCTCGCTCGGGTAGGCATCCTGGATATCCAGATGCAGACCAGCTGGGAGCTGGGGGAGATAATAAAACCAGAGAGGTGGAGAGGGGAAATCCATGTGGATTTGAATCATTACCACTCTGTCTGTCTTAACAGCCCAACTTTCATCTAGCTTCCCAAAAACATGTCTGTAGGTGTCTGAGGACACTCATCATTTTATTTTATTTTATTTTACACTTCATGTGTTTTCTACAGGAAACACCTGCGCAACACAAAAGGTGGCTGTTGTGCAAAGTCTTGAGCTGCTCTACTGCAGAGACAAATATATGCTCCGAAAAGTACTGCAGGCAGAGGACTGGGCATTCCAACAGTCCCACACATAAAGAATTGCTACTCAGAGGGAAAGCTAGGACGAAAAATTGCTTCTGGAAACGAATTCCTCTTTCTTATCTACTCTGTAGCTCAGGGGTGATGGAGAACCTCAAGCCCAGGAGGCAAACGTGTGGGGGGGGGCAGGCCTCTCTAGATGGCTCTTGGGAATCCCCACAGGTCACACCCTCCTGGAGTGCTTTTGCCTGCATGGAATGTGTCATTGACATGTGACAATGCTTCTTGTTTGCATGGATGGAAGGTTTGGGTGTGCGCAGCAACCCTCTGGTTTTGTGTGTGGCTGAAATGCAACCTATGGTGCAATGGTAAGAGCCACATCCACTTTTGTTTCTGGCCTTCAGGCATTGTTGTTGTTGTTGTTTAGTCGTGTCCAACTCTTCGTGATCCCATGGACCAGAGCACGCCAGGCACTCCTGTCTTCCACTGCCTCCTGCAGTCTGGTCAAACTCATGTTAGTAGCTTCGAGAACACTGTCCCACCATCTCGTCCTCTGTTGTCCCCTTCTCCTTGTGCCCTCAATCTTTCCCAACACCAGGGTCTTTCCCAGGGAGTCTTCTCTTCTCATGAGGTGGCCAAAGTATTGGAGCCTCAGCTTCAGAATCTGTCCTTCCAGTGAGCGCTCAGGGCTGATTTCCTTAAGAATGGATAGGTTACCCTCCAACATTTCTCCAATGAAAACAGCGACATCCTATTTTGACAACAACAACAATTTTACTATATATTCTCCCAGCCTATCTGACTGGGTCACCCCAGCCAGTCTGGGCGGCTTCCAACGTATATAAAAACAAAATAAAACATCTAGAAACTTCCCCATACAGGGCTTCCTTCAGATGTCTTCTAAAGGTTGCATAGTTACTTATCTCCTTGACTCAGAGGGTCACATAATTCCATACCCTCCAACATTTCTCCAATGAAAATAGGGGTGTCCTAAGGAAAAGCAGAACATTCTTAGATCAAATCAGAAACTGGGGCAGCTTCTGTAAATCTGGGGCTGTCCCTGGAGAATTTGCTGATCACCAATTCGGGGAGCAGAAGCTGCTGTTGTAGCTGCTCTGATTCTGGGGTCTGCATGAGGTTTAGATACCAAGAGCCTTCAGAATATACCTGTGCCTATTTATTTATTTTACTAGTTGCAGCTATTTATTCAAAATATTTTTGTCCTACCTTTCCCATATAATGTTCCAGGTGGCGAACAGGCTTGTTTCTTTTTTTTTTAATTTTAAATAATTTTTATTCATTTTCCAAACAATTTTATACAATCAACAACATCACACATACCATCTCGGGACTCTTTAATTGCTCATCGTCTAACATTTTGTATGCCATCAAATGCCAACAGTGTCCTTCAGCTCTCTATATTGGACAAACAGGCCAAACCTTACGCCAAAGAATAAACGGACATAAATCTGACATCAGGAACCACAAGACAGAGAAACCAGTAGGAGAACACTTCAATCTCCCAGGACATTCTATACAAGATCTCAAAGTAGCTGTTCTATTACAAAGGAATTTCAGAAATAGACTGGAAAGCGAAGCTGCTGAATTGCAACTTATCACCAAACTTAAAACCATGGAGAGACCTGGTCTGAACAAAGACATTGGATTCTTATCTCATTATACATGACAAAGCCATTTTTCACCTTCTCACCCCTTGCTTTTTCCTGTAAGACCTATTGCAGTCGTTAAGAGTCGTCAACAGGCTCATCACAGCTATCTGCCAATCACCCAATCCCACCACCCTTCTGAGTAATACCCCTCCCCACCTTCTCACTATATAGAAGGGTCTGGTGACTTCTGTTTCAGTGTATCTGAAGAAGTGTGCATGCACACGAAAGCTCATACCAAGAACTAACTTAGTTGGTCTTTAAGGTGCTACTGGAATGAATTTTTTTATTTTGTTTTGACTATGGCAGACCAACACGGCTACCTATCTGTAACTGGAACACATTATTTAACACTCATTCTTCAGTTTTCGACTTCCCTCAGTTTCTTTGTCAATCTTTCGTAAGAACAGGCTTGTTTCTTTAGCTGATAAACATATTAGTCCTGTCTTGCAAATAAAATTGTCAGATGTTACCAGTCCATGAGTGTTTTCACCAGCCCATCTGTCTGAGCTCACGGCATTAGTCACCTGTATTAACAATCATAAAAAGGTGGCGAGTGGAAGTCTTACTATTTATTTACAAAATGTTCCCTAACTGCTCACTGACAATCCTGCAAGCCACTATTTACAAGCCTGCATTGGTCAGTTTTGTCGCCGCCGCAGCTGTTGCTGCTGTTTTTGCTACGTGGGTCAATGTACACATAACATTATTAACACTTTCCGAAAGGAATGCTAAAATTGCCCACTTTTGTTTTGAAGAAAAAGCAGCAGTGCCCCCAATACAGATGGGAGCCCCCACATCATTTTTTTATTTTTATTTTGTAAATCACACACACACACACACACACACATACCACAGAGATAAATGCTATTATTTCCCCCTGACTATGGCCAGCCACCTCAGTCTTATCTGCCTCGCAGAATAAAATGATGGGGAAGAATATATGTTGTGTGCTTTTATTGCTGTAAACTGCATTTTTTTTATTATACAGTAGAACCTCGGGTTATGTACCGTCCTCCTTACGAAGGCTTCGGGTAACGAGTTCCACTAACCTGGAAGTATATGCTTCTGGTTGCAAACTTTGCCCCGGGATGCGAGCAGAAGTCGCACGGCGGTGGCAGTGGGAGGCCCCATTAGCGAAAGCATGCCTCATGTTAAGAACGGTTTCGAGTTAAGAACGGACCTCCGGAACGAATTAAGTTCGTAACCAGAGGTACCACTGTATAGCAATACAGGCAATCCTTGTTTTGTGCAGGGGGTTATGTTCTGGATCCCCATGTGTCAGTTCTGGCAGGGCCTGCGTAAAATGTTCTGGCCCACCCAGTTCCACCCTTTTAGTGACTTTTAATGACGTTTTAGTGACTTTTAGTGACATTTTAATGATGGGTGGCGCTGTGACTTGCTGATCAGAAGGTCGGCGGTTCGAATTCCCGCGACGGGGTGAGCTCGCATTGCTCGGTCCCTGCTCCTGCCAACCTAGCAGTTCGAAAGCACGTCAAAGTGCAAGTAGATAAATAGGTACTGCTCCGGCGGGAAGGTAAACAGCGTTTCCCTCGGCCAATAAAGTGAGATGAGCGCCGCAACCCCAGAGTCGGTCACGACTGGACCTAATGGTCAGGGGTCCCTTTACCTTTAATGACATTTTCAAGTCACTTCTGGGTTTGGTGCCATGTGATCAAGTGTCAGTTG
Organism: Podarcis cretensis; assembly: GCF_951804945.1. Taxonomy (NCBI): domain Eukaryota; kingdom Metazoa; phylum Chordata; class Lepidosauria; order Squamata; family Lacertidae; genus Podarcis; species Podarcis cretensis. The sequence continues at coordinate 13,295,265 of NC_137178.1, forward strand.
GATGCACGTAAATCGGCCAGCACCTGTGCACAAACATTTTTGCAATTAATAATGTAATGCCATCTTGAACACTTTGAAGGAAATATATGCTACAAATGTACCAAATGGATGGATAAGCAATCTGATTCTAAAAGCAAGAAGGAGGCATGAAACTCAACTTTCTCTGGGCCGGCTAATGCTTATGGCTCCCAAAGAACTTTTTGGATAACTGAGTCCACTTCCAGTGTCAGAGTTTAGCTGAGGAGAACAGCAGCTCAGGAGAGAAGCTTCAGGCAGGCAGAAGGATTCCCTTCTCCTCGCTCAGACACTTGATCAGAGCAGTTTTGGGTCTAAACACATAGAACTGCAGCCGTCACATCTAGTATGACCCTGTGGGTCAGTTTACACAATGGGTAGCCCATGTGATGCTTTGGACGACAACTCTCATTGGTCCCAGGCAGCAACACAAATTGCTAGGGATGATGGGAATTGTAGTTCAGCAAACTCTGGGGCGGTGGGACACCATATTGGCAGGCTCTGTTTCCCAGTTCTGGAGAACCAAATGGTGTCACTTATACTGCACTGTATTGCTTCAAGTGCCACACTGTATGTTCATATAAAAACTGCACATAGGAAATGAACAGCGGGGGCAGGGGGAATCCTCCTTGAGATGCTTTTTACTATAGCGTGAAGACCAGGAAAAACTTTACAGCTTGATTCTGTTGAATGTCTAGGCTGGCTCTGAGTAACAAGAGGTTCATTCATATTTCTTAGTGCAGTGCCTGGAAGGGAAAACCAAGAGTTTTAAATTTAAACTGAAAACCGCATCCAAGCAAGGCTCTGCGTCAACCGGAGAGTAGTTGCTCTCATACCACAACCGTGCAGGAAGGGTACCGCAGGCCAGCAAACATCTTTATTGCTATTTTGTGCATAAAACCACAAAAGCAGAACAATAAACTCACAACCCCTTTCAGAAACTGTAATTGACTTTGGAGAAGCATAACCTCCCAGTGTTCTTAATAAAATAGACTTGACATAAGCAGAGCACCTGTTTCCAATTCCTTTTAGCTCATAAGACACAATGGATATTTCATGGATCCCTAATGCAACCTTTTGTTCCTGGCATTCGGTGAGAGCAAAAGGACCTTAGAAAATTCCTGCGCACGCCTAGGGATAGCATAAGAGCCTTCATTTCTCTGTCCTAATTCGTATGCCTGCAGTAAAATAGTCTTCTCCTGTTTTCTGACTTCATTTTGTACATACTCTAAAGACGTGGGACCTCTAGAAATGTTTCTGGAAAAGAAATCCAGACAATGGGCTCGAAGGTCTCCTCCTCTTCCCTGCCCCACTCCACCCCACATTTTATAGATTACATCCTTTAACAGGAACACTGGGGGCTGGGGGAGGAACAAAAGACAGAGAACAATATATTGCAAATTATTCTTGCATAAGATATTGACTGGCTCAAACAGCAGCGCATTGAAGAACACCCTTTTCCCATTTTGGGGTGTTAATAGATGCAACAGAGATCTCTTTATAAACTGCTACACCTTCCATTTCAGCAAATCATCCATGGAAAGGGAGAGAGGTCTGCTGGCATTATGTTCCATTTTGGAGAGGAATTTAAAGATTACCGGGAGGGAAATTGCATCTTGCACTGAAATTAAAAACACATCTTACCCGCCTCCTCTTGAATGGAGTCAGAGGCCAAATCCAGCAAAGTGCATGTGCAGCAGCCAGAGATAGCCGTACATAGCGTGATAAGGGGAGCTGGAATCTGCCTGGATTAGCTGTCTGATGGGGAAGGGGCAGAGAGGGGACAGGATACAGTCCCCACTTTCCTCCCGAAGAGCTGGCTCATATTCCAGCTAACCTGCTTTCTGGGCTACAAACATGCAGTCCTGGTAACTGGAGTCAGCTGGGGGAACATATTGTTGTTTAGTCATGTCTGACTCTTCATGACCCCATGGACCAGTGCACGCCAGGCACTCCTGTCTTCCACTGCCTCCCGCAGTTTGGTCAAACTCATGCTAGTAGCTTTGAGAACAGTGTCCAACCATCTCGTCCTCTGTTGTCCCCTTCTCCTTGTGCCCTCCATCTTTCCCAACATCAGGGTCTTTTCCAGGGACTCTTCTCTTCTCATGAGGTGGCCAAAGCATTGGAGACTCAGCTTCAGGATCTGTCCTTCCAGTGAGCACTCAGGGTGGATTTCCTTAAGAATGGATAGGTGTGATCTTCTTGCAGTCCACGGGACTTTCAAGAGTCTCCTCCAGCACCATAACTCAAAAGCAATAATTCTTTGGCGACCAGTCTTAATTGTGGTCCAGCTCTCACTTCCATACATCACTTCCGGGAAAACCATATGGGCACTATCAATTTGTATGCATGTTCCCACATCCAGTTAGGAAACCTGATTTTGCATAGGCATGGCCGCTAATGTGCATGTTCGGCAAGATGCGCTTTGTTGCTACTAATAATTGCAGGAAACTATCTTAACAGATCAAGGGATGCAGGTGGCGCTGTGGGTAAAACCACAGCGCCTAGGACTTGCCGATCGCATGGTCGGCAGTTCGAATCCCCGTGGCGGGGTGCGCTCCCGTTGCTCGGTCCCAGTGCCTGCCAACCTAGCAGTTCAAAAGCACCTCCGGGTGCAAGTAGATAAATAGGGACCGCTTACCAGCGGGAAGGTAAACGGCGTTTCCGTGTGCTGCGCTGGCTCGCCAGATGCAGCTTGTCACGCTGGCCACGTGACCCGGAAGTGTCTTCGGACAGCGCTGGCTCCCGGCCTATAGAGTGAGATGAGTGCACAACCCTAGAGTCTGGCAAGACTGGCCCGTACGGGCAGGGGTACGTTTACCTTTACTTATCTTAGCAGATCAAGGCGGAAACATTTTTCTGCCCAAAGGGTGCATTTCCTTCTAGGCAGCCTTCACATGAGGGGTGGTTGGCACATGCCAGCAGTGGGTGAGGCCAATGGCGCAGAATGGGGGGGGCACAGAGACAGTTGCCCTGAGCACAAAATTCCTAGGGGTGCAAAATTTCAACACCCAGCGCTGCCTCAATATAGCTCTGCACTTCTGTCGCTGGGCTCCATTGAAAATGGCTTCTCTGTGTGAACCAGGAAGTGATCTCTCCAAACAATGGAAATGGCTTCTCTTTTCTTATCTCTGCAGCTACGATCTTCTGGGTGACGCAGACGCTGTTAGGCAGTTGAGTGCGCATGCGTACTCCGTCCATTTCCCTCCCTCTGCATGGCCCCGGGCGCTGGCAACTCACACTAGGCCACTGGTTGGGTCAGAGGCAAAAGAGGGCAGAGAATTACATGTGAATTTTACCTTTTTGCAGTAGGCTAGTATCTACCCAGAACTCACACACCTCTCTCCATCCTCCAGGAAACCAAAAAGTTTTATCAGAGCTGGAGGACACATTCCAACCAGACAAAAACACTGGGCGGGCGCGATGTTGGGCTGGTGAGAGGTGTGACCTGGTGAAAGAGGGTTTGAGACCTACCTAAGGAGAGTCCAACGGGCCAAACAGAGAGAGCCACATTCAGCCCCTGTCCTTTTATAGACAATACAGAGCAAGTCAAGTATAAACTGGGCAGCCTCTGTTTATTACATCATGAGCTCTTAAGAGGAAGGATGGCATGCAGTGGTTTGTGAATTTTATTTGATAAGTGATATCCTACATACAAAAGGTGGCATTTTGACATGCAAACGGTTCGCAAATTGCATTTGATAAGCAATATCCAACATGGCAGCTATTTCAAGCCCTGGGTCACCAACCAGTTGTTCTATCAGAGCTGGTTTTCAGATCAGTTAAGGAAGGTGTACAGTGTCCAATAAGATGGCTTGATTGAGGATTTATTTCACTTATATAAACTGTAATGTGCAGAATTAATTAGTAATGCTAACCTATGTGCAGGGGGCGTATAGTAGCTGGAGGAACTCATTGAACTCCGTAAACATGTAAAACTTGCCTTATTTTCAAAGGATAATCAAGGTGGCTAACAAACCCTAACAACCCTGAAATATGGAGCGATCCCTGTTCAAACCGTAAGGGCAAAATATTCATGCCAGAACCCCAACAACAAATTCCAAAACAGCAATCAAAGCTAAAGCATTGGAATAAACCATCGTTCTTTCAGTGAAGCCTTGGCGATTAAACCTGGTATAAAAGCACTGCAGATCTGTTCATGGTGGTGCTGTTGTAAAGGATCAGTTAAACATTGTGTGTTCCCAGCCCAGTTAACTGCTGTTCTTCTCTTCTGCAGGCCTTGAAGCCCTCCAACCATGCAACTATCCAAAGCATTGTGAGAGCTGTGGGTGTGGTCTCTGGGATTCCAGAGCCTTGCTGCGTCCCAGACAAGATGTCGTCTCTCAGCATCTTATTCTTCGATGAAAACAAGAACGTGGTACTCAAAGTCTACCCAAACATGACAGTGGAATCCTGCGCCTGCAGATAACACCCTCCCCTGCAACCCAAGAAGCCTTATCTTAAAAAACAACACCTCCTGCGTTGACTTTGTTGCTTAACAGTTCTCCCCACCTGACCCCATTTTGCACTGCCAATGCATTTCATTCTCCAAAGATTTTTAAACAAGTATGAATGAAAAGATGTGCAGGAGCCAAGAAGGAACACACCACAGGTTGCCACAATGTGGAAGGACTAGACTGTAACTTTCTTACTGTGAGAATATGGTGGTGGGGGAATGGAAAGCTCAGCACCAGTAAAGCAAGCAACAAACCTTGTTGTTGCAAGCTATGCATGGGGGGGGGGGAATGAAATCTGCAAAGAACTTGTCAAGATGATATGAAGATTGGCAGGAAGACCATTTCGTATATTTCTGTACAAAGCTTTGTAAATGGTTCATCAAAACTGCTGGTTTTTTCAATCCACTCTTTTAGAATCTAGTGGTGAAGGAGATTTAAGATATATGTTATGCGTCTGAAGCAAAGCTTTCTGCCTTAGGTTACAGGAGAACTTCCCAAAGTGCTGAACAACACAATCGGTTCTGACATACGCAAAGAACCTAAGAAAATCCAGTGTAAGGTGTTTATTTCCCTGTTGTGGCATGTCAGAAGGGCTCTGTGTTTGTGCGTGCCTCTACACAGACAAGGGCTTCCTTTCGCAGAGTAATGGAAACCTTCATGTTGCAATCAAAAAATATTCTTCTCTTTGCATATCTACTAAAGATCAATATGCACGGGCAGTCAATCCAACAAAATCCTACTCGTTGACCTAGTGCTGGTCTTTGCAGGAATGTGGAAGAGAAAAGTAGGGGACTCCCAGGAGGTTGCTATGGCCCTCCAGATGTTGCTGTACAACCCCCACCACCCCTGGCCATTGGCCATGCTTGCTGGGGCTGATGGGAGTTGGAGGTCAGCAACGTTTGGAGGGCCAAAGGTTTCCTACAACTTCTTTGTGCAATGGACAGCTCCTAGCGCTGGTAGTTAAGCCCTGTCAGGTGTGATTTAAACATGATCGTGTGTGTATGCATTTTTCAGCTGCCTGGTGCGAGGTTCCACGTGTATGTATGAACCTGATCACTAGCACTCATGTATGCAGTTTCAGCCTGCTAGAATCGTGTGTTTGTAAGGAATGGCTACTTGGCATGCTAATGTCATGTGCCCAGGTGCCTGCAAGCTGGTTGAAGTAAGAATGGAAGGAGAACCGTGCTGGATCAGGCCAAGGGGTCAGGGAGAGGCTGATGGGAAAATCTCAAGCAGGATCTGTTCTGCCCACCTGCAATTCCCAAGCAGGCAGCATACAAAATCCTTAATGCCCAGAGCCCTGCCTGGGTCATCCTCCCCACCCCCCAAAATGTGTTGCATCACATTTAAAGCATCCCTCACTGTTGAGGAATGGAGTACAGTTCCTCCCCAAAACAGCACTGGCGCAAGGAGAGCTTGAGTTCACCAAAGCCAAGGAGCAAGCTGATACAAAATCATATGGCAGGTTCCAATTACAGCAAAACCACATTTCCTGATGTGGACCATGAGAACCTGCAAACATTTGGAGGAAAAAAGGTTGTATCCCATAACAGAAGATTTACTCACGGCTGCAACGAATTCCTGGATCTTGCACTTTTGAATTTTCTGCCCCGTCTACTCCCTCCCTGCTAGCAATAGCTTTCTCACGTAATTCTTGATCAAGCTGTCCCTGCGCTGGTGCTACGTATGAAATCATGAAAGCTCAGTGACGTCCACTTTCATAGCCTTAGAGCAATACTGCTAAACTTAGAGCAATACTGCTAAACTTAGAGCAAGGCTGCTAAACTGCATATCCATGAGCTCAGCTTTATTCAGTGGAACCAAAGACTAAGCAGAGGCTGAGTCATTAGCCCATGACCTTCTGGAATTATAAACTATCCAGCCTGCAATCATGGCTAGGCAATCGGATTAGCAGGCAAACAATGCATAGGCTGAGAGTTATTTGGTCTCATGCTTGCAGATGAAAATTGGGGAGTAGCGTCTGCTTTTGTCAGAGGAAGTCGGTGCTGAATGCAATGCGTGCAAATGTGTGCGCTTTGACCACACTACCTGGAAAGGCCAGCACTTGGGATGGACTTTGACATATGATTGCTATGCATCTCACAGAAGATACGAAGTGCCTTCCAGTCTCTGCCAATAAAACACTGTGCATCTTTCTTGTATTCAAGCAAAACTCTAGAGCTTGGAATGGAGCGGAAAGCTTTCATTTCCAACTCACTAGAGTTATATTGCAGCTTCAAAGGGTTGGTTCCTCTTGCTTGGGAGCTGACAATATTAAGCTATCTCCTTTCCCATTTTTTTTTAAATTAAAATAAGACTTTGTACATTTTTATTTTTATTTTGCTTAGGAATTGTGATGCTTGTACAGTTGGCGTCAGTAAAGTTAAAAGGAAAAAAAAAAAAACCCCAGAGGATATTTGTATATAGAAAGAAGCTTCTATTCATGCCTTTAATTTATTTTATGTTTGTTGCCTTCCTGTGTGTTAATTAATTTCCACTTTTTAGTATTCTCAAAAACATTGGTTTTTGCATTAATTTTACAAAATTATGTATCTATGATTAGAGGAGCTGCATGCCATCGGAACCAAATTTACGTGATGGAGGCACACTGAGAAGGGACACTTTTCACTACTGATGTATAAGCTTGCCTGACTTGTATTTGTTTCTCTCCTTCAGTAATAGGAATTTTTCACTGCAAACTACTATGTACAAGTAAAAAAAAATTTTTTTTTAATGTGAATCTTCATTCTCTCTCTTGATTTTTAATATCACTTTGCACAGAATAGTTTAAAACAGGATACATGCTCCCTCCTTGTTTTGTAAAGGATGACAAACAGGTTTTAAATAAATAAATAGGCTTTCAGTTTGGAAGAAGTTCCTTTTAAAAAACAAAACAAAACCCAAATTGTCACTCTCTGTACTTAAGGTAAAGGTACCCCTGCCCGTACAGGCCAGTCGTGTCCGACTCTAGGGTTGTGCGCTCATCTCACTTAAGAGGCCGGGGGCCAGCACTGTCCGGAGACACTTCTGGGTCACGTGGCCAGCGTGACGAAGCTGCTCTGGTGAGCCAGCACCAGCGCAGCACACAGAAACGCCGTTTACCTTCCCGCTATAAAGCGGTACCTATTTATCTACTTGCACTTAAGGGTGCTTTCGAACTGCTAGGTGGGCAGGAGCTGGGACCGAAAGACAGGAGCTCACCCCGCTGCGGGGATTCGAACCGCCGACCATGCGATCGGCAAGCCCTAGGCACTGAGGTTTTACCCACAGCGCCACCCGCGTTCCCGTACTTAAGGTAGGTTACAGGAAATAGAGTTGATGTCAGTTGAAATATGCAACACCCCACTGCTGTAACCCATCAAGCACTTGATGCTCTTAGTAAGGGCCACAGCTCAGGGTTAAGACACCTGCTTTGCATGCAGAAGGTCGCAGGATCGATCCCTGACATCTTCAGATAGCGCTGGGAGTGTCCCATATCCGAAACCCTGTAAAATTGCTGGCGGGTGCCATAGAGAATACTGAGCTAGATGGACTCGCGTAGTTTTGTATGTGCCTACCACTCTCCACATTAGGGACGTGGGTGGCGCTGTGGGTTAAACCACAGAGCCTAGGACTTGCTGATCAGAAGGTCGGTGGTTCGAATCCCCGTGATGGGGTGAGCTCCCATTGCTCGGTCCCTGCTCCTGCCAACCTAGCAGTTCGAAAGCACGTCAAAGTGCAAGTAGATAAATAGGTACTGCTCTGGCAGGAAGGTAAACAGTGTTTCCGTGCGCTGCTCTGGTTCGCCAGAAGCGGCTTAGTCATGCTGGCCACATGACCTGGAAGCTGTACGTCGGCTCCCTCAGCCAATAAAGTGAGATGAGCGCCGCAACTCCAGAGTCCGTCACGACTGGACCTAATGGTCAGGGGTCCCTTTACCTTTACCTTTACCACTCTCCACACAGACTTCCTGCAGTTCCAAGCAACAAAAGTCCCTAGAAGATTGGGCATGTATCATAGTAAGTCAAAGGCTAGCCAGGACTGCAATAGGCAGACACTTGGGTTGACGGTAGTGAATTGCAGAAATAACCTATACTTAGAAGTTTTCCCCAATGTGGCCAGTGCTAGCGACTCATTGTTGACAGCCATAAGCTGCTAAATTGCAGGTTGTGTTGAATGCAATGGGCGTTGCTCTGTTGATGGAAGGCATCTGTTTACAGAATGCAGCGGGAGGGAATTATAAGTAAATTTCCCACCCCCTATTGCCTGCAAACCCAAAATCTGAACTGAATAAAAATGAGAAAGAGAGAAGACCCAATCGCGATAGATTCGCCCACCCCCATTGTAGCTGAAGTTAAGAAATATTTCATTTTGGTGTGTTAGGAATGTAGGGGGCCTGTAATAGTGACGTTCCTGTGTGTGGATGGGATGCTACTCTGGAGAACAAAAGGACTGAGAGATGAGCTAAAAAATGTTAGGGTTTTAAACCAGATACGTACAGCCTTTTCTGGGTTGGTTGAGCAACTAACCAGATTTTAACGGGAATGGGAATTAGTTTGTGGCCCACGAGAAAGGACTGGTTTATGAGAAGTGGATTCTTTGCACGCCGTATCACCATAAAAGAGAATGATAAGATGGCAAAGAAAAGCGCAACTTTTTTCATAAAACAGCTTTTGAAAAATCCCCATGTGGTGAAGGAAGGGGCAAGAGAAGTCTTTTATCTAAACTTTCCAGAGATCAAAGTTCTCTTTTCTTTTCCATTCTTCAATGCACATTGCAGGTTTCCACCCCCGAAAAAGATGTTAGGTAAGACCTGGGTAAAACTTCAAAGCCAAATTAAAAAAAAAAGGTGGCATGTTGAAAAGAGGCAATTCAGGTGGGGAAAGGGTTGGTGATATTTATGTGCATGCATTCATTTATACAGAAGTAAAATAGATGTTGTTTGTTCTCTGAGCTGTTGCGAGGAGAGAATTAAAGCACTTGGAAGATTTTTTAAAAAAGCTTTTAATGCAAAGTTCCATAGGAATACTACACCTGGATCAAACTGAAAGCCCATCAAGTCAATTGTTCTGTGGCCAGCCAGATGTTCAGATGTTCAGTGCCAGATTATCAAATAAGAAGAGCAGGTCTATAGGCCTTCTAGGGGCCCCGCAACAGTGGATCAAAATACTATTGACTTGATCTTGAAAGACAATTACAAAAGCATATTAGGAGATAATTTGCAAGCCTCTCCCCAGGTTTTGACTGCCTAGAGGACTCTGCGGGTTTAATCTGACACTACAAACCTGGCCAGATCCAAGTGGGAGGCAGCTGACTGCAAAGACCAGCCTGGCAACACAATGGCAGGCGGTAATAGCCATAATCAAATCCAAGTTAGGAGCATAGGAGCCAACTCCTAGGGGCCAAGGAAAAATTTGAGGGGGGCCACCAAAGTAAATGAGGGATGCAGGTGATGCTGTGGGTCAAACCACAGGGCCTAGGCCTTGCCGATCAGAAGGTCGGCGGATCAAATCCCCGCGACGGGGTGAGCTCCCATTGCCTAAGGAGTCTTAAAGCGGCTAACATTCTCCTTTCCCTTCCTCCCCCACAACAAACACTCTGTGAGGTGCATGAGGCTGAGAGACTTCAGAGAAGTGTGACTGGCCCAAGGTCACCCAGCAGCTGCAAGTGGAGGAGTGGGGAAGCGAACCCGGTTCCACAGATTACGAGACTACCGCTCTTAACCACTACACCACACTGGCTCTCCAGCAGGAGGAGGCTTAGCAACACCTCCTGGAAGTGCGTCTTTGGGCCGACTCGCCGCCAGGATGAGCTGGAAGGTAAACAGCGTTTCCATGCGCTGCTCTGGTTCGCCAGAAGTGGCTTAGTCATGCTGGCCACATGACCCGGAAGCTGTACGCTGGCTCCCTTGGCCAATAAAGCAAGATGAACGCCACAACCCCAGAGTTGGCCACGACTAGACCTAATGGTCAGGGGTCCCTTTACTTATACCTTTTTACCAAAGTAAATGGGCAATGCCCAAATATTTTATTCAAGTTGGCACCCCTGGTTAGAAGCGAGTTCCATAGTTTAATTGTGCCCTATGTGGAAAAGTACTGCTTTATATCTGTCCTGTATTTTCCAGCACTCAGGCATTATGAGGGAGGGAGGAAAACTTTATCCACTTGGTGCATGAATAATTCTATGCCCTTCTATCACGTCGCCTCTTCCTCACCGTTTTTCTGAACTAAGATGTCCCAAATGCTGCAACCTTTCTTCGTAGTTGTTCCACCCTGTGATGAATTTGGTTGCCCTTTCCTTAACCTCTCCCAATATCCTTTTTGAGGTGGCGTGCTGGGGAAAAAAATGCTTAAAACTAGTGGGCATAGCAAACCTTGCCAGGTTTCCTGGGTCCTGGCAGTTGCCCAAGGGTGCCATGGGCCTTGGGGATATAATTAGTGAAGTGATGAGTGATTAAGTGGCACAGCTTCCCACACCCACATTTTCAACCCATGCCGGCACCTTTTTTGTAAAAGCAGCAGCAAAAAGGCCCTTACTCTGGAAGCTGTGTGCTCCCCGCCGCGGCTTTTGCTTGGAGTTGCAGGCAATAACACGACCAAGAAAATGTCACTTGACTTTAGAGGAACATGGAGCAGATGTCTGGCCTTTAAAGAGCAGGATTGCATTTTGTCACCTTATAAAAGAATATAGGCTAGTAAATGGGCTTTGGGACTTCTCCATGGGTTTTCTAGATGCTTTGGTCTCTGCATCTGGCAATTGAAGATGGGACCACGGCTACACCAGTGGGTTTTGCATTTACTGCCTGCATTCAGTTGGCAAAGCAATTAGCCCTTTTGCTGCAAAGCCAGCATCTGAATTACCCTCAAAATTTCCTGCGCAAAACTACTTTCCATCTGCCTGGTGTTTTCACCACCGGGAAAAAGTTACACCTGCGCTCCATACAGAGTTCGTATTGGCTTTCAACCCACTTCCAAATGCAATACTAGGTGTTACTTTTGGACCGTAAAGAGCACTGTTATATAACCCAACCGATCATCTTCTTTGTTCTCCTTAACCAAGAGAAAAACCCTTGTGGATAAGCTATTTTGAGTTAAAAATCTGGCTTATTGTAAAGGAAGAAGAAGAAGAAGAAGAAGAAGAAGAAGAAAAAGAAGAAGAAGAAGAAGAAGAAGAAGAAGAAGAAGAAGAAGAAGAAGAAGAAGAAGAAGAAGAAGAAATCCCCAAATAATTGTTTCTCAAAATAAATGTCTTCCAGCCACAGTCCTAAACAGATTGCATTTGTTGTTGTTGTTGTTTAGTCATTTAGTCGTATCTGACTCTTCGTGACCCCATGGACCAGGGCACACCAGGCACTCCTGTCTTCCACTGCCTCCCGCAGTCTGGTCAAACTCATGCTGGTAGCTTTGAGAACACTATCCAACCATCTCGACCTCTGTCGTCCCCTTCTCCTTGTGCCCTCCATCTTTCCCAACATCAGGGTATTTCCCAGGGAGTCTTCTCTTCTCATGAGGTGGCCAATGTATTGGAGCCTCAGCTTCAGGATCTGTCCTTCCAGTGAGCACTCAGGGCTGATTTCCTTCAGAATGGATCGGTTTGATCTTCTTGCAGTCCATGGGACTCTCAAGAGTCTCCTCCAGCACCATAATTCAAAAGCATCAATTCTTTGGTGATCAGCCTTCTTTATGGTCCAGCTCTCACTTCCATACATCACTACTGGGAAATCCATAGCTTTAACTATACGGACCTTTGTTGGCAAGGTGATGTCTCTGCTGTCTAGGTTTGTCATTGCTTTTCTCCCAAGAAGCAGGCGTCTTTTAATTTTGTGGCTGCTGTCACAATCTGCAGCCACAAAATTAATCTGCAGTCAGATTGCAGCCAAATCAATCTGCAGCGAGATTGCATTTACTCCCAAGTAAAGACCCCACTGATGTCAATACATCTTCATTGCAATACCAATGCAATGAAGCCCGCATTCTGGCCAGCCATGAAGGAGTGTGTTGGAAAACACAAACAGAGCATGTTGAAGGTGCCGTGTAATAGATTTATTTGTGCACACAATGCATTTTACAGCCGGTTTAAAAAGGACAAAGGCATTTCTCTCCCTGTGTGTACATACCAGCAACACTCTTGTGTAATAAAACCAACATATACTTTCTCGTTTAAAAAATAGGCATATATGAAAACTGGGCATATATACAAATAAAGTGGAAAAAAACAACCCATCTATTTTCTCTTTTTTAAAAAAGTTTTACAGCCTTTACATTTTTGATACCTTCTAGAAACGGGGCACAAAAATATAGATGATGTGCACTAAAGAAGATACAGATCTGGGAGACACCGCACAGTCTTTGGTATTACTAACTGGTACCTGCAAGCACTTGAGTGGTTTCTATAGGATCAGGGATGAGTCACCAGGTACCCCCCCCAACACTACAAGGACTACAACTCCCATTATCCTTGAGCATTGGCTGTGTTAACTAGGGCTGATGGGAGTTGTGGTTCAATAACAGCCAAAGGCCCAATACATTTTCCATCTCTGCCTTGAATCCTGACAAGACAGAAGTACTGTTTCTGGGGGACAGGAGGCGGGTGGGTGTGGAGGACTCCTTGGTCCTGAATGGGGTAACTGTGCCCCTGAAGGACCAGGTGCGCAGCCTGGGAGTCATTCTGGACTCGCAGCTGTCCATGGATGCACAGGTCAATTCTATGTCCAGGGCAGCTGCTTACCAGCTCCATCTGGTACGCAGGCTGAGACCCTATCTGCCTGTGGACTGTCTCACCAGAGTGGTGCATGCTCTAGTTATCTCTCGCTTGGACTACTGCAATGCGCTCTACGTGGGGCTACCTTTGAAGCTGACCCGGAAGCTACAACTAATCCAGAATGTGGCAGCTAGACTGGTGACTGGGAATGGCTGCCGAGACACATAACACCAGTCTTGAAAGATCTACATTGGCTCCCAGTATGTTTCCAAGCACAATTCAAAGTGTTGGTGCTGACCTTTAAAGCCCTAAACGGCCTCAGTCCAGTATACCTGAAGGAGCGTCTTCACCCCCATCATTCTGCCCAGACACTGAGGTCCAGCGCCGAGGGCCTTCTGGTGGTTCCCTCACTGTGAGAAGCCAAGTTACAGGGAACCAGGCAGAGGGCCTTCTCGGTAGTGGCACCCGCCCTGTGGAACACCCTCCCACCAGATGTCAAAGGAAAAAAACAACTACCAGGCTTTTAGGAGACATCTGAAGGCAGCCCTGTTTAAGGAAGCTTTTAATATCTGAGGGAGTATTGTATTTTAATATTTTGTTGCAAGCCGCCTGGAGTGGCTGGGGAAACCCAGCTAGATGGGTATAAATAAATTAATTATTAGTATTATTATTATTACTGCAGCTGCCTTATGCGGAGATGGACCACCTCGCCCAGGAAAGTCTCCTTTGCTTGGCAGCAGCTCCTCCAAATCCCAGGCACAAATCTCCCCCAGCCTTGCCAGGAGCCCTCTTTTAACTGGTGGTACTGGGATTTGAGTGTGTGAATTATATTATCTGACAACGATCCCAGCGGCACCTTTTCCGCTGCTCATGGTCCTGTTGTGTTGCACCAATTTTTTTCCAACAAATAATGTTATTGACAGCCGCTGCTCCTAAGATTCAAATGCAAGTGGGAACTTTGATTTGTGCCGACTTCCCCCAAGTTCATTATCACACCAGGTGGTCAAATGCTATGGCGCCATCTCCCTGAGGTGGGTTTAGAAAGCAGGCCACTGCCTTCCTATGCAGCCATTGTCACAAGGTGGCAGTAGCGAATCCTCAAGCTGGCTGTGTCCTCCAACAAGACTTCATCATGCCACCCTTGTAGGATCCCTGATTATCACCCCTTTCAGAGATACAGGGTCACAGGAAAAAAACACACAATCCCTTTGCTGTTCTGCAAAGTTCAACCTTCGGGGTTGAACTTCAGAAGTCCCTGCAGTCCCTATACGGGGCATAGCTGTCAACCATCCTTTATTTGGCGGGAAAGTCCCTTATCCCAGCGCTGTGTCCCTTATTGATGATGTCCCTTCAATTTCCTGGGTTTCAAAGGAAGCAGCTCCTCTCCCTCCCTCCTTGCCGGCCAGGGAGGAGGGAGGCTCCAATTGTGTTGCTTGGCTGTGTTGCTCACCCAATAAGGAGTCTACGAACAACTGGGGGGTGGAGCTTGCATGCCTTGTGCTGATCAAATCGGCCGCGTCGCCTGGGGACTCGCCTTTGCTCAGCGCTTCCCAGCAGAGAGGTGACAGTGGTTTTCCTTGCTGCATCCCTTTTGCCAGGTTGCTGCGCTGTGGGAAACCACCGCTTGAGGCTTAGTTTGGCTGCTGGCTGGGCTTTCTGCCTTTAGCTTGGAGGGGCTCAGAAGTTGAACATACCTGTGCTTGGAAAATCGCTTATTTTGGCTGCTGGTCCCTTATTTTCAAATCTGTAAGTTGACAGCTATGATATGGGGTCATGTATGTATCTCCTTCATGAACCTTTGGCTTTAGATCTTGGAAAGGCCAGAGCACATGCTTTATCTGCCTAAATTCATTTTCTGGCATCTGCTGCTAGGACTGGGAAAGACCACACAGGAGAGCTGCTGCCAGCCAGTGTTGACAACACTGACCTAGATGGCCTGATGTGAAATATGACAGCTTCATTTGTCACTCTCTGCATTTTTGCCATCGAGCCACTGCTCCACAATGGAAGAAACAAAAAGGTCTTTGATTTCTATTTCTAATTCAACTTGTTTTTTCAATTAGACTGGAAGACTAAACATTTTCTACAAAATAGAAACAGGACCTATGCTTTTAAGAATCTCTCTCTGTTAAAACATGGCCAGTCAAGAAAGGAATAATGCTTTTTGTCCAAGTGGGTTAGATGTGATCCTCTAGAGGCCTGTTGGTTTCCAGTTACCACCTGCCCCAGGCAGACCGACAAAAATATTAGGAAAGATCAAAACCTAAGGGCAGTGAAAACAAGTTTCCGCACTAGGCATATACTAACCCAGGAGCTGCAGCCAATTCCAGCACTTTGACTCTGCACTTCATGGTTTTTCAATATGTTGTGAGGCACCAATAATGCACAGGAATTGACTTCAGAAATCTCTGCTGAAATCTCTGCTAAATCAAGCTTTTTATATACATATATAAACCCACACACAGAGAACAGTTATTTTGGGGGAAGTCTACCATACTGAACGTAATTGTTCTGCAATAATTGCCTTTCTTGTTGAAAGTGTAAGTTGGCCATCTTCTAACAATATGGCACAATCCTTTTAGCTCCTGTCTGCACTGATATTAATAGCATTTTTCTGTAGCAATGCATATGTATGGTGCATATGCGTATGCAGTAATCCCACCTGTGTATGCCAATTCCTGGATGTTAAGAAGACTGCTTTATGCTGATGCGACACTGCAACTGGAATAATGCCCTACTTAAAATACAGCTTGGCTCCTGAGCGCTTCTGTACATCGCAACCTGAGCGGGATATTTAAAAAGCTACTTTTAAGTGTGGATTTTGTTTACCCTGGAAGATGACCAGAATAGGCCACCTCCACGAAGCCATTCAGAATGCTGCTCAGCTCTATTGCATCTTTCCATTCCTCATACTGAGGGCTCACGGTTGCCAATACAGTCATATCTTGGATCCCAAACACCTTGCAAGTCGAACGTTTTTGCTCCTGAACGCCGCAAACCCAGAAGTGACTGTTCTGGTTTGAGAACGTTCTTTAGAACCCGAACGTCCAACGTGACTTCTGATTGGCTGCAGGAGCTTTGGAAGTCAAACGGACTTCCGGAACGGATTCCGGTTGACTTCTGAGATACCACTATGATGCACATCTCTACGAGAGATGAAGAAATTCTGTTTGCAATTAAACAAGGAGTGATGCTTCTTGCCACTGCCACTGCCCCATCCTTCAAAGGACAAGGCAAAACCCATCATGCTGCGAAGTTGCAAAGGAAGTTAAAAGGGGGGGGTGTCGGCGTCTGTATCCTGCTCACACTAAATGCAGACGTCTCCTTGATCTGAATGCAGCTGGGTTGGGCTCCTAACAATTGTGTTACATGACTACTACAAACAATCTGTGGATGCTCGTATTTGTTGATCTATAAGCCTGCTTCTTCTTTTCTCCTCTTAGAAGTCTTTATCCCAGCCTGAAAGCTCATCTGGTGGGGTTCCCTGTTCAGGAGGGTATCGGTCGAAGTAGCTGTAATCCATCGGACCAGAAAGCTGCGAAAGAAACACGTGTAAAGAAAATCTTAAGGGGGACACCAGGCAAAAAGCAGTTACAGAATCATAACTATCAGCTGAGATCCAGCTCCGAGGGCCTTCTGGCGGTTCCTCACTGCAAGAAGTGAAGTTACAGGGAACCAGGCAGAGGGCCTTCTCGGTAGTGGCACCCGCCCTGTGGAACGCCCTCCCACCAGATGTCAAGGAAATAAGGAGCTATGCAATCTTTAGAAGGCATCTGAAGGCAGCCCTGTATAGGGAAGCTTTTAATGTTTGATTATGTTTCTTTATATGCTAGGAGCTGCCCAGAGTGGCTGGGGCAACCCCGTCAGATGTGTGGGGTACAAATAATAACATTATTACTATCATCACCATCACCTAGTCCAACCCCACTGGCATTTAAGGCACATAAGCTTTGAACGACTTCCTAGCCACATTCCCAAAGCATGCTGGGATATTATCATGTCAGGCAATGGCACTCATTGCAACTATCCACTGATCCTGCCCAAATGAAATCAAACACCATTGATGCAGAAGAGAGGTTCTGTGAGACCAGAGTTTGAATCCCCGCTTGGCCCTTCTGACACAAACAAGACTTCACCCTTGTGCAAATGGTCAAATGACAAGCGTTTAATGCCACATAGTATGACGTTCTCAGTACCTCTCTTTTTAAAGGAGACGTTAACTTCCTTGCCTTGAGTCCTTCCCAGTTAAAACTGTTCAGCCACCTAGGAAGGAAGTTTCAGAACAAGAAGATCAGTGAAACAGGCTTCAGTGGTTATAAGACAAGAGGCGCATCTGTCTTGGAAGGAAACAACATCACACCTTCATCCTGCCTTTGTGGCCACAAAAGGACTTCCATGTTTCTCCTCTGCTCTACAGCATCAGAGACAAAAGCAGGAGAGAAAGAAGCGACCCTGGTTTGCAAGGAACCCCGCCATTCCTTTCCTTACCTATGCCTCTTAATATCATGGATACCATTCTTCAGATTTCCTAACCTCTCGGTTGGATTTTGCCTACAAACAAAAAAAACAAAAGCAAAGTCAACGCTCCACAATTTGGAAGCTTCGTAATTTAATAATACTATCACCTTCTGTGTTCTAATGCAATTCAGCAGGTTGGATCCTATCTCTCTATATATTAAAAGAGCCTGAATCAGCCTTCCCCAACTTGGTGCCCTTCAGTTGCCTGTTAGCAAACAGATTTGAAACTTCCAAGGGCTTTCCCCAGAAAACCTCCATTTGCACCAGTTGTATATTTAAAATCAAGGCAGAGAAACTTTCAGCATGACCTTATAAATAATATGCTCTTGGTCCGCAGGAAGTGGGGCTGATTTCTAGTAATGTTCATTTTGTTGGTATTTGCAAGTGGGTGGGGGAGTGGGAGAGTGTGTGTGCTCCAGCCGCCAGAATACATGGCTTGAAATACCCTCAGCAACTTCTCTCTCAAGTGAGAAAGAGAAGTGTTATGAAAAATCAATGATGTGTCATCATAAATGTATGGGAATCAGTGCATTTACACGTACCACATGTCAAAACCTACAGGTGGTGAAAAATGGCCTTTACAGCATGGCTCAGTTAAATAGTGGCAAAGTTTCCAGATGTGCCTATTTGGTCCTGTTTTCTCAACGAACCTGCCAATTTCTTGATGAAAGATCACCTTTACCAGTAAAACCTGAGCTGAAAGGGTACAGAGAGCAACAAAGTGGCCGTGTTTATTCCTAGCCAGCCTTGAGACTCCCCTAGTCACATAGCAGGAAATTCTTCCTCTGTGAAACAGGTTTAACAAATGTTGATAACTATCCAATCAGACTTGTCAAAAGAGCAGATTCCTATGCATGAACGAAACAGGTCTGTGACAATGGATTATGGAATCATAGCATTCACAGTATCAAAAGAATGACCCAGACTGGCCAGGAAAAGGCAATCAGCAAACATTAGCAGGGATCTTGACAGACAGAGGACAAGTCATACTCTCACAATTTCTAGTTACAGGTAGGTAGCCATGTTGGTCTGCCGTAGTAGAAACAAAATAAAAAAAAATCCTTCCAGTAGCACCTTAGAGACCAACTAAGTTTGTTATTGGTATGAGCTTTCGTGTGCATCCACAATTCTTCAGTTGGTGTCTAAGGTGCTACTGGAAGGATTTTTTTTATTTTGTTCTCAAATTTCTGTTGTAGACCGCCTCTTTCTGTGATGCTTGTATGATGCTTGTGGGTGGTCTTTGGCTAACACACCCTTTCTCAACCTGTGGGTCCACAAATGCTGGGGACCCACAGGTTGAGAACTGCTGGGCTAAGGGGTTGGGCAATTCCTACAGTCTTTAAAAGTTGTCACACACCTTTGTTCTGGGCTCCCTGGAGAGACTCTACTTGCAAACAGATCAATAGAGATCAGCAGCTTGCCTTGTTTTCTTTGTTGCCTCTGAAATATACTCTGAGTCGAGAGTGGATTTCATGCTCTTTATTCAGCTCATAGTGGTGAGGAGGAATGGAAGTTCCCCCAGAATGTCTGCTTTATATACAACAACAACAATCTTTATTACGGTCCAGAGACCAACAAAACATTACAAATCAGTACAGAGTTCATACAGCCTACCTCCAAGTTAATCAAGCACTTTGTTTGGAACATAGGGCTCATTTGTTCTTACAACCACCGATAAAAACTTTGCCACTGCCAAAGTTCTAGCTTTTGTCCGGTCTTCCAGTAGGAACCTGACATAGTGAGCCTCTGACTTTCCTGGGAAAGGCACCAGCAAGGGTATTATCAGTTCAGCCCTGGCTTGCTCATACTTCGCACAATGTAACAAAATATGATTTATGGAATCGATGTCTTGAGCACACGAGCAAAGTCTGTCCTGGTAGGGAGCACCTCTCAGCCTACCATCCAGCACTGCAGAGGGGAAGACATTCAGTCTGGCCTTGGTGAAAAGCCTTCGAAAGTTAGGTACTGTCAGGTTTTTGATGTAAGATGTTAACTCAAAGACATACCCATATTGAACTCCTGCTGCCAGTGGACTACAGACTGCGTGTGACCGAGATCGCAAGTCACTGTGTGCATTGTCCCATAATCTTTGCTTTAAAACCTTTTGGGCGCCTTCATAGCCCAGGTAATACAGTTGGGGGGGGGGGGAGAGAGACCAATAGAGGTGGCTTTTTTAGCCATGGTTTTCTGCCATTTGCTGACAAATTCCTCATTTGTCAAATGTTGGTACAGACCCTTCCCTAGATTAAACACTGAAATCCTGAGCCAATGTCTTAGGGCAGCCCACCACGCTCTAGCTGAAATTGGGCATTCACCAGCTTCCAACAGAAGTACGGAGTTGGGGACGCAGTTAGGTACCTGCAGCAGAGATCGTATAAATTTTGCCTGAAAGCCATCTAGCTTTGGCAGGTCCCCATTATGCCAGACATTTGCTGCATACAGGAGTTGGGAAACGGGCTTTGCATTGAAAACCCTTAAGGCTGCTGGAACATATTTGCCGCCCTTTGTGAAGAAGAATCTATGTATGGCTAGCTTTGTAATCTCCGCCTTTTGAAGGGAGGTTTGCCAGTGGTGCTTCCAAGATCTTGTATGATGGAATGTGAGCCCTAGGTAACTGAAGTAATTTACCTGTTCGAGGTTATGGCCATCCAGCACCCATTTAGACTGGGAGAATCTTCTTTTGAAGACTAAGATTTTAGATTTTTCATAATTAATGGATAAACCATTTCCAGAACAGTAATCAGAAAATTTCCTCAACAGATAATTCAAGCCCGGCCTGGAGCGTGAGATGATGGCTGCATCATCAGCATACAAAGGGGTCCTTCTCATTCCTATTTTTGGAATGTGTCCATCTGGGTCCATTAAGTTCTCTTCTAGGTCATTTAAGAATAGACAAAACAATGTGGGGGCCAAAATACAACCCTGTCTCACCCCCCTAGTCATCTCGATGCTGTTCGATAGCTGTCCCTGTCGACCGCATCGGACCTGCAGTTTGGTTCCATTGTACAGGGCTTTTATAGGAAAGAAAAGTCGTTTGTCCTGCAAGATCAGACTCAATTTGGACCATAGCTGGGATCTGGGGATGGAGTCAAATGCTGATTTCAGGTCCATAAAGGCCACGAAGAGTTTACCCTGTAGGTGTCTGGTATACTTCTCAGCTAGGAGGGACAGCATTAGACAGTGGTCTGTTGTTGAATGATTCTCACGGAAAGCTGCCTGGGCTTCAGATAGTATATTATGTTCATTTAGAAAAGTTGTCAATTTGCTACTGAGGAAATGGGCATACAGTTTCCCAATTATTGAAAGCAGGCTAATAGGCCTATAATTGGAAGGTACATTTGGGTGGCCTCTCTTAAAGATTGGAACTACTATAGCATGTTTCCAGCTATATGGTACCTTACCAGAGTTATTTATTACCGTAAAGAGTGCTGCCAGAAGCGGAGCCCACCAGTGCTGGTTTGATGTAATCAACTCAGCTGGGATAAAGTCTTTCCCCGGAGCCTTTCCACTCTTCAGATTCCCAATTAATGTATGGACTTCCTCCACAGTAACCAGCCTCCAATTAGGGAGCAGTGACAATTGTGCCCTGTCATCCTCCTGTAAACTGGAAGGGAGGTTTGGATTTTCCATAAATATATTTCTGAAGTGGTTCTCCCAAACCTGAGCTGGAATGACACAGCTGGGGGCTGAGGAACTATTTTTCATTGAGTCGGAGACCATTTGCCAAAAGTGTTTAGTTTCATTGTTTAGTGAGGCATTCAATAGTAGGGACCAGGAATTTTGTTCGGACTGCCTTTTTTTTGAGGCCAAAAGGGCTTTGTACTCTTTTTTGATTTTGAAATAAGATTGAGGTAAGTAGCTTAATCCAGCGTTTCTGTAGGCCAAATAGGCGTTCCTTAAGGCTTCCTTCTTTGTGTGGCACTCTTGGTCAAACCAACTGCGCCCTTTTGCAGTGCGTGGCTTGCCGGCTGAGTTTATGTTATCCGAGACCACATCCTGCAAGGACTCAATGAGACTTTCATAAGCTGTCAGGGAGGAGTCTATTGATAAATTGTTTATTATAATTGATCTTAACTTAATTGCAGTTTGTGAATTCAATCTATTCTCAACTGCAATTGCTATCTCAGGTGTCCATTTTTTCCTATGCAATGCTGGATCATTTGCTTTGTCTATATCCTCATGTTCTATGTGAGAGTGCTGAATTGAATTTTGGCCAGTAGTGGAGATGATAAGAGGTAAGTGGTCACTTTCAGTCCTATTGTCTATTGTGAATTTTTTAATTGATTCGAAGGCCTGTCTGTTAGTGAGACAGTAGTCTACTGTGCTGGCCCCATTTGAATTTATGAATGTGTACTCGCCTTCTCTGTCCCCGGGGAATGCCCCATTAGCAATGATCAGATCAAGACTTATTTGTAAAAAAGCCAGGCAGAATCCAGCATAGTTGATTTGGCAATCTTTCGAATGTCTACGTGGGGGTGGGTTTAGCAAGAGGGCGCTATTTTCCTTTAGATCTCTTAATATTGGGAATTTTATTTCCAGGCTATCATCATTTGAGCCTATTCTGGCATTCATATCTCTCATTAGGTAAAATGGCGAGCCAGGGTACCTAATTTGTAGGGAATAAAGGAAACTATGGATTTTACGCCACGTGCTCTCTATCTGTGTTTGCACTGTATATGGTGGAATATACACTGAAACAAGAATAATACTCTTGGATTCCATATGCAAGGTGATCCCCAGTGCCAGCTGCTCGAAAACTGAGCACTCAATAACTTGTGACGCCAATTGAGTGGAAACCAGAGTTACTAGGCCCCCCCTCGGTCGTCCCCTTCCAAGCGGTTTAGACGCCTTGATTTCATAGACGTTGTAACCGTCGAGAGCT
Organism: Podarcis cretensis; assembly: GCF_951804945.1. Taxonomy (NCBI): domain Eukaryota; kingdom Metazoa; phylum Chordata; class Lepidosauria; order Squamata; family Lacertidae; genus Podarcis; species Podarcis cretensis. Next base: position 13,317,816 of record NC_137178.1, read on the forward strand.
ATGTTATCAGTTGCCCAAGTTTCCTGCAGCATTATTATGTCAAAACCCGTTATACATTCACGAAATGGCTCGTCCCCAAGTTTGTTAGGCCAACCCGCTATATTCCATGAGATAATGTTAAAGCTGCTCGTTCCATAACTGGCTTGGCTTCATTGTGGTGGGGAAATTGTTATCAGCTCTCCCACTGGTTCGGTAATGATACAACCGTTCTTAGGATATGCACGGTGTTGTTGTTCTCGGGGTTGATTTGCGGCATTTTCCCGATTTCCCGGCATCGACGGTGTTATTTGGATTGCTGGTGCCATCGGGGGGTCTTCGTCAAAGATAATTAAATCTGTCTCTGGCTTTCTATGTGTCCCACTTCCCTTGGGAGGGTCGTCACTTGGCATTGGCTGATCAGATTCCAGTTGGGATAGAGGGTGGTGAAATTCTGGATCTGCCAAAGGCGTAATAGAGAGTCCTATCTTTGAATTATCTAGATTGGGCTGGCGTTCTTTGTGTGTTTGACCTTTTTGGTCTGATGTTTTCCTCTCCAAGTGAGTGTTGCAGCTGGGTTCACCGCACATGTTCATCTTTGACGGCCCTTCCGAATGAATCATGGCCCTGTGGCGAAAGCCCTTCGGCAGAGAGGGTGCTGATTGCTTGGGGTTGGTCCGGCTATATGACAAGTTTGGCAGTAGTTGTTTTCGTTCTGTGTCTTTAAAAACACGCCTCAAAACAATATTATAGTCCTGTAAAATGGCCCTATATTTCAGAAGCATTTTAGGGGTAGCTGAGTCAGAAAATGTCAGCGTGAGTCTGGTGTGCTGGGGGTCCGTGCAAAGCAAGTTTATCGCGATCAGAGTGTTGCAATGGATATTTAGTAAAAGCTTAAAGTTTCTCTTCACACTGTCGATTGATTTCCAGTAAGGCAGCATACCATTGAAAGGATATATATCCAGAGCTACTTGAGTACTTTGTAGGATCAGGTCCCTACTTTCGCTTTTGTTGTTTTTAGTATTTGTAGTCTCTTGGTTATCAAGTCCAGGCCGGTTGCACCCCTGTACATGATGGTCTAGAGGGAGGGCAACGCTATGGTCGGTCTCTTTAGTACTGAGTTGGCTATTTTTGGCTGTCAGGAGCACCAACTCCGTCAGGAGAGACGTTACCTTTTCTAATTTGATGTTAATTTCCTCCACTGTTCTTGCAGTCAGCAGACAGTGGTCCATGAGTATTTCTGCATAGAGCGGTGCCCCCTCAGATGGTAGTTCATGGGATAATTCATGAGCGCTCATCTCAGCATTCTCCCCTGGGTGATCTCCGCCCATTAGAGCATCCCCACCTACCTGGGAATGCGTTCTGTTTGGTGTGGTAGGTTCTGAGTTCTGTGCTTTTACAAAATCGTCCATTTTGCTCTGCTTGCTCTTCTGTGGGCTCCCTTCTGGAGATGAGGCCGGTCGTTTCTTTTTCCTAGACATTTTCCAGGGATAGAGCCGCTGTAAATCAGAGCAGCTTCTGCTGTAAATCAGGAAGCTCGGCGTCTACCCACGATGGGGCGTCTAATGCTTTATATACATTATTTACACAATGGGCCCCACGTGATTGGCTAATTCCGGGATTCTCCTGTAGGCCAATCAGGTTGCGGATTCACTTCCACCTGGAGCTGGATTGGGTCGCTCCTGTGGACCAATCAGACTGCTGCATTCTGGATCCTATTGTTCTAGGGCCAATCAGGCTGCTGCATTCTGAATCCTATTGTTCTAGGACCAATCAGACTGCTGCATTCTGACTCCTATTGTTCTAGGACCAATCAGACTGCTGTATTTTGGATCCTATTAAACTCAGTACATAACAGCATCACTGTTTCATCTCTGACCAAGATGAAAGGGATATCTTTTCTCTTGATAGGGGAGGGGGCCGAGGCTGTAAAAACCAAACCCCATTTCCCCCCCCCCCCAACAGAAGAAATGATAAAAGCCAAAGGCGACGACTCATCCTTACTGCAAAGGGTGCAGCACCAATGCTCTGATCATTGCTACTTTGCACACTCAAGGTATAGCAGAGTAGAAGCTTCTTGTATGCCGTGTACCATATTAAAACTGCTGCAGACTTGTAGTTAATTATAAGACAGGAGGCTAAGAGCATGAACAGATGGGGGGTTCATTCAGGATACTGAGGTGCTGAGTCAATGAATCCAGTCTGCTTGAAGTGGGGCAAACAGAAGACCTGGAAGAGAGGTCCTGGATCAGGGTCCATGTGCCCTTCTGCGGCAACCTTGATCTTCCAGTTTGCCTGGTCTTCTGTCTCTTTCTCTGGTGATAGATGCCTGTCTCCATCGAGGCACAGCCAAGATCTGGGCTGGCTCAGCTTCAGCAAGGCCGTTGAATCACCTGCCTTTTTTTTTTTTTTTTTACTTCCATGTGCAATGGGCTTGCAAGAATGGGATGTGTCCATCCCAAAGTCCCAAGAAGCAGGCCTTTGAAAACAAGGTAAAGGCCTCAGAACCTCAGCCTTCAAGGGGCGAATTGGCAGCAACTTCCAGTTCACGTCTTCGGTTTTATGTTGGTTGCCTAGCAACTTGCGAGGAAGATTTTAATGTGAACAGGGAAGCCAAAATGCAGCTGATTAACACAGAAACAAGTGCAGCCTAATCTGAAGAGAAGAGTCGGGGAGACAGCAGGCCCCAGTGAGGCTTTGGGTCTGGGCAAAAGTTGCTTGAGCATAAATAGGCAGCCAGGGCTATAGACTCTGATTGTACGTATCTACCTTCACTCAGAATGCCCAAAGTGGACAGAGCAATCAAGTAGCAATACTTGCACGGAATTGCACTGTAAAATAAATAATAAAGTATCTCACACCCGGTAAACATTACGCAAACAATGCATTTTTTAAAAAACAAAAACCAAACACCCTCAGTTTAATAGTTAACACCCAAACATCTCAGCAGGATCTTTTTTGCTTCAAAAGAGAGAAAAGATAGGTTTTGGCTTAAGTTTAACAAGCTTTGATTTTGGGCGCGTGGCAGAATGTAACACGGCTAAAGTATTTTTTTCACACCTTCGCGACCAAATTGCCCTCCTCACCTGCAGAGCCGCCGAATCAAATCTTCAGGCCGCTTTGTGATTATCCTGGGAAAATCCAGCCTTTCGACGCCTTTCAGAATCAAATTGTAGGTCATCATTTGATCGACCCCAGAAAATGGAGGACTAGAGTAAATGTCACGATTTTTAGAAATGCATTGGGCGGGGGGGGGGGGGGGGGAGAGAAGGAAAAGAAAAAAAGAAAAATGCTTGAGTAAAAAGGAGTTAGTAATGACAAAAGAGAAATTCTATTTTAGATACAGGTAAAATTCGCAGAAAGCTGTTTTATAGCAAGTCTCACTAATTGTCCTAGCAGCCCAGTATTGTCTATTCTGATTGGTAGCAGCAATCCAGGGTCTCTTCCACCGGGTTGGACTAGATGACCCCTGTGGTTGCTCTCTACAATTCTATGAATCTCTGACCTGCTACCTGGTGCTTTTAAATGAAGATACTGGGGATTGAACCTGGTGACTCTTGTTTGCAAAGCAGATGCTCTACCACTGAGCTATATTATTTCCCGATTAATGCCCATGCAAATATGCATGAAGAAAGAAAGAAAGAAAGAAAGAAAGAAAGAAAGAAAGAAAGAAAGAAAGAAAGAGAAGGAAGGAAGGAAGGAAGGAAGGAAGGAAGGAAGGAAGGAGAAGGGAGAAAGCTAGACCCCCTAACAGTTTGGCTACACTGAACCTTAAACAGAGATCATTCTGAAATATGAATGTATTATTACGGATTTGTGGGGGCCCTGCCTTCCCCTAGGTTCCTGGGTGCTGAGAATCAAGGTGGGCAGATAGGTGTTGGATTTAGAAGTGTAAAAATTCAGGCTAAGCTTCTGTTCCAGACCAGGGCATTGCCTGAGGGGGGAAGTTATTAAGAAGTGCAAACAGAGATCCTTGAGTCTGGGCAAACAGGGGTTGCCAGGGTTATGGTGGGCGATGACTGAGACAGAAGGGGTTGGACAAGGGGGTTTGTTGGAAGAAGATGGAGGATGTAGGAGAGCACAACATGGAGATGAAGGAGAAGAAGCCATCAAGGTGAGGCAGAGGCTGATTCAGCTGCTTGTGGATCTGAGCTTGCTGCTCTTCAGAGCAGTGGCGGAGCTAGCGGATTTGGCACCTGGAGCGGGGGGGGGGGGCATGGTGTGGCACGTCCTCGAACCCAGCTATAAAGTGTGGGCTCTACAATATGGACTCTCTCCATAATATAATAACCAAGCAAAACAACAGCAAATAACCTATTTGTGTAAAGAGTTCATCGAAGCAGTGATTCCTGAGGTAACTGACTTGGCACTTACTTTCCTGTCAGCAGCTCATACACTAGGATACCAAGAGACCAGAAGTCCACGCTGAAATTGTGTCCTTTATTCAGGATGACTTCAGGGGCAACGTACTCAGGAGTCCCGCAGAACGTCCAGGTCTTTTGCCCAGCTCCAATTTTCTTAGCGAACCCAAAATCAACCTCATGGGGAGAAGAGCAAATACTATCATCAGACAGTGAGGCATTTAGCTTTGGCTGTTCTCATTTGCAGCATCTAGCCCATGCTGGCTTTGCGTAACCCAGGGCATTTACAAGTGGGCTTTGGAAGGCCAAGGGAAGTGGGCTGCCATTTACAGTGGTACCTTGGTTCTCAAACTTAATCCGTTCCGGAAGTCCGTTCCAAAACCAAAGCATTTCTAAAAACAAGGCGCACTTTCCCCACAGAAAGTAATGCAAAATGGATTAATCCGTTCCAGACTTTAAAAAGCAACCCCTAAAACAGCAATTGAACATGGATTTTACTATCTAACGAAACCATTGATCCATAAAATGAAAGCAATAAACAATGTACTGCAGTCACACAATCAATCAATCAGTAGCTGAACTGGGTTCCACACAGGCACAAAAACAAAAAGAGCTGCAAAATCAGAAACGCAAAATAAATAGCAAAAACAGACAGACCTCAGCATAACACTCAAAATGGAAGCATAACACTCAAAACGGAGCACATTCGGCTTCCAAAAAATGTTCGCAAACCGGAACACTTACTTCTGGGTTTGCAGTGTTTGGGTTCCAAGTTGTTTGAGTACCAAGGCGTTTGAGAACCAAGGTACCACTGTACTTAAAATGTACAGGATGGCAAAAAGGTTGCTTTTCTCTTCCATCTGTTCTGCTCCCTCTGCCAGCTTGGTGCCTACACTGACTTCCAGAAAGGTCCTTTACTTCCCCAGCACATAGTTAAATTATGGAACCCGTTGTGACGTTAACATATGAGAGTGCTGGAGGTGAAATAGTTAAACAGGTTGCCCAGTCAGGGTGGAGTCAGAGGGACTATAAAACCAGCTCTGGGAGGGGCAAAGGGCAGAGTTCATTGGGAGTTGGGTGGTTGGTTGGAGTGGGAGTGAATTGGGATAGAGTCTGTGGGGAGGTTGAGTTAGTGTAGCAAAATAGGCTGAGTCAGAAACCGTTAGGGGCTAGGAAGACAAGTCAATATCTGAGAGGTGGTTTAGTGAGTGAGAGCAGGTAGTGGAAGTTATAGGTCTGGATAGGCACCCCATGAATGTAATTGACCAATACCGTTTATGAAACCACACGCTTGTTAAACTGCAATAAATAAACAGAAATTTATGTTCTAATTTAACCCTGACTGGACTCAGTATTGTACCAGGTAGGGCCTGGGTGGTGGCAGCGAGAAATAAAGTGGTGGCACAGGGATCAATAGACGGTGAAACGTCCGGGGACGGACCCTGTGTGATCGCCACACGTGTTCCCACAGGAGGCAGTGACACTGGTCCTGCTAGCTAGGGATGATGGGAGTTGTAGTCCAGACTGGAGACCCCAGTTTGGGAAACCCTGGTCTACCCAAACCAGTAGCAGCTCTCCATGGTTTTGGACAAAAGTCTTTCCCAGCCCACCTTGTAGACACCAGGGGTTGAATCTTGACCTTGGCATGTATACTGAGCTATGGGCCTTCCATTATCCTATTTTCACCTTAGCATTTTGAGGGGGGTACTTTGCTTCTGCTGCACACAGGTATGTCAAGAACCTATGAAGAGTCTGTGTTAAAATATGGATGCAATTCGTCAATCGGAAACTGGGTGGTCCATGGAAGGAGGAGATTACAGGTGGCTTGCTGGTTTCCATCCTCACTCTACCCAAGTGGAGTGCAAGGAAGTTTCCGTTCTTTGTGAATGTTCCCTTTGACTTTGGGCTGGCAAACGATATTCTTCAGAGGCTCAGATCTGACCCAGGAGGCCTCTCACAATTGCTGACCTCGAGGATCATTCCTTCCACTTAGACCAAGCACACAATTTACAGGAAGATTCTTGTGAATTAAAATTGTTACCTGGGAGGAAGGGGGTGAAATTGACACACCCAGGGGAATAATATTCCTTCCTAACCCTCGGGTTGAGTGCGACAGAGGCTTCAAGGATTAAGTGCTCTTAAAATTTCCCTTTAACGGGCATGGCACTGGATGAAAAGCAAGCTTCTCTCTGCAGGGCAGTTATGGGCATTAAAGAAAAACAAACCAACCACAACCTCACCAGCTTTATATAACCTTGAGCGTCCAAAATTAAATTTTCGGGCTTCAAGTCCCTGTAGATCACACTGATGTAATGCAAATATTCGATGGCTTCCGTCACACATCCAACACAGAACTTTGTAGTGGTTTCATCAAAGCTCCCTCTGAAATAAAGCAAACATTTCCCATCTTTTTCACACTGGCTGTAGTTCTGTAGTTCATCCATATCCAATGCAATCCTTGAGCTCCAGAAATCAAGATCCTCTATCTCTCTCACATTTTATTTGATACAAGGAGAGTTGGGTCTAAATAAGCAGGTCTGCGGCTGTAGTAGATAGCCTGAGGGCTCCTACAGATTTCATTTTCATTGCACGTTCATGATTATTTGTGCTCATGATGCTATTTAGGGGTGGTCATGCCCAAAAACACTTTCAATACTATTTGTGTGTGCAAAAGTTTGTGGGCAGTCACACTGCTTCATTACCAGTCAGTTTGTATCGAAGAACTTCCTGCTGAAATCATTCAACTTCTTAATACAGTGGTAGCTCGGGTTAAGAACTTAATTCGTTCCGGAGGTCCGTTCTTAACCTGAAACTGTTCTTAACCTGAGGTACCACTTTAGCTAATGGGGCCTCCCGCTGCTGCCGCACAATTTCTGTTCTCATCCTGAAGCAAAGTTCTTAACCCGAGGTACTATTTCTGGGTTAGCGGAGTCTGTAACCTGAAGCGTCTGTAACCTGAAGCGTCTGTAACCCGAGGTACCACTGTGCCAGAAATGTTCTGGTTTGTATTTTCTCCTGCTCCGGAGGGCAGGATTCGAACCAATGGCTTCAAGTTGCAAGAAAGGAGATTCTGACTAAGCATCTGGAAGACGTTCCCAACAGCAAGAGTTGTTCGACAGGGGAATGGACTCCTTCCGGAGGCAATAATAATAATAATAAATAATAATAATAATAATAATAATAATAATAATAATAATAATTATTTATTATTTATACCCCGACCATCTGGCTGGGCTTCTCCAGCCACTCTGGGCAGCTTCCAACAAAATACGGTGGTACCTCGGGTTAAGTACTTAATTTGTTCCAGAGGTCCGTACTTAACCTGAAACTGTTCTTAACCTGAAGTACCACTTTAGCTAATGGGGCCTCCCGCTGCTGCTGCGCCGCCGGAGCACAATTTCTGTTCTCATCCTGAAGCAAAGTTCTTAACCTGAACCAATATTTCTGGGTTAACGGAGTCTGTAACCTGAAGCGTATGTAACCCGAGGTATTAATCTCCTTCATTGGAGATTTTTAAGCCGAGGTTGAATGGCCATCTGGCAAGGATTCTTTAGCTGAGATTCCTGCACTGGACTAAATGCTCCTGGAAGTCCCTTCCAACTGTATGGTTTTATGATTCTCCTACTTTGGTTGCCCTCTAGCCCCTCCGGACAGCAATAATGTGCTAGCACTGGGGAAGCACTGCAGAACAAACTAAAGCAGCACAAATTCACCACTAATGCATTAATATTGTGTCAAGAACTTGTAAAATGCACCTGCAGCAAAACACAGGTCTGAAGGGGCCCTTCTTGCAGGTTTATGAAACATTTTAGTAATTGCAAAACCCTTTGTCTGGAGACCACAGGAGAAACTTCCCCATGAGCTGTGTGGTGTAGTGGTTAGAGTGTTGGACTAGGAACTGGAAGACCAGGGTTCAAATGGCCATGAAGCTCACTGGGTGACGTTGGACCAGTCACTCACTCTCGGCCTAACCTACCTCGTAGGGTTGTTGTGAGGACAAAATGGGGAGGACGGAAACTATGTTCGCCAGCTCCTTGGAGGAAAGGTTAATAATAATAATAATAATAATAATAATAATAATAATAATAACATGCCACCCATCTGTCTGGGTGCTCCCAACAAAATACAATAAAATTCCAACCATTAAAAACTTCCCTTGAGATGTCTTCTAAAAGTCAAATAGTTGTCAATCTGTTTGACATCTGATGGGAGGGCATTCCACAGGGTGGGATACAAATGTAATAATAATAAAAATAAAATAAAATAAAATAAAATAATAATAAAAAATATAACTCACATTGCCCTGTTAAGTTTCTAAAAACCTGTAGTCTGTACACAGCCCCACTGGGCATGGATCTTAAGGCATGCTTCTTTCTTTCTTTCTAAATCATTTTTTTGAAAAGTTATTCTTCAGGTAGAAAACAAAAAAAATATTACCTGTCTCTCAGGATACTCCACAGCTCACCACCAAGACAGGCTTCCAAGAGCATGTAAACGTATTTGTTGTCTTTGAAAGTGCGGTACAATCTGAAGTGAATTGGAGGGAAATCAATCAGTCAATTAAAATTATTTGTAGGCTATCCTTTATGAGCAAAACTCACTCAGGACGATTTACACAATAACAAATTTGTTTATTAAAAATACAATTTCCAGGGGAAAATAATAATACAATGCCAAACCTCCCATAAAATGCAAGTATCTGAGCAAGCTGGAAAATTATTAAGCTAAACCATACCTGGGCTGTGTCATTTTCTATAACAGTGGTTAAAGCTGAATAGAAAACAGAGAAAGCAATTTACTTGACAATGAAGGGAGAGCAGGCTTCTTCTAGAATTTTTTTTTCAGAGTGAATGTGCTCCTGCTGTTTGGTATCCACTATGTGTTTCTTCTTGATACATTTCATGGCAAATGTGATGTTCTCGTTCTTCACTTTCACCTGAGTTCACATTAGAGGAAAAAAAGAAACAGTTTAAAGGGGCTACATGATCATAAGCTCCCACCCTCCCCATGTCCCTCACTTTTTTGCAGAGTAGACAGAACGGAATGATAAGTGCTGACCATAATGGAAATTATGTTGATAGGAAAGGGATTCTTGTCCATATATGTTATAACCCTACAGTTAACAAGAATTCTGGAGGAAAATGCCCTTCAATATGATCGGTTTTGTCTAAGACAGTGGTGTCCAAACTTTTTTCAAAGAGGGCCAGATTTGATGAAGTGAAGGGCTGTGGGGGCCGACCTTTAAGACTGAAGTTGTTGAGCTGCCACAGGGGCTGGATTAAACCAACTGGCTCGCCGGATTATGTGATGTTACCATATGATGGTAACATCATATGATGGCCTATGTGATGGCCTATGTGATGTTACCATATGAGAGTGCTGGAGGTGAAATAGTTAAACAGGTTACCCTATCAGAACCCAGGGGGGTGGAGTCAGAGGGACTATAAAACCAGCTCTGGGAGGGGCAAAGAGAGGAGTTCGCTGGGAGTTGGGTGGTTGGTTAGAGTGGGAGTGATTTGGGATAGAGTCTGTAGCTAGGTTGAGTTGATGTAGTGAAATAAGCTGAGTCAGGAACAGTTAGGGGCTAGGAAGGCAAGTAAATATCTGAGAGGTGGTTTAGTGAGTGAGAGCAGGTAGCGGACGTTATAGGTCTGGATAGGCACCCCATGAATGTAATTGACTGATACTGTTTATGAAACCACATGCTTGTTAAACTGCAATAAATAAACAGAAGTTTGTGTTTCAATTTAACCCTGACTGGACTCAGTATTGTCCCAGGTAGGGCTTGGGTGAGGGCAGCGAGAAATAAAGTGGTGGCACAGGGATCAATAGACGGTGAAATGTCCAGGGATCCTGTGTGATTGCCACAGCCTGCTCTAAGATATTCGGGGGGGGGGCTATAGGATCAAGCATCCACAGAATATGAAGCTATGGAAAACCACTAGACCTGATTAACATGTGAGAACTGCGACAAAGTGTGGCACTATGACACCCTGCCATTCAAGATTCCAGCCAGTCAATTCCACTCCCTACTTTTCTTTTCTTTTCAAAACAGCCATTCAGCATTCTATTGGCCACTGAGCATGCTCAGTCCTCATTGGGTAGTTTGCTCTCTACCCCACCGTCACTTAGGATTTTATTCATAAAGGTTTTTATCATTCTAGAAACCCTATTCTCACCCTGCTGGTATCTCCCTCTCGTGCAATGGCAATCACAACCCGAACATTAGAAACAGGTGGTGGGGGGAATGATTGATTGGTTTGGCTCAATTAACTGCAATGAGTCTGTTTATATATATATAGCCTGTTTATATATTTGGAGGAATTCGCCAGCCAACCAATTGCTGCCTGCTCTCCAGCATTGTCAGCTTGCAAGATGTGCTGATCGCTAGTGTAATGGAAGGTAGTGGTTAGGGAAAATGGGAGAGGAGCTACCGTTTCTCGCAAGTGCTCAGTGACACATGCAGGCGCCCCAGGCTCCAGCCAAAGCCCTGTGATGCTGCCATCACAACACACCTGTCACGATGCCCGCAGCGCGGCCATAGGCGAAGAGGCCTGCAGGCAGATGGCGAGTCAGCACGTGGGCAGCAAAGCTTCGGATTGGCTGGCTGCTGGCACCAATCAAAGCCCAGCTCCCTTCCTCCGTGGGGCAGGGAGAAGCCAGGAGGAAGGGAGGGAGGAGGCACCACTGCGGTGTGTGGGTGTGTGGGAAATGGCGCCCCAAAAAATTGCAAAAAAAATGGCACAGCCCGAATGATCACACCGATCCAAGCGGCGATTCCAGGACCGTCCAAGGGCTGGATCCAGAGGGCAATTGGGCCTGATCCGGCCCACAGACCTTAGGTTGCCAACCCCTGCGTTAGAGAATGCACTTGAAAATATGGGAATCCTGAGGCCCTAGGAAGTGCAAGATCATCCACACTGGCACGGGTACACCAAAACATTCAGATCAGAAGCAGCAGTCAAAATATTTAAAAGGCAAATTCTTACAAGTTCCACTCTTCCAAATCCACCAACACCCAGGGTAGCGACAATTTCCAGGTTCTGAAACGGGCAGGAGGAAGGAAACTGGGCTACTTTTTCTTTCAGCTGTATCATCTCCAAAGAGACGTCGCTGGGTAGCTGCTCCAAGGAAGAAACTCTGCATTAAAAAGAAATAAAATATCCCCTTCAGTTCAATCTCACCGAGAATTGCTGCGGTGGTCTGATAATGTTTTTTGAAAAATGTTTTCGACGTTCCCCCACGTTGTTCAAAGGTATCTTTCCTCAAGCACCTGGAGCAATGAGCTCACAGATGGCCCTTTTCTGACTGAGCTGGCAGAGGAAAAGACCCCCCCCCAAATTCATTTAAATTATTTTGTTTCTGCAAGCTCAGTTTCAAGACCTTTTCGTAGCTCACTGAAGTTTTAAGAAGAAACCACCAGTGTGGATAGGAAGGAGGGCTTCTTCCTGGCTCAGAGGAAAGGCGTTGTGAGTTATTTGTTCTGGATAAGTCATCAAAGTAACGATGGCAGGTGTGTCTCAATAGGAGAAGACTTCCTAAGAACATGGGACGCAGGTGGCGCTGTGGGTTAAAGCCTCAGCGCCTAGGACTTGCCGATCGAAAGGTCGGCGGTTCGAATCCCTGCGGCGGGGTGCGCTCCCGCTGCTCGGTCCCAGCGCCTGCCAACCTAGCAGTTCGAAAGCACCTCCGGGTGCAAGTAGATAAATAGGGACCGCTTACCAGCGGGAAGGTAAACGGCGTTTCCGTGTGCGGCTCTGGCTCGCCAGAGCAGCGATGTCACGCTGGCCACGTGACCCGGAAGTGTCTCCGGACAGCGCTGGCCCCTGGCCTCTTAAGTGAGATGGGCGCACAACCCCAGAGTCTGTCAAGACTGGCCCGTACGGGCAGGGGTACCTTTACCTTTACCTCCTAAGAACATATTGCAGCATTTTTGGTGTCCTTGAATTAGAATGTCTTTAGCATGTCAAAGGAGAAAAGAATTTCATGTCTTCTTACAGGAGAAAAGTTAGCATAAATAATAGAAAATAGTGTTGTTGTTTTTTAAAGGAAGATTTGATCAGGAACAGAATGCGATCTTTTTCTAATGAAGTTTTGAGAGTTCCCCTCCACATGTCAAAAATACATGCAGATGCATGCCAGCTGTCACCTGCTGTTCTGCTGAAAGTCTCTTTTTAGTGGCAGCATTTCATGAGGCATTAAATATTGATTGCAATCTCTCTGTTTGGGTACCTCGGGTCTGAAATGGCAATTTGTTTGATGAACAGCCACCTGCTTTTATTGCCTCTCTCAGTGGCCTTTTGTAGGTTTATTGTAATGAAGTGAGGGCCAAATAATTTCTCGTCAGAATGCCAATGGTAATTTCTCCAACTTGAACACTGATTCCAGTTCTGCATTAATGGTCTTTCAGATAATCCATTAAAACTGATCAAAATGAAAACGATACTGAGACTGCCTAATATTGCCTAATATTGCTGTGACGGGTGCCTGTGTTTCCATGGTTCTGATCAGCACTAAAAGGAAAAATACAGTGCTAGTAGCAGATAAAGTCCATTTGAAGCCACCATCCTTTACAATTAATCCATCCCACTTCAGTTTTTACTTAAGGTGACATTATGTCTGCAGTGATGGTGCACATATAGTGATGCTATAAAGCAAACTGTTGTTCCCAGGCTAAGTCAGTTTGGACGAGGGCTGGAATGGCTAAAATTGCACGCAGCCTGGGTTAAGATTGCATGCAGATAGGAATTTCTGAGAAAAAATTAAACAGCTGTACTTAAGAGCTTCCTACTACCATTTACGAGAATGGCAAAGTGGAAAGCATACATGCAAAGAACTGAATGCAAAACTAAAAAAAAAAAAATTAGGGGAAGGTTCTGGATTGTGGCCAATGCATTGGAATCCCCCTGCTCCATTGCGCAGTGACACTCACAGTGGTGCCATATGTTATGGTAACACAGCCAAAATACTAAATAAAACACCACAAAAAACAAAAAGCATAGATGGACTGGAAGATATCATCGCTGAGCAGCTCTGCTGGAAAACAACAAAATGCTTCTATGCTGTGATCTTATGTTGCTCTTGTTATTGTTTAGTCGTTTAGTCGTGTCTGACTCTTCGTGACCCCATGGACCAGAGCACGCCAGGCACTCCTGTCTTCCACTGCCTCCCGCAGTTTGGTCAAACTCATGTTGGTAGCTTCGAGAACACTGTCCAACCATCTCGTCCTCTGTCGTCCCCTTCTCCTTGTGCCCTCCATCTTTCCCAACATCAGGGTCTTTTCCAGGGAGTCTTCTCTTCTTATGAGGTGGCCACAGTATTGGAGCCTCAACTTCAGGATCTGTCCTTCCAGTGAGCACTCAGGGCTGATTTCCTTAAGAATGGATCGGTTTGATCTTCTTGCAGTCCATGGGACTCTCAAGAGTCTCCTCCAGCACCATAATTCAAAAGCATCAATTCTTCAGCAATCAGCCTTCTTTATGGTCCAGCTCTCATTTCCATACATCACTACTGGGAAAACCATAACTTTAACTATACGGACCTTTGTCAGCAAGGTGACGTCTTTGCTTTTTAAGGTGCTGTCTAGGTTTCTCATTGCTTTTCTCCCAAGAAGCAGGCATATTTTAATTTCATGACTGCTGTCACCATCTGCAGTGATCATGGAGCCCAAGAAAGTAAAATCTCTCACTGCCTCCATTTCTTCCCCTTCTATTTGCCAGGAGGTGATGGGACCAGTGGCCATGATCTTCCTTTTTTTGATGTTGAGCTTCAGACCATATTTTGTGCTCTCCTCTTTCACCCTAAATCTGAGATGCCGCAAGAATTCTTGAGGTCAGTTAGCTTGTGAATTTGCGGGACTTGAAAGCGGCTGGAAAATGCTAAAGGAAAAGTAAATAAATAAACAGACAAAAACCACAGCAACTTGGGTCACTCATGAGTCCAAAATCGGAGGCGCTGCAGTCTGTATTCCCTTTTAGCAGGGAATGCTGTCGTAATGTAGATATGCGCCACCAACCCTACAGAGTGTTGAAGAGGTTACTTTCCATGCAATTTCAAGGATCAGCTGCAAGACTTACTGAGCTTGTCTTTTTTCATCGTCCCGAGCCAGGGTGGCCACATAACCCGCAAGGTATGCCTGGAGTTCTTCAAAAGTCCCAACGGTTTGATTGAAGGTTCTACAGAACAAAAGGAATGAACCAACATGGAAGATCATTGCTAGGAGCGACGAGAACACATTTTCGTCAGTTTGCCCCCCCCCCCAATTAAATATACCACAGAAGTATCTTTGATTTCTACTTAGATCTCGTTAGCCAGACATATGGTAATGAATAAAAACACCCAGAGATAATTGCTGTGTTTGAACAGAACAGCTTCAGTGGGCAAACACTGCATGAGGCCGCAATACACACAGGCACTGAAAAACCTGGTTGTCATATTGATGCATATGCTGTTATGCGGGATGACATTGTCTTGTTGTGCTGTATATGTGATAAAGGGGGAGCCACATCAGGGTGAAGGCATCCTTCTTTGCTTGTCTCTGTGCTAGTTTAAGTTTGTTGGTTAAATATTCTAGTAAGGCAGTTTCCCATACGTTTTGGTACCAGAGGTCTATGTTCACTCCTAATAGGACCTTCCAGAGTCTAGTTGTAATGTGTTAGGAACTGGGCAGAGGAGAAATGGTGGAGTCCGCCTCCCCATCCGGACCCTTCCAGGGAGGAGGAGGAGGAAGGCAGTATAGATTTACAACAGGGGTTTGAGGGAGGTCACAGCTCAGAGGCAGATGAAGGGGAAAGTTGGGAAATTGTGGGCGAGTCACAACAGCTGGCTGACATGTTGTCACTAGAAAGCATTCCAGACCCATCATCTCCCAGAACCCGGCAGGCCTTAAAAGTAGGAGAGCAAAGAGCTCAAAGACAGAGGGCACTTAGCGGCACCCATAGAGGAGGTGATGATGATGATGAACAAGGAAGTGGGAGAGACAGGAGGGTGGAGATTCATTTGGGACAACACCATTTTCCAAGAGGCTTGGTTCTAGAGCCTCCCTCTGTAAAGTTTGAAATAAAAAAGGACCGTAAGAAACTTTCCCTTGCCTTTATACTTCCCTGGGCAACCAGCTCACAGTATCCTGACATGATGTTTCTAGCTGCTGAGAGTAAGTGACCTATGAGCTCCTTGTCATGTGTATGTGTGTTGTTGTCTTGGGAGATATTTAATAGGGCTAGTTCTAGAGTTACATCTATTACAAAACCCTACACAAACACGCTGTGATAGAATGAAATAACATTAGCCCTTCACATCTCTCTCTCCCCACTTTCTTTCCCCCACAACCGCATGGTGTCTATGACAGTACTGTCTCATAGCAAATGTAATCAAACCGTGAAAAGGACTCCATTAATTGAAAATGGAGACGCTGTTTTCCTTGTTTATGTGCTTGTTTTTGTAACACAAGAAAATATTTAATAAAAACCAATTATAACGAAACAAAAAACCTGATTGCACCTGCTTGAATGCAATTATAGGAAATTAACACTCTGTGACAGTCCTTCACAACTTCTGACCCACCAAGCTGAACTCACATCACCACACTATGTAGCGTGGCCCGCAGGGAACTTCATTAACCTATATTTCCTGACAGTGAAAACAAGAGCGGTTTGACAAGAAACAGGCAGAGAAGGGTGTGTCAGAAAGAGAGAGAAAGAAAAAGGATGGTACAGACAGACAGACAGACAGACAGACAGACAGGGAGAGGTACGAGGATGGAATGGGGATGTTTCCAAACTGTCGCTATTTTCAGATGGGACTGGCAAACTCAGGGTGTGCGATTAAAGTTGATTTGAAGAAATGAGCAGTTTGTGGATAAGCAGTCTTTTAGGAAACCTCATCTCCCATGAATGATTTAGCACACTGGCAAACTCAGGTTGTGGAATTAAAGTCTATTTTGTGCTCTTGTGCAACAAACCTGAACATTTTGTGATAAGGACAGGGGTGGGAAAATGCATTGGAAAAAGTGAGATAACATTTGGTTGAGTCAACATCATATAACTCATCCTGCAAACGAATGAGAATGAATGTTCAGTAAATAGCTGACATCCTCAAATATGCCCACACTTTGTGCAAACAAACCAGGATGGATGTTTGGTAAACAGGGCGTCTGGGACAGGCAGGAGAGAGAAGGCAGTGGCAGAGAGAGAAAAGGGACTTAGTGGAAGTTACTTATTTCGGATATGATCCAGGAATCAACTTTTGTTGGACTCTTAATTTTCACTGATTTTGAAAGGTATGAAGTATGTGTTTAAATCTCTCCTACAAAGAACAACAGGACTTTCTGCGCCTTTAGTAGGGATGTCGGGGAATTGCAACAAAACCAGAAACGGAAGTGAAAATTCTTGCAGTTTGTGTGTTTTCCTGTGCTCAGGGAAATCAGTCGAGTACGTGCAGTTTGTAATTGTTCGCATCGTTGTTGCTGTTTTCTCAAACAATAAGTAGTTACTTCGTTTTTTAAAAAAAAATCGTTTTGCTGTTTCATTTACATTGAAGTAAAAAGTTACCTAAGCTACATCACTTTACATCAAATAGCAGATAAATAACAAAATATTTAGTGGAAAGCAAACTGCAGCGGAATGGAAGCAGCACTGATTGTGCCCCGAGAAGAGAAGACTGAGAGGTGACATGATAGCCATCTTCAAGATGGAGCAAGCTTGTTTTCTGTTGCTCCAGAGCAGGGGTCAGTGAACTTTTTCAGCAGGGGGTCAGTCCACCGTCCCTCAGACCTTGTGGGGGGCCGGACTATATTTTGGAAAGGAAAAAAAATGATACAAGAGCACCAGGAGCCCCGGTGGCTGCTTACCTGTGTCTTGTGAGCAGCAGGGGCTGGCAGCGGGATGATGAGCATGCGTGAAAGGGCTCCGGAGAGCGGCTGCTTAAAATGGTGGCCATTTGAGCGCTGCTGCTGCTGGCACTAACAAAGTCCAGTCCCCTTCCTCCTCTAGGCAGGGCGGGGAGAAGTCAGGAGGAGGGAGGGAGGGAGGGAGGAGGAGGAGGCGCCGTGTGAGGGAGAGGGAGGGAGAGGGAAAGAATGTGCGCATGCTGGCAATCCACACGGCGATTCCTAGACTGTCCACAGGCCGGATCCAGAAGGCAATTGGGCCTGATCTGGCCGCAGGCCTCAGTTTGCCTACCCATGCTCCAGAGGGTAGGACATGAAGCTATAGATTCATATGACAAGAAAGGAAGATTCTGACTAAACATTAGGAAGAACTTTCTAATGCCAAGAGCTGTTTGACTGTGGGGAGCACAAAGTCACAAAGATGCCACTTACTCTCGGTCTATGACAAGGCACTCCACGTCGTTTTCGTCGGCAATTATATTAGCAGACCTGACGTCGTCACTGTAAACGGAAATAAATCAAGGCATCACACTGACTAAATTGTTCTGTCCAATACAGAGATATTAAAAAGTGGCGTATTAGATGTCAGCTTGTGTACAATTGGCAGAAGTGGTGCATGAGGAGGGCAGAACAGCAGGACAGATCTCCCAGAGGTGCTGAGCTCGCTAGGAAAGGCTTGAGGTGCAGTGGTGGCAAGGTTACGGGAACCCTGGGCTGGCAGCAGCAGCCTGCAGGAGACCAAAGACACCAACCCAAGATTTTGCAACCTCACAGATCCCCTGCTCCACCCCTGTCAGGGCCGTCTTACCCATAGGTGCTAGGGGTGCAGGGCACCTGGGCGCCGGGTTCTCAGATGCACTAGGCCAAGAGTCCGGGGCCCGAGAGTTGAGTCCAGGGAAAAACCCGCCCGCCGGTCGGAGCGCCGCGGTGGGCTCTTCTGCTGTGGGTGGCTCTGTGCTGCAAGTTTGGGGGCAACTGAGCCAGTGAGACGCTGTGGTGGCTGGCCGACACCGCCCTCCTGTGCACCTGGGACTGGGCAACCTGGGTGGCCTGGATCTTTGCACCCCAGCGCCGCATATGCTTAAGAAGAAGAAGAGTTTGGATTTGATATCCTGCCTTTCACTCCTCTTCAGGAGTCTCAAAGCGGCTAACATTCTCCTTTCCATTCCTCCCCCACAACACACACTCTGTGAGGTGAGTGGGGCTGAGAGACTTCATAGAAGTGTGACTAGCCCAAGGTCACCCAGCAGCTGCATGTGGAGGAGCGGAGACGCGAACCCGGTTCCCCAGATTACGAGACTACCGCTCTTAACCACTACACCACACTGACCCCTGTCCCATTGAACACAGCACCAGTGGGGGGGGGGGTGCCACTGCTCATCTGCCCCCACCCTCCCATCATGGATCATAGTGGAAGCTAAAACATCATTTATTTGATAACAGTTTATATACCGCATCATTGTAGAAAAAAGACCCTCAAATCACAGCAGAACACTTAAATACAACTGAAACTGAAGAGACTCAGGCTGCAAGTTGTGGGAGGATAAATCAGTGGGGGAAATGGACACCACAAATATTCATTATTTTTATTTTTATTTTTTAATTTTTTTTTCATTAATTTTCCATTTAAACATATATAATCACATCATTATTATCCACTTTACATGTTTGGCTCTTTAGAGCCTGTCAACTTCGTTCCCTCCCGCCTCTTGGCTTTCAAAAATAACCTTTATATCAGAGCATTTTATATATTTTCCAGTTCTAATATAACTCATTACAAAATACCTCGCAGTTTAAATAAATATAGAAAGGTAAAAAGTTTCTCATCACAAGTCTTCAGATATCTCTACTAGTGTTGTCAATTGCTTACAATGATCTTTCAAATATTGTATAAATTTACTCCAATGTTTTCCATTTTTTAAGGGAAATTCCCTTATTCCGAATAGGATTCCTCACAAGAAAAGGGGAAAGTTGACAGCTATGTTTTGGAATACTTGATCATGCTGGTTTCAGATTTTTCCCGTCAGCTTCGCCAGTTCTGCAAATTCCATCATTTTCATCTGCCACTCTTCTTTCGTTGGCACTTCTTGTTAAATATTCATTATTTTTAGGGCAAAATGGTTAGTCAATTTCCCCCTTAGGATTGTGCCTAAGACTCATATTCCCAAGTCCTGCTCCTGAACTCCTCTGCCATCCTGCATACCGTATTTTTCCTTCTATAACACGCAGATTTTTTCTCCTAAAAAGGAAGGGGAAATGTCTGTGCGTGTTATTGAGCGAATGTGTGGTCCCTGGAGACAAATAGTGCAAGGGGAGGCAAAAAAAAGCAGGCAAAAATCAAACCGCGCGTCTCCTAGAAGGGAAACTTGAAAAGAGGAAGCGGCTGCTTTCCGGCATTCTGCCTCAGGGTCTTACTGCCCACCCATCTCTGTTTCCTTGCTGTGTTTGCTCAAACGGAACAAAGAGCAGGGAAAGCCCCTCCCCTCCAGGCAAGCAGAGGGGAAAGCTGAAAACATGCAGGAGGGAGAGAGAGAGAGAGAGAGAGAGAGAGCGAGCGCGGGAGCTGGCTGGCTTGGGTGGGTAGGTGAGGGAAAACTTTTGCCTTCCTTTCCTCCCTATACCCCTCTCCTGCATTCTTAGCCAGCTGCTTCTCTGCACACCCCTCTCCTGCTCCTTGTCCCTTCTGTGTTTTTCCTTCCCTCCCCACTTAAAATGTGGTTAAAAAGCATGGATCCACATGGATCCTCAGGATCTTTGCATTGGGTCAGCCCAAATTCACCATCAGATCACATAGCATGTCCATGGCTACAGCCTGCCCACCAAAAATCACGCACCCACTGTTGCCTGGGGCTGCAATGGTGCAAAAATGTGGTTAAAAAGCATGGATCCACATGGATCCTAAGGATCTTTGCATTGGGTCAGCCCAAATTCAACATCAGATCACATAGCATGTCCATGGCTACAGCCTGCCCCCCCAAAATCACGCACCCACTGTTGCCTGGGGCTGCTATGGTGCAAAAATGTGGTTAAAAAGCATGGATCCACATGGATCCTAAGGATCTTTGCATTGGGTCAGCCCAAATTCACCATCAGATCAAATAGCATGTCCATGGCTACAGCCTGCCCCCCAAAAATCACGCACCCACTGTTGCCTGGGGCTGCAATGGTGCAAAAACGTGGTTAAAAAGCATGGATCTACATGGATCCTCAGGATCTTTGCATTGGGTCAGCCCAAATTCACCATCAGATCACATAACATGTCCATGGCTACAGCCTGCCCCCAAAAAACCACACACCCACTGTTGCCTGGGGCTGCAATGGTGCAAAAACGTGGTTAAAAAGCATGGATCTACATGGATCCTCAGGATCTTTGCATTCAGTCACCCCAAATTCACCATCAGATCACATAGCATGTCCATGGTTACAGCCTGCCCCCCAAAAATCACGCACCCACTGTTGCCTGGGGCTGCAATGGTGCAAAAACGTGGTTACAAAACATGGATCCACATGGATCCTCAGGATCTTTGCATTCGGTCAGCCCAAATTCACCATCAGAGCACATAGCATGTCCATGGTTACAGCCTGCCCCCCAAAATCACGCACCCACTGTTGCCTGGGGCTGCAATGGTGCAAAAACGTGGTTACAAAACATGGATCCACAGGGATTCTCAGGATTTTTGCATTGGGTCACTCCAAATTCACCATCAGATCACATGTCTGTGGCCACAGCATGAAGCACAAAAATGATACATCCACTGTTTCATTCAGAATGTTTTTTCCCTTGTTTTCCTCCTCTAAAAACGATGTGCGTGTTATGGTCAGGTGCGTGTTATAGAGAGAAAAATACGGTAATAAACATTTTTAGAAGCAAATGTGAATGCTAGCGATTTTAAAATGTAATTTTCAACTCACCTGATGAGGGCCTTTTCCCCAAAGTAATCTCCTTTCTGCAGCGTTTTAATGAGCTGAGACTGTGTCTGACCTTCTGCAGTTTGGGTAACCTTAACCTAGGATTTGGAAGGCTACATGTTACACAATCACTTGTCAAACGCAAATACAATGATACCAAAGCCACGTTCACACCATACATTTAAAGCACCACGGTAGCACTTTAAACAGTCGTGGCTTCCCCCAAAGAATCCTGGGAGTTGTAGTTTGTTCAGGATGCAGAGAGTTGTTAGAAGACCTGTATTCTCACAGAGCTACAATTCCCAGAACTCCTTGTGAAGCAGGGTTGAGAGTTAAACCACTTTGGGAACTGAAGTTCTGTGAGGGAAACAGCGCTCTCCTCACAACTCTCAGCACCCTTAACAAACTAAAGCTCCCAGATTTTGGGAGGGAAGCGAAGTGCTGCTATTGTGCTTTAAATATGTGGCATGAATGTGGCCACAGTTGTTTCATCACCCATACAATTTATCATCCTAGTTTATCAACAAGAACCACCATTCTTGAACTGAGCTATTGTTTAGAGTTCTTTGTCGGGTTGGGGTTGTTGCTGTTATTGCGATTAATTTTTGGTATCTGTAATTTAGATCTTATTATGATTTATGCGGAAACTGTGGTTGTGCATTTCCTGATGTTTTATTTATTGTTTATGACTACTGTTGTTACGTCGTAATTATGTATTGCAACTATATATTGCAAAACATCTAATAATTAGACTACTGCATTCTGAATCCTATTGTTCTAGGACCAATCAGACTGCTGCATTCTGAATTCTATTGTTCTAGGACCAATCAGACTGCTGCCTTTTGGGTCCTATTCGCCATCCGTCTGCTATCACCCATGCTGACCGAGGCTGATAAGAGTTCATCAGCACCTGAAACGACACAGGTTCCCTAGTCCCCCCTTTTTAAAAAACAACAGCATTTGATTGTAGATTGGAACCCACTGAACACAACACGATGAAATATCTTGCAGGAAGCCCAATCCGTTCCCAGATTTGCCAGCTCCCAGATTCAATAAGCAAATCGCCTGAGATGTGCCCAACACAGACTGATTCCTGCCAGCACATATTTTGCTTGCTTTCTCTGAGCGAACTGCAGACGTGTTTATCCCTGGCGCTTGCCAACTGGTAATGTGCCATCTGTGTCTATTCCGGCATGTCAGCTGAGCTGCTCGTTCCCCGATAGTTAACACATAAATGTTTTTTGAATAAGTCCCTTCGCCCTCTGCATAAAAAAAGGAAATATTTTGTTCTGTTTTTCAAATGAAGCTTTTGAAGGCTTTGGCTGGGCTCCACAGTTATCTTAAAAGGTAAAGGGACCCCTGACCATCAGGTCCAGTCGTGGCCGACTCTGGGGTTGCGGTGCTCATCTCGCTTTATTGGCCGAGGGAGCCGGCGTATAGCTTCCGGGTCATGTGGCCAGGATGACTAAGCCGCTTCTGGCGAACCAGAGCAGCGCACAGAAATGCCGTTTACCTTCCCGCTGGAACGGTACCTATTTATCTACTTGCACTTTGACATGCTTTCGAACTGCTAGGTTGGCAGGAGCAGGGACCGAACAACAGGAGCTCACCCCGTCACGGGGATTCAAACCGCTGACCTTCTGATCAGCAAGCCCTAGGCTCTGTGGTTTAACCCACAGTTATCTTGGGCATACGTAAAACCTTGGGCACATATAGCTATATTTTCACTTTGCCATCCAGCACTTGTTGTTATTATTGATTACCGACCCTACACCCCAAGGTCCCAGGGTGGGTTACAACATTAAAACATAATATTAAAAACAGTTTAAAATAACTTGCAACTCCCCAAATAAAGTGGGTCCTAAAATATACTCCTCAAGTGTCAAAAAACAAGGTAAAGAGGTGCATCTTCATCATTAGCTGGAAGCTGTACAATGAAGGTGCCAGACACACCTCTGTGAGGAAGGAACTCCACAGCTTAGGGGCCACCACCAGGAAGACCCTTTCCTGGGCTACCCCCCAAGTCTCTGGGGGGTGGAGCAACTTCCAAGAGGGCTCCCTCTGCTGATCTCAGCACCCAATAAGGTCTAAGGAGCAAAGGAGGGGATTTTTCTGACCTTAAATCAGGTCAGAAACGAACTGGTAACAATGGAGCTGTTTTAAAAATGGGGTTATATGATATCTAAATGGAACCCAGCTGATATTCTGGCTGCTGCATTTCAGACTAATTGAAGTTTTGATTCATATTCAAGGGCAGCTCCATACACAGCCCTTAAAAAAAGCAATACAGAACAACGAACCCCTGTGTTGCAAACTTAACACAACAAACAATACAAGCAACACGAAGACCAGTATACTAGAAAGCACTGTAATTCTTATTGCATAATATACATGATTTAGTACAACAAAAACAAAATGTGTACACTTGTAAATTCTCTAATATATTTGAAATCAAATCAACACACGTCTGTCAATCTTTGAAAGTCCGTATAAGTATAATAAGTCTATGGTTGAAACAAAGTAATAGATGCTATCCTGTGGGCTAAGTGGTAAAACTTTTTTTAGGTGTTCATGGTGCCGAAGTAGTAAGTGAATAACAATGTAGGACAGTGATCCTGGATAATCTGATTGTTTCGCTGGAATCTTCTTCAGCACAACCCATAGATTAGAAAAATGCACAAGGAGTAGTGGTCATGAGAATATGTTGCTTGTATTGTTTGTTGTCTTAAAAAAAAGCATGCAAATGTATATTTTACCACAACGTACATATTTGAATACATATTTTATACATGTGTATTTAATATATGTGTTTCAAATACAGCCAACTACTAATTTGTGTGGGGATTATGTTCCAAGGCACTGCACCTAGGTGAAATCGCATATCTTTGAAACACCATGGGAAAAAGCTTTAAAATGCTCTGCTCCTGTGTCGTCCCACCCCACCACATTCTGCCCTGTTCCACCCCTTTTCGTGATGTTTGTGTGACTTTTGGGGTCATTTCCAGGTTTGGGCTGATGTGCATGTGCCTAAAATCGTCGCTGCCTGAGCATATTTTAAGTCTTCATTTCTACAACTATTTCATCCTAAAACACACATTTTTATGTTCTTTGGTAGACTCTTCGAGCAGAAAAGTGTGTCGCAGAATTCACAGAAATCCAAAGGATAATTATGTTTTAAATCTGTGCATTATTGGTGCACAAGCTGCAAATTCGATTGGTTGGCTTAAAAAGGAAGAGTAAACCAAATTCTCCTCTTCCCCTAACTGTGACCTTCATTTCAGTATCACTCACATCCTTGGAAGGGGCAGAATAGTCATCTGTTGTGACTGCAACCAAACAAACCTTCATGCTCCTACCCTTTGGCAAATATACCTGTGCATTTTCAGTGGCAACTTACCTTCCCTTTGGATATAACAAAGAAGGTGTTTCCTTCCTCTCCCTCCCGAATAACATAATCACCTTTGTCATAGTATTCCTAGGGGACAGAAATAATGCAGATTATAAGAGGATGTAGAAACACATTCAGAGCCTTTCAGGGGCCGAAAGGGGGGGGGGGACCACCAGCATTTTAAAGAACATTGTCAAGCGTGTAGGTTTTAATACAGACAATTATTTAAATTCATACCAATCCCTACAGTTCAGAGCCAGATAAAAAGGTTGAATTATTCAGTCTGCTGAAGGCACAGGTGGATTGGGGTATACACCTGGATAATCCCAGTGTTACATAACTGCAAACTTCCTTGCAGACTTTCTGCAACTGGGCAGCAGAATGCTTCTGAGCAGGTAAGATCATGCAAATTCCGAAGAGGCTACAGCTGCTGATAGTGGCAGCTGGACAAGGATCAAGCATCCAGCCCAACAGCCTGAATTCCTCTGCATTGCAGCCATACCACTGTGACTTAAAGGTTAGGGAGGTGTAGCTGGGCAGGGTGTGACCTGGGGCAAATTACCGTATTTTTCGCTCCATAAGACACACTTTCCCCCTCCTAAAAGTAAGGGGAAATGTCTGTGCGTCTTATGGAGTGAATGTGTGGTCCCTGCAGCCATATTGCCCAGGGGTGAAAAGCAGATTGTGCTTTTTTTTTTTTTTAGAAAAAGGGAAGGGGGTGTTGAAACGAAACCACTGAGCAAGCGATCAGGAGGGAGATAAGGGACGCTAGCAATAAAGGAGGCTGCCTGGGAGGGGGGAGGTAAAAGCACATGGATCCTCAGGATTTTTGCATTGGGTCACCCCAAATTCACCATCAGATCACATAGCATGTCCATGGCTACAGCCTGCACCAAAAAAATCACACATCCACTGTTTTGTGGGGCCACAATGGCACAAAAACATGGTTACAAAGCACGGATCCACATGGATCCTCAGGATTTTTGCATTGGGCTACCCCAAACTCACCGTCAAATCACATATCATGTCTGTGGCCACAGCATGAACCACAAAAATCATACATCCACTGTTCCTCTCAGAATATATTTTTTCTTGTTTTCCTCCTCTAAAAACTAGGTGAGTCTTATGGTCAGGTGTGTCTTATGGAGTGAAAAATACAGTATGCAGGGCAGCCTATTATGTAGGGGAATTGCATACGAAGGGTACTGCTGGCTCAACATCCTGTTCTCACTGTGGCTTGACCAGATACACATAGGAAGCCAGAGTGCACCAGTTTTCTAAATGCAGTGTGGTGGCAGTGGGGATAAGAGCTTTCCTTTCTTCCCCCAGACTCCAAATGCTATTATGTAGCACCCCACAAAGATTCATCCAGACTACTTCCTCCTTCCTGGCAGACACTCCTCTCCTCTCTGAAAAATCTCACCCTTCATTAGCATTATCCCCTCCTGCCTTGTTACCTTTAAAAGTCAACCTTTAAATAAGAACCTGAGTCATCGTTGGCTGCCGTCCCTGGAAACCTTCAAAGTGGAGGTGTAAGAGAAATACAGTGGCAAAAATGTGTGTCTAGGCAAACAGACATAATATAATAATAATAATAATTTATTATTTGTACCCCGCCCATCTGGCTGGGTTTCCCCAGCCACTCTGGGCGGCTTCCAACAAGGATGAAAAATACACTAAAATGTCACATATTAAAAACTTCCCTGAACAGGGCTGCCTTCAGATGTCTTCTGAATGTCAGGTAGTTGTTTATTGCTTTGACATCTGATGGGAGGGCATTCCACAGGGTGGGCGCCACTACCGAGAAGGCCCTCTGCCTGGTTCCCTGTAACTTGACCTCTCGCAGTGAGGGAACCGCCAGAAGGCCCTCGGAGCTGGACCTCAGCAGAACGATGGGGGAGGAGACGCTCCTTCAGGTATACTGGACCGAGGCCATTTAGGGCTTTAAAGGTCAGCACCAACACTTTGAATTGTGCTCGGAAACGTACTGGGAGCCAATGTAGGTCTTTCAAGACCGGTGTTATATGGTCTCGGCGGCCGCTCCCAGTCACCAGTCTAGCTGCCGCCTTCTGGATTAGTTGTAGTTTCCGGGTCACCTTCAAAGGTAGCCCCACGTAGAGCGCATTGCAGTAGTCCAAGCGGGAGATAACCAGAGCATGTACCACTCTGGCGAGACAGTCTGCAGGCAGATAGGGTCTCAGCCTACGTACCAGATGGAGCTGGTAAACAGCTGCCCTGGATACAGATTTGGCCTGTGCCTCCATGGACAGCTGTGAGTCCAAAATGACTCCCAGGCTGCGCACCTGGTCCTTCAGGGGCACAGTTACCCCATTCAGGACCAGGGAATCCTCCACACCTGCCCGCCTCCTGTCCCCCAAAAACAGTACTTCTGTCTTGTCAGGATTCAACCTCAATCTGTTAGCCGCCATCCATCCTCCAACCGCTTCCAGACACTCACACAGGACCTTCACCGCCTTCACTGGTTCTGATTTAAAAGAGAGGTAGAGCTGGGTATCATCTGCATACTGATGAACACCCAGCCCAAACCTCCTGATGATCTCTCCCAGTGGCTGCATGTAAATGTTGAAAAGCATGGGGGAGAGGACAGAACCCTGAGGCACCCCACAAGTGAGAGCCCAGGGGTCTGAACACTCATCCCCCACCACCACTTTCTGAACACGGCCCAGGAGGAAGGAGCGGAACCACTGTATAACAGTGCCCCCAGCTCCCAGCCCCTCAAGACGGTCCAGAAGGATGTTATGGTCGATGGTATCAAACGCCGCTGAGAGATCCAGCAGAACTAGGAAACAGCTCTCACCTTTGTCCCTAGCCCACCGGAGATCATCAACCAGTGCGACCCAGGCAGTTTCAGTCCCATGATGAGGCCTGAATCCCGACTGGAAGGGATCCAAATGGTCCGCTTCTTCCAGGCGTGCCTGGAGTTGTTCAGCAACCACTCGCTCAATCACCTTGCCCAAGAATGGAAGGTTTGAGACTGGGCGATAATTGGCCATCGTGGCCACATCTAAAGATGGTTTTTTAAGAAGCGGTTTAATAACCGCCTCTTTCAGCAGGTCTGGGAAGGCTCCCTCATGGAGGGAAGCATTCACCACCCCACGAAGCCCATCGCCCAGTCCTTCCCGGCTAGCTTTTATAAGCCAGGATGGGCAAGGATCCAGGAGACAGGTGGTTGGCTTCACTCGTCCAAGCAGCCTGTCCACATCCTCGGAGGTAACAGATTGGAATTGATCCCACACAACTTGACCAGACAGGACTGTAGCACTCTCCCGCCCCGGCCCTGCTCCCACGGTGGAGTCTACTTCTTCCCGAATCTGAGCGATTTTATCTGCAAAAAAATTTGCAAAATCATTGCAGGAGAACATATGGCCCGTACTGGGCCCCGATGTTACAGGTGGTTCCGCTAAATTGTGAACCACCTGAAAGAGTCTCCTGCTGCTGTTTTCTGCAGATGCAATAGAGGCGGCGAAGAAAGTCTTCTTCGCTGTCGCTATCGCCACTTGGTAGGCTCGACGTTGAGCTCTAACCTGTGTCCGGTCAGATTCAGAATGAGTTATCCACCACCGGCGCTCTAGCCGTCTCAACGATTGTTTCATTGCCCTCAGATCCGTGGAAAACCACGGGGCTCTCCGGGCTCCATGCAATCGGAGAGGGCGCTTCAGAGCCAAACAGTCAATAGCCCTGGTTAACTCCACATTCCAGCGGGCCACCAGGGAATCGGCTGAAAGGCCATCAACATGGGATAAAGCATCCCCTACCACTCTCTGGAAACCATTTGGATCCATTAAGTGGCGGGGGCGGACCATCCGAATCGGTCCCACCTCCCTGCAGAGGGGATGGGTCGCAGAGAAGTCCAGTTGCACCAGGAAGTGATCTGACCATGGCACTTCTTTCGTTTCGCTTTTAGTTAGTGTCAGATCACCAACATCCATAGAGGTAAATACCAGGTCCAAGGCATGTCCGCGGCTATGGGTTGGGCCAGACTTATTCAGGGACAGCCCCATGGAGGCCATGCTTTCCACGAAGTCCCGAGCGGCCCCTTGTAAGGTTGTGTTGGCATGGATGTTAAAATCCCCTAGGACAACCAAGCTAGGTGTCTCCAGGAGAACATCCGCCACGACCTGAAGCAGCTCGGGCAGGGAATCCTTGGTGCAGCGGGGAGGTCGGTACACCAAAAGGAATCCTGTACTGCCCCTATTGCCCAACTTCCAGAACATGCACTCGGAAAACTGGGTCTTCCCAATAGGACGCCTGGTGCAAACTAATGACTTCCTAAAAATCACTGCAACCCCCCCTCCCCGCCCACATGACCTGGGTTGCTGTGCGTAAGAGAAACCTGGTGGACAAGCAGCGGCAAGGACAGGCCCATCTGCTTCATCCAACCAAGTCTCTGTTACACATGCCAGGTCAAGTCCTCCATCCATGATCAAGTCATGGATGGCAGTGGTCTTATGAATCATTGACCTGGCATTGCACAGCAACACTTTCAGGTCATGTGGGTATCCCTTGCTGATTCTAGTATCCATCCGGTCAGGACCAGACCCGGAGGCAGGGATAGTCCTCAGACAACGACTAAACCTGCCTCCTCTGTAATGACATGGTCTGGTCTTAGCGTAACTCCTCCTCCTACCCGTGATCACTGAGATCGGTTGTCCCAGTGCATTCCCCCCTGTGAAACATGTCCCAGCCATTTTGTTGGCTGGGACCAACTCCCCAGCAGCCCTGACCCCTCCCCTTAAGAACAAAATAACACTTAAAAAAACAACAACAAAACAACAAAAACAACAACAACAACAACACAAATAAAACAATACAAACAAAAAACAATAAAAATTACAAAAACATAAAATCAAACAAATTCCCAGGCCCAATAAACATCCACCCCACCCCCACCCCCACATACAAAAAAATCAAAATAAAATTTTTAAAACATTTTAAAAGCACTCTGCACCCCTCCAGCAGTAACAGCAACTGTCCTAGTGAGGCCCGTCAGGCCCTGCCCTGGGCCAGGTGGTAAGTGGCAGGAAGGAGCAGGGCCCCCAGACACTCACATACAGGAGAGTCCTCCTGGGCAGCAGAGCGCAGCAGTCCCTGTGAGGCTTCAGGCCCCACCCCAGGCCAGATGGTGAGTGGCAGGAAGGAGCAGGGCCCTCAGACACTCACATACAGGAGAGTCCAAGAATGAGCTTATTTTGGCCTCAGCTCAAATGCAGTCGCATTGAGAAAAATGGCACATGAAGTTGACAGAAGCAGTAAATGGGATATTTATTCTGCATCTAAACAGCTCAGTAGCTCACTAATACAAATAGGTAGCATCTCAGATTATTTCTTTGGGGCTATAACTACCACCAGCCCTGGCCAACATGGCTGCTCTGGCAGTGGCTAATGGGAATTGTAGTTCTGAACATCTGGAGGGCACCCAATTGGCGAAGGCTGCCTTACAGCTGCTTTGCACTGATTCAAACCTCTGGTCCATCTAACTCAGTACTGTCAACGCAGACTGGCAGCAACTGCCTAGGGTTTCAGGCAGGGTTATCTCCTGACTATATCTGGAGATGCCAGGGATTGAACTTTCTGTATGCAGTGCAGAAGGGGTGGGTGATATATCGTCCAAAACTGGTTTGAAGCCCATATTGTGATATTGGTTTCATAATTTTTGACCTGGCAATATATTGTGAATCATGGTGTGTGTATGTGCGCTATGCAAAAAATCACAATGTGAAAATGTGAAGCCAATCAATGCTCCTTTTGATTCCTGTAGCCCCTGTTAACTCTGCCAACACAGCTCTCCCCTGCTTCTTGCAGGGGGCAGCGAATCACAAGAGCAGGTAAAGGTAAAGGTACCCCTGCCCGTACGGGCCAGTCTTGACAGACTCTAGGGTTGTGCACTCATCTCAC
Source organism: Podarcis cretensis (assembly GCF_951804945.1). Lineage (NCBI taxonomy): Eukaryota > Metazoa > Chordata > Lepidosauria > Squamata > Lacertidae > Podarcis > Podarcis cretensis. The sequence goes on from NC_137178.1 coordinate 13,348,252, forward strand.
TCTAGAGGCCGGGAGCCAGCGCTGTCTGCAGACACTTCCGGGTCACGTGGCCAGCGTGACGAAGCTACTCTGGCGAGCCAGAACCGCACACGGAAACGCTGTTTACCTTCCCGCTGGTACGTGGTCCCTATTTATCTACTTGCACCCGGGGGTGCTTTTGAACTGCTAGGTTGGCAGATGCTGGGACCGAGCAACGGGAGCGCATCCCGCAGCTGGGATTCGAACCGCTGACCATGTGATCGGCAAGTCCTAGGCGCTGAGGTTTAACCCACAGCGCCACCCGTGTCCCATTCAAATCACAAGAGCAGGCACCGGCAAATATCACAATGTAGGAGCAACCGTGAAGCCAGCCAGTGCCTCCACATAGCTCCATCCTTATTTCAGACATTGTGATATATCAGTATATCACAATGCTCAGCTGGTGATATAGCATGATGTTGAGGACCAGATATCACCCAGCCCTACAGTGCAGATGCTCTACCACCGAGCCACAACCCTTCCACCAATACAAAGCAGCTACAGAAAGGTGAGGTGACTACTGTTATCTTTATTATACACCCACGTTCTGCTCCTCTTTCAAAAATCTCAGGCCACAAGAACTGCCATGACTTCTGCTATGTATTCAGTGGTCTGTGTTTGCCTGAGCTTGAGTCTGCACTAAGGATTCTGAGCCCCTGTGTTCTGATTGGATACATGATATCCAATCACAGAACATTTTAGGATTTGGGCCTCTGCCATTGGCCCTTAAACTCTGAGTTATGATTTGCAGCTTGGCAGTCTAGACAGCCAATCACGTTGGGAGTGGGAGTGGCCCAGGCCTTCAGAAATGTATATAACCAGTTGATTTGCCCCTGTTGTCCAGTTCTGTTAGTTCAATAAAGGTTATTGCTGTTATCACTGTGTCTTGCCTGGTGGGAGCCCACCTACACTTCAATTTCCCTAAAAAGTATTCAGAACCGCCAATATTGTTAGGGCTGTTTGTGTGGTGTGGTCTGGCCAGCCCGACAAACAGTCTGTGCCAGACTATTGTTCCGATGGAGGTGTTGTCAAATGGAAGGAGTGCGTTGTGAACTTTGGAAGAAATTCAGATCGCTCATGATAAGGCATTAGCAAAAAAAGGGAAAGAAAGGAAAGAGGGGGAGGCAGGTATCGATGATCAGACAAAGGCTGAGCACGGATCCTGCTCAAAATATTTTGAATGTTTCTCAAATTACATTTCCTAATCCTCGCCAAATCACTCTGCAACACTCTTCTGCAGAAATAAGTTCCACTGAAATTAAACGGCACATTTACTTCCAAGTAAATGGCATTCAGGATTGGAGATATAAAGCGCTAAATGAGATCCGTTACCTGCTCATTTGTTCTACCGGAGAATAAAGCCATATACTTGCAATGCCATAAAGTGTGCATTAAACCAATATGCCCAGAGCTGTTCACACATAAAACTGCCTGCTCATTTACAATGACAAATACATAAGCAAGAGCAAAGGAATAAAAACCCTACTAATAATTTTAGGTTTCAAATAATTATTCCAGTTGCAGGATCTTGTTATATTTTTATAACTAAAGAAGGAAAACTGAGCAGTGAAGAGAAAAATCTAGTATTTGTTCTAGACAGCTCTGTACAGTTTTTATCAGTCACTATCGCTACTCCATTAATTCTGGTTACTTGATAGACAGAGGAGGAAAGGCTGGCTTCCATAAGTTTCATCACAGCAAGTATTTCATTACAGATAATTGCCATAATGTCAAGAGCTATTTTAAGCGCAAGGATACTCATCGCTAAAAGCTGGAAAACTCAAGAATTACCCACACTGGAAGAATGGCAGATGCAACTGATAGACTATATGGAACTGGCGGAGATGACGGGCAGAATCCGAGACCTGGGAGAAGAACTGGTGGAGGAAGACTGAAAGAAATTCAAGGACTATCTACAAAAATATTGTAAATTGTATGATTGTTAAGAAAGATGTAAGATTAGCAAAAACATGGCTTCAACAAACTAGTTATAAAGAATATAAATTTAAATTCAATCGGAAGATGAAAAGATAAATTTGGGATAATTAATATTTTATGATTAAGCTTCAATAGGAGTATGTTAAATCCCAAAATTTGAGACATTAAATATTGGAAAATTATATTATATGAATTAAATCAAGTTAATAATTTGCTGGTAAAATTTATGTTTAGAAAGCAGGAACAAGAGATGTGAGGAAGTCCAAAGTTGAGAATGAAATGTGGATAATGGAAAATATTATGTTATTATGAATGCCTTTTATTGGTTATACAAAATTTAATAAATATTATTATAAAAAAGAGCTATTTTAAGCGCTCCTTGGGGCTCGCATGCACAAAGTCTTCTTGGAACAGCAAAATCCACATGCTTCTTGCCGCAAGCGATGTGATTTGCGGGTGTTACTGACCGCATCCTTGCGATACATTTAAAACAGCAGAATTCCACTTTAGCTTTGTGGAATCCTGGGAACTGTAGCTTGTTAACGGTGCTGAGAGTTGTTAGGAGACCCCTATTCCCCACACAAAGCTATGATTCCCAGAATTCCCTGGGAAGAAGGATTGATTGCTAAACCACTCTGGGAACTGAAGCATTTTGAGGGGAACAACTCTTAACAAACTGCGGTTCCCATGATCCTTTGGGATGATAGTTTAAAACCAGGAACCATAGCCATGATAGTTTAAAACCAGGAACCTGGCAGAGGGCCTTCTCGGTGGTGGCGCCTGCCCGCTCTGTGGAGCGGGAGTGGCCCAGGCCTTCAGAAATGTATATAACTAGTTGCTTTGCCCCTGTTGTACAGGTCTGTTAGTTCAGATGTCAAAGAAATAAACTACTATCTGACTTTTAGAAGACATCTGAAGGCAGCCCTGTTTAGGGAAGCTTTTAATATTTGATGAATTATTATATTTTAATATTTTGTTGGAAGCCACCCAGAATGGCTGGGGAAACCTAGCCAGATGGGTGGGGGTATGTATGTATGTAGCCAGATGGGTGGGGGTATGTATGTATGTATGCATGTATGAATGAATGAATATTATTATTTAAATTGTGCTGCACTGCTCTTGATATATGATGTGGATGTGGTCACTGTCTGAGAAACACAAGCCCAGTAATATGGTCATTTTTGTGACCACACTACAGTCAGCTAAAAACAGATTTCCCACACCGTCAATCATCACTTCTTTGTGCAACTGCAATTTTTGAAATATTCCCCAACATAAAAACAACAGCTCTGCGAATAGAAAATTATCATAACTAACTAGGCTTAGCTGTCCTACTGTCCTACTAACATGCTGACTTTCCAGTGGCACAGGTAGGACATAGTCTTGCTCTTCTGGAATATTTGGTGATTTTAGTTAAAGTTCAGCCTCTTGGCCTACTGTTCTATACCTGCTTATTAGGGAGTGTGTCCCCAACCCCCGAGTAAACATATATAGGAATAGACAGCAAAATCTGCCCATTTCCCATGCGGCAATGAGAGCACAACTAATTAGTGCCCTTGAACTCTTGATCAAAAGGTTTTTGATCCAATGGAAGCATCCACTAACAGAAGAGGAGTATTTTTCCAATCTTCCCTTCCCCTGGCCCCCCATGCCACCTTCTACTGAAAGTGTGGCCCACTTTCTATCCTCTTCCAGAGGGTCCCCTCAACTCTCTGGAGCTGATTTTCCAGAGGCACTGCAAGATCAAAAGCCCTTTGGTAGAGCACAAGGGCACCAGCTGCATTCTGCCAGTTACTAAAAGTGGATGTGAATCTACAACACATTATTTTATACCACGTAATCCCAGGTTAACTGCTGTCTGTCATATAGGATTTTTCCTGAAGCTTTAAAACAGAATACAAGAGATCTCATTGGAAGCCTGTGCCACTGGGTATAAAACTACTTACCACTTCCAAGCAGTCTATAATCTTTGTCAGTTTATCTTCAGGTAGATTCTTCAGCAGAGAAACACTTTGAAAGATAAATATCAAAGGATTGCATTTAAATCAACTTGTATGTAGAGTTTCAACTCCTATACACAGTTTCAGCTTTTCTGTTGTAGACATTTATTGTCGGGGTAGCTGGGTTCTCTTTAGTTATTGTTACGTTTTAGGGTTCTTACAATCAAGTGGTGTATAAATTTTATGACCTAAATAAAATGAATACTTCTCCCAATCCAAAAGGATATCATGCATGATAACTCTCAAAACAGAAATTATCCAAGCGACTAAAAGAGCAAGTGAATGATGCTCAGGTAGGGGCTACTGATATAAGGCTTAGCAGTAGCATAGGAGAACCAACGTGAGCTAAATAATTGAAAATATACCCTTGAAAAATGTTTTTCAGTGCTTTCAACACCATGTAGTTATAATGGAATATTTTGTTATTATTTAAGTTACCTGCTTACTTAAAGAGATATGCTGCTAAATAGTTGTGACAGAAATAAGAGCTCTACTGAGGTTAAAGGTAAAGGGACCCCTGACCATTAGGTCCAGTCACAGATGACTCTGGGGTTGCGGCGCTCATCTCGCTCTATAGGCTGAGGGAGCCAGCATTTGTCTGCAGACAGCTTCCAGGTTATGTGGCCAGCATGACTAAGCAGCTTCTGGTGAACCAGAGCAGCACACGGAAATACTGTTTACCTTCCTGCCGGAGCAATACCTATTTATCTACTTGCACTTTGTGCTTTCGAACTGCTAGGTTGGCAGGAGCAGGGACCGAGCAACAGGAGCTCACCCCGTCGTGGGGTTTCGAACCGCCGACCTTCTGATCAGCAAGTCCTAGGCTCTGTGGTTTAACCCACAGCACCACCCGCGTCCTACTGAGGTTAGTCGCATATTAAAAGCAAGTGTGCTTAATATTGCCCTCTTATTTTGGAGGGACAAGCTAATATCGCATGTAATTTGGCCCTGAAATTCTCTTCCCTGCACAAGCCCCCACACACACTTGAAATGCTTTGAACAATATATACAAGGAGCATCACGTAAGAACAGCTGACTTGACCCAAAGCTGAGACTGTCCCAGAAGGCCTGTAGACTCCATCTTGGTAGTCAAGATAATCCCAAAACTATTTGGTAGTTATAAGAATGAGCTCATATATAAGTTTATATTCACTTGTGTGGATATACGCTAATTGACATGCTTTGGTGCTATGCTTATCTGGGCAATGCTGGGCTCTTGGCCCAGAGAATGTAGCTTTTCGTCTGCCTTGAATAGTTGCCACTTATGCCTGCATGGACTGATGGAAAGTTCTGGCCAAGCTGACGTATGTTGATCTTTGTATGAGCAATGTACAGTGGTACCTTGGTTTCCAAATGGCTTAGTTGCCGAACAAATTGGCTCCCGAATGCCACAAACCCGGAAGCAAGTGTTCTGGTTTGCGGACGTTTTTTGGAAGCCGAACGTCTGACACGCAGCTCCTGCAGCCAATCGGAAGCTGTGCCTTGGTTTACAAACAGTTTCAGGAGTCAAATGGACTACTGGAACGGGTTAAGTTTGAGAGCCAAGGTACCACTGTACTGTGGTACCTCAGGTTACATACGCTTCAGGTTACAGACTCCGCTATCCCAGAAATAGTGCTTCAGGTTAAGAACTTTGCTTCAGGATGAGAACAGAAATCGTGTGGCGGCAGCAGCGGGAGGCCCCATTATCTAAAGTGGTGCTTCAGGTTAGAACAGTTTCAGGTTAAGAACAGATCTCCGGAACGAATTAAGTACGTAACCAGAGGTACCACTGTACACATTTTCCTGGGTGAGGGCAAGTCGTGACAACCTCTCCCTATTGCGGTGTCCGTGCTGTGTCTGTAAATACAGTGAGGCTCTGCATACTCTGTTGTAAGTTTACACCTTTCTTTAATAAAGTACTAGAGCTGGTCATTCTGGCATTCATGACATCCTTCTTTGGTATCGCTGCATCAAAACACCAGCCCATCTGAATCAGATCTGATCATATCTAGATCAGATATGGTAGAGGATAGCTCAGTTAGTAGAGCATTAGATTCTTGATCTCAGCACCGTGGATTCGAAGCCCGGATGCCTACAGGAACCCCCTGAGCAAAACCTGAGGGCGACAGCACTCTCCTTGTGATTTCCAGCAACTGGTATTCTGAAGCATACAATGGAAGGAGAACATTGTCACTGATAGCCTTTCTATCTCTGAATATAGAGCCACACAAGTTGTGAGCTACAAGAGAAAATCAAAATACCTGCAAGAAATTTTGGCCTTCTAATACAATTTTCAATCTGATTTTAATACTGTACCATTGTGTTATATAGTAACCTGCCCTAAGGCCAGCAAGAAATTCTGTAAATAAAATTTTCTCAGTCAGCAAGCCTGCTCTCAAGACATTGCTGTGTCTGCCTCATTGACCTTATTTACTAAATATAGATGTAATTGAAATCAGTAAATGTCCATGGCAGACTTGCAGATACTTCACCCGCAATCAGTGAGGCATTAAGTGGGTACTTGATGTCAAAGCAGCTTGCAGTAAGGAAGTAAATAAAAACATTCAAATCTGAATTGCTAGAGAAGTTTTACTTGGCAATCTGTCCCAAGGCTCTGCCATCTAAAAACAAGAGGATTGAATGACTGACTGATAATCTTGGGTCTCTGCTTATTTTCAATAATATACAGTTAGGCTTCTTCCAGATGACCTGTTTATTCAACATTCATCCAGATTCGTTTGCAGGGAGTTGAGACAATGTTGACTATTTAATGTAGGGTTGCTGTATTTTGAAGAGCGAAAAAGAGGACAGATTTGCCAACTTCTACTTTTAACTACGGATCGCTGTGACGACTCTCATTTTACATACCCATGAAAAAGAGGATGTGTCCTGGAAAAAGAGGACACATGGCAACCCTAATTTACAGAGCATTCATTCTGATTTGTTTGCAGACAATGTGTCAAAGCAAGCATTGATGCACTATCCAGTAAATTTCCCCATCACTTTCATTTTCACAAAAAGTCCAATATTTGTGGGGGGAAGGATATTTGCGCAAGACGTCCCAATAAACTGTAATTGTGCATTATGCGTCTGAATCCTACCCCAAAACAGCAGCAATCTGGAAGTGCTGCTGAGCTAGTTTAATGTTATGAGCATAATCTTCCCCCTGAGTTCCACCGTTTTTTGCCATTGCCCCAGGGATGAATTCAGAAGCAATCACTTCTGTTTTTCATTAACCATAGCTTGCCATATCATCTGACTAGTTTAGGAAGCTGGCATTTTTTTCATTGACCACAGTTAAATTTAACCACAGTTTAGGGTTCAGATGACACGCTAAACAGTGGTTAATTGGTAGCTTCTGACTTCCTCCTCGCAGCCATGGGAAGGCTGCAAGCTCAGGTCAAGCTAGGGGGATTCTCCTAATGCTAAACCACAGTGTAGCGTTATGCCTAAATGAAGTCAATGTATCTAAATGCACCAGACCCTCCCCACTAAATGCAGCAATAATTATCTGTCTATCCTGAGAAAACAAGTGTATGCGTTGTTTACCTTCTGAGGAAGTTTTTGTATTGCTCATGCCTTGCTTGTGCTGTCCTCCTCATTATATTCTGGAAAACCTCTCTGTCTAATGCCCATGTTTTCACGCTGGTGACAGCTTTAGGAACAACAAGAAAAGCAAAATTAAGAAGCTAAACAATTCTACAGCATACAAAAAGTCACCCAGGTACACCCAGTGCAAATCCACCAAAGTGAGCATATTGACTGAGGTTCTTTGTGAAACTGAGAATGCATTCACACTCACAGTGGGATTTTTGTATCACTTTCTTTTAGCCGAAATTGTCAGTGAGGGAAGCTGCAACTGGCAGCTTCACACCTCGCTGGTGTGATGATATGATTTTACACAGCAACTGCTCATGTTTTACCCTGGACGATTTCTATTCCAGGACAGCTTATAAATGCTGCAAATGAATAATTGGCATTCTCAGCAGGATTTCATAGTAAAGAACTAACAATAGCTCAGAGTCTTCCAAGGGGACAGATCCAATAATAATAATAATAATAATAATAATAATAATAATAATAATTTATTATTTGTACCCCACCCATCTGGCTGGGTTTCCCCAGCCACTCTGGGCGGCTTCCATAGAAACCAAAAATACAGTAAAATATCACAAATTAAAAACTTCCAAGGTGATACATCCCAGATTTTGTGGGACTACTAGTCCCATCACCCTTGAGTGCTGAGTGAGGTTTATGGGGACTGGATTCCAACAAAATCTGGGAGGCACCACAATAGCTACCCCTGAGTTAGAGTGCCAGGCTAAGGAAAATAGTGTTCACGTGGGTGTCAGGTGTCAGAGGATCTAATCCCCACAGCAGGTTGCCAGGAACGGAAGACAAGGAAAGTTCTTACCAACTGCTTTTTATTCAATATTTTACAGAGAGAGGCTTAGAAATGCAGCCTCTTAGAATAATGGCATTGCTCCCAGTAAAGCTCCAACCCCTTTCTCTCCCAGTACATTTCCGAGCACAATTCAAAGTGTTGGTGCTGACCTTTAAAGCCCTAAACGGCCTCGGCCCAGTATACCTGAAGGAGCGTCTCCACCCCCATCGTTCAGCCCGGACACTGAGATCCAGTGCCGAGGGCCTTCTGGCAGTTCCCTCATTGCAAGAAGTGAGGTTACAGGGAACCAGGCAGAGGGCCTTCTCGGTAGTGGCACCCACCCTGTGGAATGCCCTCCCTTCAGATGTGAAGGAAATAAGCAGCTATCCTATCTTTGAAAGACATCTGAAGGCAGCCCTCTTTAGGGAAGTTTTTAATATTTAATGCTGTATTGTTTTTAACACTCGATTGGGAGCCGCCCAGAGTGGCCGGGGAAACTCAGCCAGATGGGCGGGGTATAAATAATAAATTATTATTAATTATCATTATATTCGTCAACAGCACCACCCCCTCTATGGTTGCTGCTTAGGGCCATCTGTCTCCAAGCCCTTTGCTCTCCTACTTTTAAGGCTCACCAGGTTCTGGGAGATGGTGGGTCTGGAATGCTTTCTTATGATAACATGTCAGTTAGCTGCTCCAGCTCTGGCCCCTCCGCCTCTGCCATTATTTCCCAACTTTCCCCCTCATCTTCCTCTGACCTGTGACCTCCCTCAAACTCCTGTTGTAATTCAGAACTGCCTTCTTCTTCTCTGGAAGGGTCAGGCCGGGGAGGTGGTCTCCACCATTCCTCCTATGCCCAGTGGCCTTTGTCCATTCCCTGACCCCCAGTCTAAGTTGTCACATAGGGTTGCTGTGGGGCAGAGATGGATTTAGAGCAGTATGAGCCCAGCAGCCACACCAGGTGTGCAGCCAAGATGGGCACATTCTCAAAGCCTGGTAAGTGGGTAAGAGCTTGCCCAGCTTCGGGAAGGAGGCATTAAGGCTCCGGCAGGGTCCTAGAGTCCTCCTTCCTCCTTCCCAAAGCCAGGCAAGTTCTTACCAAGCTTTAGGAAGGAGGTTGGGAGGGCTCTAGGATCCTGCCAGAGCCTCATGCCTCCTTCCCAAAGCCCAGCTTAAGCTGGTGCCACAAGGGCTGGGGGTAGGGTGTCAAATGCACAGGGTGGTATATTACCATAGCTGTCAATGTTTTCCTTTTTTAAAGGGAAACTCCCTTATTTTGAATAGGATTCCTCACAAGAAAAGGGAAAAGTTGACAGCTATGTATATTACCACAGTCCACCCCTACATGGGGAAGGATGAAATAGCCCCTTGGTATTTTGCTCTGAGCTTTTCAGAGAAAGAATAAAATATAAACAAACTGACAGTCCTTCTTATTAATACTGTGGAGAATATTCCTTTCTTATATGATAATGACTCCTGCTTGCCTGGATGAAGGATAGAGAGGTGTGTGTAGAAAGTGGCCCATTGTACAAAAGTAAAATTGACACCTATTGCTCAACCCATTTTTGCCTCTGGCATTGCTCGCCATTGGAGTTTGGCGCTTGGAACATTGCCCAGAAGGTAAGCTGCCCCCTAATCTCAAAAGGGCTTCTCATTCCCACTGCAATATGTATGCATGCTACTAAATACAAATACCCCCCCCCAAAAAAAATCTTCATACTTCCCAGAAGTTAATAACATCTGAGTTGTGCTTAGGATGCTAAGGAGAAACGTTGACAAAGGCTCCTAATTAACATGCACTAAAAACTGCTCAAAACCTGACCTGGGGCTGTAACGAGCTGACAACTCAGGAGCACTTCGTAAAAAACAAACGAGAATCAAAATAGAAAGTGGTCATGGCAGATAAACTAATCTGCATGGTGCTGCCTCTTGTATGAGATTAGCAGAAATTGTTCCGTGCCGCTTTTCTGAATATGAATTCCGTCTGCTCAACACGCAAAAAGAACCTCAGGGCCTGCTTTTTCCCTTCAAGAATCTAACTAGGCTTCTGGAGCTAGGAGTTCTGGGCCAATGCATTGACCAACAGGCCAGAGAAGGGAACTGTTGCTACTTCAGAGCAGACAGTAGGAACCTCTTTATTGGAATTCACATATCCAAGAGTGAAAATGATGCATCAATCAGATCCCTCTGTATGTAACATTCCCAGGTCTTGTTTGGGAACATGTCATGGGAAACTACTGGGATGTTTTTCCACACCTATTAGATTAGCCTCTGCCTGCCTGACACATATATTTGTCCGTCTGCCTTCCCTGATTAGGGACAGAGCCAAAATTTGATTCAGTTTGATTCAATTCTCATTTAAAGGTAAAGGTAAAGGGACCCCTGACCATTAGGTCCAGTCGTGACCGACTCTGGGGTTGCGGCACTCATCTCGCTTTATCGGCCGAGGGAGCCGGCGCACAGCTTCTGGGTCATGTGGCCAGCATGACTAAGCCGCTTCTGGTGAACCAGAGCAGCGCACGGAAATGCCATTTACCTTCCCACCGGAGTGGTACCTGTTTATCTACTTGCACTTTGATGTGCTTTCAAACTGCTAGGTTGGCAGGAGCAGGGACCGAGCAACGGGAGCTCACCCCGTCGTGGGGATTCGAACCACCGACCTTCTGATCAGCAAGTCCTTGGCTCTGTGGTTTAACCCACAGCGCCACCTGCGTCCTTTTAAGGTGAACCCACCTAAATCACACTTCCCAAAACAATGCGCGAACTGAAACGCAGCCGGCTTTCAAAATTTGCACTCCTCTGAATTTTGCAGAGCGGTTCTCCAGTCATATAATGCATACTAAAATGCATATGTTAATTGCATATAAATGCATATATTACTGAAAATGACATGCAAACGTGCATTATATTAGAGAAAATATTAACATTCCCTAATATTTATTAGAGAAAATACGCTTTGCACAAATTTGCATATTAGACAAAACTGCATCAAAAAAGAGGTACGCTGGGAGAAATTTGCACTAGAATGCTGATGAATTTTCAGGGGGACTTTTTAAAAAGAAAATAAATAAATTTGCAAACTGAGGTGGAAATGTGGAGGGCTGAAAAACTGAGAAACTGAAACTGACAGATTTGCCCATCTCTAGCCCTGATCTACCTTGTTTTGCCCTTTCACTCACAAACTGCTGCTCCAGTTTTGGAATTCCATTTGCTAAATCCCCTCACAACTGCTTGTTCCACCAACCTCAGCTGCCCAAGGCCTTGCAGCCATAGCTAGAGACGACCAGATGGTGTGCTTCAGAATCTCTACAGCAGGGATGGGGAAGCTGGGGTCCTTCAGCTGTTGTTGGACGACAGCTAGCTGACTATTGGTCATGCTCACTGGTGCTGATGAGAGTTCAACAACATCTGGCTCCTCATCCTTGCTGTGCAGCATCAAACCCAAAGCTGCAGGTTTTGTCTCACAAGATCCCCACATGGCCACTGTACGGCTCTTCTCTGTTTGTCTCATCATCACCACAATCTCTTCTATCAGGAAAGAGCAGCCTGGAGAGGGTTGCTTTTCTGCTTTTGCAAAATTTCGAGGGATTAAGTGCACATACCTTTCACCGAGGCCGTCCTTGTGCAGTTGTACAAAATGGCCAGCTCCCCAAACGCTGTCCACACAGGAATCGAAGAGAGAAGTTTGTTTTGCTGAAAGACTTCCAACCTGCCTTCTGCGGGGAGAAAAAGACAGAATCAAAAATGGTGTGCAATTTTGCTGACTAGCTACGAGGCAGGTTCCTACAATCACTTTTATATAAAACTTAACCCCCCCCCCCAAAAAAAAACAGACAGCCAGGTAATCTAATATCTTAGCTAGTACTTCAGTGTTAGTGTGAACTATCCCTAGCAGTTTAGAACTGGGAACTTAGAATAAATCTCAACAGATTTTAAAGTCCAAAGCTTAAAACCCTTAGATGAGCTCTACGCCCAGTTTTCAATATATACGGCAAGATAAATTACAACCTCTCCATGAAGATTCTGCTCCGGGCAATTTCTTTTACACCTTTTTTTTATATATTCGTTGAAAAATGGATTTTATTAGAGTTAACAATATTTTACCACCTCTGCATCCAAAACTTTATTCCTCGTTTCAGCTAACGGCAAGATTTCATGAGCAGGTGATCTCTGAACATGTCTGTGTGTTTCTTTGCTGCAATTGTTTCCCTCGAGGCTAAAAAGTCGAATATATCACAAGCACACTGTCCACAAAATAGCTATTTTGCTAAACATTAAACAATGGTTCTAATATTGGAAGAGCCAGTGGAAATTAGAGGCGAACTTTTTTTAGGACGAAAGGACAGCTTTGCTCTTAACGCCATGTTCAGGGGAGCTATTTCCTCCCTAGTATTGATTTCGCTGGTTTAATTAGGAGTAACTCGATTCAGCTATCGACTCAGCTAGAACTATGGCAGTGTTAATTGCACCAAAGGTCAAACAAAATGTGACGGCAGCAACCATGTTTATTTAAGCACACATCTTGGCAAAGTGTGCCTGCCTGCCTCATTGTAAATGTCAAAGTGGGGTACAGGGGTGAAGGAGCTGAATCTGCCCCACAGTCTCACCCCAGACATTTGCCTTGCAGTGCAGCTTAGTTCCCATATTGTAAAAAGAGGAGCCCTGCAGGATTAGCCTTGATATGTCCCAATGACAGAGTGGTGCATGCTCTGGTTATCTCCCGCTTGGAGTACCGCAATGAACTCTACGTGGGGCTACCTTTGAAGATGACCCGAAAACTACAACTAATCCAGAATGCGGCAGCTAGACTGATGACTGGGAGTGGCCGCCGAGACCACATAACACCGGTCATTGACTCCCAGTATGTTTCCGAGCACAATTCAAAGTGTTGTTGCTGAACTTTAAAGCCCTAAACGGCCTCAGCTCAGTATACCTGAAGGAGCATCTCCACCCCTATCATTCAGCCTAGACACTGATGTCCAGCTCCGAGGGCCTTCTGGCGGTTCCCTCACTGCGAGAAGCCAAGTTACAGGGAACCAGGCAGAGGGCCTTCTCGGTAGTGGCGCCTGCCCTGTGGAACGCTCTCCCATCAGAGGTCAAGGAAATAAACAACTATCTGACTTTTAGAAGACATCTGAAGGCAGCCCTGTTTAGGGAACTTTTTAATGTTTGAGGTTTTATTGCTTTATTATTATTATTATTAATAATAATAATAATAATAATAATATAATAATAATAATCATCATCATCAGTTGGGAGGCACTCAGAATGGCTCACAAGCAGGCTATGAGCACAACAATGAATCGGGGTGTTGGGAAAATCTGAGCTATGCCTTCTCAGAAGTAAGTGCCGCTGAATTCAATGGGGCATACAGTGGTACCCCAGGTTAAGGACTTAATTCACTCTGGAGGCCCATTCTTAACCTGAAACTGTTCTTAACCTGAAGCACCACTTTAGCTAATGGGGCCTCCTGCTGGTGCCGTGCTGCTGGAGCACGATTTCTGTTCTCATCCTGAAGCAAGGTTCTTAACCCAAGGTACTATTTCTGGATTAGCGGAGTCTCTAACCTGAAGCATCTGTAACCTGAAGCGTATGTAACCCAAGGTACCACTGTAATATTTTGGCTGCTTGAGGCATTGGAACCCTCAACATTAGCAAGGTCAGAGTATCCGGTGTAGCCTTGCAAAGAGTGGCCAAACCAGACGACGAGACAAAGGGGCGGCAAGCAGCTCGTGGAAAAGGCTAGATGGATTTAGCGGTCGGGTAGTGGGAGAAATAAAAAGGGAAAGCTGTATTCATAATTCTTGTGAGCATTTCTGGGATGGGGAAAGGTGGGATATCCAGCTGGCCATTTATAAACAGATAATAATAATGACTCATCTCTTAGGGCTGCTGTGATGGATGGATGAGGTGGGAAGGCACTTAAAGCACAACACACATTATTACAAGCATCGCATTGCTCCTCTTGCGGCCATAAATAATAGTTGATGTGCCTAGAAACATCGCTGGCCACAGTAGCTAATGGGACTTCTGGGTTCAGACACAGTGTGCAGTTTGCATGGACAAAAGGATTGCCCTGTTGTAAACTATCAAGGAGATGGATGTTGGAAGCCCTATATTCCATCTAGGCTGCCATCTTAGAATCATAGAATTGTAGAGTAATGCAAGATAAATAAACACCCAGCAATAAAAGATAATGGGAGAGGGTTTACCCCAGAAAATTATTTGTCAAAATTACAAATACCCAAATACAGACGGTCATTTACCCTCGCTAGATTCAACGTGCTGCCTTATTGCAGGGCAGATTCGAGGGTAAACCATACGTGGACTGAGTCTACTCCTGCGGCTTGATGGAGGTAGAAACTGTCTCTCATGTCTTGTTACGCTGCTGTTTCTATGGGGATATACGCTCGGTATTTATCACTCCTGTTATTCAAAAATCTCCAAACGGGTCCGAATTTCAATGTCTAAAACTCCTGGTAGAGGACAAGGATCTAGAGATCACGCTTGTTGTTTAGTCATTTAGTCGTGTCCGACTCTTCGTGACCCCATGGACCAGACCACGCCAGGCACTCCTGTCTTCCACTGCCTCCCGCAGTTTGGTCAGACTCATGTTTGTAGCTTCGAGAACACTGTCCAACCATCTCGTCCTCTGTCGTCCCCTTCTCCTTGTGCCCTCCATCTTTCCCAACATCAGGGTCTTTTCCAGGGAGTCTTCTCTACTCATGAGGTGGCCAAAGTATTGGAGCCTCAGCTTCACGATCTGTCCTTCCAGTGAGCACTCAGGCCTGACTTCCTTAAGGATGGATACGTTTCATCTTCTTGCAGTCCATGGGACTCTCAAGAGTCTCCTTCAGCACCATAATTCAAAAGATCACACTAAGGGTGGCCAAATTCTGTGCGACTGCCAAAAAAACCTAGGGAACAAGCTGTACTACCAAAATGATTAAGGTTTTAAATGACAATTTTAGGTTATATTTTAGTGATCAAGATTTAATATATATTTTAAACTGCCGCTATATCTGAATTGTCTCTGTAATACCCAATTGCGACTCAATGTATTCCTCTTGTGTTTTATGATATTGTAAGTGAGCTGGAACTGGTCTGTGACCGTAATAATAAAATTCAGAATTGTAGAATTGGAGGGGGCCACAAGGATCATCTAGTCCAACCCCTGAAATGCAGGAATCTTCTGCCCCGCATGGGGCTTGGACCCACAACCCTGAGATTAAGAGTTTAACCATATCTACTCAGAAGCAAGTCCTCCTTAATTCAACAGAACTCACTCCCAGGTAAGCGGGGCTAGAATTGCAGCATGGTAAGTTCATTCCAGGTCTAAGCAGCAAAATTCCCAGTGCTAGCCATTTAAATGTACAACTTAATGTGGTTTACTAACCTGCCAGTACAAATATATGGTTGCCAGGCTCTCCTTGTTTGATTATGTAGCTCCCTTGCTGGTATGTTCTTCCATACATACATTCCACCATATCTCTGATCTGCTGTGGGTCCAGCCTCTTCAGAAATTGGTTTCTACTCAGGGCATCTGTGATGAGCTTTTTCTCACTTATATTCAGTAAACCAGAGAGAGGAGAGGAGAGAGAGAAAGAAAGAAAGAAAGAAAGAAAGAAAGAAAGAAAGAAAGAAAGAAAGTCAAAAGTCACGTTCATTTGCAGCATATAAATGGATTACATTATGCACAACTTATTCCCCCCATCATGGTATTCACAGTCCAGTGACTATGAAAGTAGTTTACATTTTTTCTCTGCAACCTAAAACATTCAGCACATAGGAAGTTGTTGCTTTAAGCATTTGTCCATCTAGCCCAGCACTGCCTGAGCTAGGGATGGGAGGATCTGTAGATTTCGATTCTCTTATGTTTCTCAATTTCCCCATTTTAAATTCAGTCCTCCACATTTTTGCAACAATTTGCAGAGTGCTGTTGTTGTTTTTAAATCCTCAGGAATATTCTTCAGTATTTCAGTGCAATTTTCTCTTGCTAAACACTATTCTGCACACAGTTTTGACTAGCGTGCATGTTTTTTTTGCAAGCAGCTTCTCCTAATACAATGCATTTTTTGTTTGTCGTTTCACAAACATGTGCATTTTGATACACACATTCCTCTAACACTGATCGGTTGGAGAACTTCATCACAGCATTTGGAAAAGTGTGAGTTTTGGAGGATGGCTATGTTTTGGTTCTCATGCTGTTTCAGGAAGTGCAGCTCTGATACCTTCTGGTTTAAATGCGACCTGAATTGAATTTTGTCCCCCCTGCCCTGCATCTCGATTGGCAGCAGATCTCTAAGGTCTCAGGCTGAAGCCTGTCACATCACTTGCTGCCTGGTCCTTCAAACAGGGTATGCCAGGGACTCAGCTCGGCAATGTGGGCTGGAAAATTTGTTGTGCCATTTGTTGCAACCAAATCCTTTCCCAAAAATACTTACAGCATGGAAGCATACACACACACACACACACAGAGAGGGAGAGATTACATTTTTGTTGGCTCCATGATGAGATTCAGAAGATTGAACCAAATGATTAAGAAGTAAGAACAGGACTGTTTATTTGTAATTTATCAAATGTGAAATCTGGCTGAAGTTGCATGCAATGGAACTCAATGTAGCGCTAAGAAGATTGTTCCATCAGTGCTGTTGGTGTAATGTGAACAATGGGTTGATGTACACAGTGCTTGGTCTCATGTCTTTAGGAGCACATCCCCCCATGCTTGGATGTTCTGCCATAAGGGTGCCAGGTGCACTGGGTTACCATAGCAACACCAGCGAGGTCAAGCGTATGACATGCTGAGTTCTTCCATTGGTTCAGGAAATATGCCTACAATTAGAAATAGGTATAACAGTCTCTAGGGACGCAGGTGGCACTGTGGGTTAAACCACAGAGCCTAGGGCTTGCCGATCAGAAGGTCGGCAGTTTGAATCCCTGCGACGGGGTGAGCTCCCCTTTTTCGGTCCCAGCTCCTGCCAACCTAGCAGTTCGAAAGCACATCAAGTGCAAGTAGATAAATAGGTACCGCTCCAGCGGGAAGGTAAACGGTGTTTCGATGCGCTGCTCTGGTTCTCCAGAAGCGGCTTAGTCATGCTGGCCACATGACCCGGAAGCTGTCTGTGGACAAACGCCGGCTCCCTCGGCCTATAGAGCAATATGAGCGCACAACCCCAGAGTCGTCCGCGACTGGACCTAACGGTCAGGGGTACCTTTACCTTTTTATAATAGTCTCTAGGGCACTGTTTTCATTATGTCCTAGTGCATGTCTTGTCCATGCCCTGTCCTGTTCGCTGTCGACATCTGACTCTGAGTCTGTGAGAGTTAGGGGAAGAGTCTGTGAGTTTTACTCAGCAACGTAAGCTAGCATGGTGACTGTGTTAGTGAATCTCTCTGTACATGTGTATTTTTCCTTCAAAGACCAGAAGAACTGCATACAGTAGACAGTAGTGTTTAGCTTTGTCTTGCACTTGGAGACAATAAGCACTTTGTGGGAAAGGAGTTTTCCCCTTAACGGGGGGACTTTGGAAGAAGTTATTCTGCTGGGAGCTAGAAACCTCTGAAGACTCTGCTGGGCAGTGGAGAAGGAAACCTCTTCGGCACCCGGTGCAGGGCACCGAAGGGCAGGTAAACTGCCTGGTGGCACATGTGTGGTGCCTATATGGACACATGCGTGGCAGCCTGTACAGACTGCGCATGCGCGGTGCCCGTATGGAAGGAGCTCGAGCGGCAGCCCATACAGACGGTGCTTGAGCGGTGCCCATACTGAAAGCATGCGCACCCTCAGCCGCTCTACAGCTGGGGGGAGGCAGTGTACCATCTTGCCAACAAACCCCCAGGTGGCACCCGGGGTGAACCACCCCCACCCCCCTCGGTGCACCCCTGCTGCTGGGGCTCTGAATCCTCTGCTGATACATCCCACAGGTTGAGGTATGGTGAAGTGACTTTTACAAATCTCCAGCAAGTGCAATCATTTCCGCCTGCAAGATGGAATGATCTTTGCTCTCAGTGCCCTATGCCAGGGGTGGCCAACTTCCAAGAGACTGCAGTCTACTCACAGAGTTAAAAACTGGCAGCGATCTACCTCTGCTTTGGGGGGGTTCAGGTAAAAGTTGTTGAGCTTTTCTAGGGAGGAGAAAGGCTCTGTTTTATTGAGGGTTCGGGAGGCATAAGTTGCTTAACTTTGGGAGGTGGGGCGTAACGTTTTTACATTATTTTGGGGTCAAAGATAGCAACTCACCAAATGAGTTTTCATCACCGAATGATTGCTGGTGGAAAAACAGCCTTGGTTTGTAAACTCCGTCTTCTGTTCTCCAACAATGGAGGGTGGGGCGGGGCCAGGGGGCGGGGCCAGAAGGGGGCCAGCGATTGACCAAAACCTTGCAGGGATTGACCAGTAGATCGCGATCGACCTGTTGGACATCCCTGCCCTATTCAATGCTCTGGGAGTTCTCCTGAACCTCCCAACAGATTTGGGAAGGGTGTGGGAAGAGGAGAAGATGGGGAAGTCCCATTGTGCTAGCAGGACTTGTGGAATTGAATCCAGCCCATGGTTTCATCAGAATAGTACACTGCTCTGAAACGGCAGACTGACTTACAGATATTAGGCAATGCTTTCATCAAATTACCTGCGCATTGCTTTTGGCAATTTTTAGAATTTGCAATGCCGAAGCAATGTGGATTCTGCATTTTTGCAATCTTTCCACCTTACAGCAGACACTTTCCTGTGCTCTCCTAAGAAGAAGCCCTGTTGTGGCAGACCAAAAATCCATCTTCAGCATCCTGTTTTGCCTCTGAGAAACTTGAAAGCAACTCATGAAGGCAACAACCCTCTCTTGTTGTTTTCTCCAGCAGCCGGTGCTCCCTGACCTTTGAACATAGAGCTTGCACACAGTCATAATATGACAAGCTGCCATTGATGTATCTATCCTCCATTTGTCTCTATGGGGGCTTCAAGGCTGTTGCTATTTAGGGGTGGAATTCAAACACATGCTGGGAAATTCGGGTTGTGCCAACTGATTTGGAGCATTTTTGGAGAAAATGCATTTCACTGCTCCCCCTTTTTTGAAAGGGACAAGGGGATAGGAAAATGCACTGGGAAGTGTAGGGCTTCCTTGACGCAACGTTAACAACCCCCCGTGAAAGCAAACCAGAATGAATAATGAAAAATATAAAGGCAATGTCAAGTCTCACCACAACCTTCTGCTAACTAGTCAGGATAAACGGTCAATAATCAGGCTGACTGGAAGTAACCCTAGTGCCTTTTTCAAGTACAGTGGTACCTCGGTTTACGAACTTAATCCGTTCCAGAAGTCCGTTCTTAAACCAAAACCATTCTTAAACCGAGACACGCTTTCCCTAACAAGGCCTCCCGCCGCCAGTGCCCTTCCACTGTTTGGATTCTATTCTTAGACTGAGGTAAAGTTCGCAAACGGGGACACTGCTTCTGGTTTTGCGGAGTTCGTAAACTGAATCGTTCATAAACAGGGCTGTTCTTAAACCAAGGTACCCACTGCAATCAAAACTGGTGGTCATCACTAAATCCTGGGTCAGCAAGTTCTATCACACCCATAGCTATGTGAATAAGCATTTCTTCTAGCCTGTACTGAATCTCCAGTCAGAAATAATGGCTGAATATTCTGGTATTATGAAAAAGGTAGAAAAACTCTGTTTTTTTTCCATACCACACACCATTTAATTTACCTTTACCACATCCCTCTTTAGTCCTATCCCCCCCCCCGCCCAAACTAAGATGACTCAAGCTATGTAGACTTCTTGCAAAAGCCAGGAGGGGGGAAGCTGTGACCCTCCAGATGTTGCAGACTTGAAATCCCATCAGCCCCAGCCAACATGGTCAATTTTATAGAGTTATTTTTTCATAAAATTTATATACCACTTGTTTGTAAGGGATGTGGAGAGCTGGAGTCCAACGAAACCTAGAGAGCCGAAGGTTAGTCACTCCACCTTACCGCGTTGTTGGCATCCATCTGTCTCGAGAGACAATGGGTGTCAAACCACAGCATTAGCAGCACCCAAGTACCGTCCTCGGGGTGCAAGCCTGTGTGTGGAGGTCCTGGACTGCCCAGACGACTGTTGGTATGCTGCCGGGAGATGGGGGCAACTGGCGGGCCTCCAGCTGGCTCCAGCCATCAGCTGGCAGCCGGGCGAAACTCCCATTCTTGGAACAGCATCAAAAACTGCAACTCAACCCTCAGAAGGCCTCAGAAGCTTAAGCACGCAAGCCAACAGATATTAGAATTCTTTGCAACGGAAGTGGCAGACAGAGACATGTGTAAGCATATTTACAGCATTTATTCAACAGCAGGACAAAGGAAAAACATGTCTGCTTCCCTTCGTGTTCAAGCACAACAGCGGCATAGCAAAAGCAATATACAACGGAAGTTCCCAGCAGACTGTGCTGGAAGTAAACAGACTTGCGACATACAACAACTCCACATATCTGCTCCTCTTAAGGCAGAACGGAACATCAATATCCTAACAACGACAAGAAGGCATGGCCTTCCTGATGTGGTCCAAAGGAAAGCAGAGCAATACGTTTGGCACCAGCTTGGCTGCAGGAGTTGCTGGAAGGAGGGGTACAAGATGCCAACCAACCATCTTAGGGACTCCACTCTGGATTTATGTAGGGTTTGCTCTTTAGCATTTCTTCTACCAAAGATGTCCCACAAGGCAGATGAAGCTTAGGACAGGATGGCTCAGTTGGTTAGAGTGTGGTGCTGATAATGCCAAGGTTGCAGGTTCGATCCCTGTATGGGACATCTGTGTATTCCTGCCTTGCAGGGGGTTGGACTAGATGATCCTCAGGGTCCCTTCCAGTTCTATGATTCTATGACTATCAGAGTTTTCCTTCTCCTACATGGGCTACCTTCAGAGGTTGATGAACTCCACCTGCCCCTCGCTTCCCTCTACAGCAGTGTTCCCCAACCTTGGGCCTCCAGCTGTTTTTGGACTACAATTCCCATCATCCTTGACCACTAGTCTTGCTAGCGAGGGATGATGGGAATTGTAGTCCAAAAACAGCTGGAGGCCCAAGGTTGGGGAACACTGCTCCACAGCACATGCAGAAACTGCCTTCTTGACCGTTGGACCCACCATTGGTCTTGTCCACAATATCTGCCAGAGCCTGTCTTTGCACAAAGGGGAAGTCCCTAACTCACGGAGGGTTTGAGACCCAATGGCTACCTTACAGTAACTGTGTGAAACACTCTTTAGGGTGAAGAGGGGGAACCTTCAGCTCTCCAGATGTTATTGAAACAACAACATCGAAAGGGTCACAGGTTCTTCATATCAACACTGCATGAAACACACACTGTCTGAGCCCATGAAACTGAGAAACTGAAATATATTTATTCATTTGCAAATGAAGGGATCTGAATCCACATCTAGCTAACTTGAAGGGCAACCTTTGCCCTGGAATGCTGTGCTTTCGTTATTGCCTGTGTGAGGCTCATCCATCTAATGAAGCGAATCTCAACACAGCACTTTGGAAACCCTCCAGGGTCTCTTCCGACTTGGATTCATAAAACAAAGTAAAACTGTCCCAGAGAACGAGGCTTTGCTGCAAAATCTCCAGAGGGCACCTTAAGAGTGAATGATCACTTCCCGTTTTGCAGCTTGATTCATTTCCTTTATTACCTGTGCAGCAAGCTTGAAAACGAAGAACGGCAATGATAAAAGCCTAGAAAAATAAAATCAGAAGCACAGAAGTCGTCGTGTTTCCTGGCCGAAATAGAAACTTTGGGCATTTAGGAAACTTTAGGCCTAGCAAATCACATTGTATATAGGTCACAATGTTCAGCTGAAAACAAATTTTCTAAGTATAGGCTAACCCCCACTGCCATCTTGCATAAGTGGGTTTTTTTCTTCTTTACATCAGGAATTCCTAATTAGACCCAAATATTAAACATTTCCACAGAGCTGGCCAATGCATTAGATATGGTCTCTAAGGGACCAATTCAGGCTACCTTAACATTTCACTCTCGTGACAATGGTCCCTCATGCAAGCTGAATTTTGGTTTTCCCCATTTATGGGGTTTCTACGGCTTAATTGTCTTGGTTTTCCATCTTTACTTCCCCCACCCCATCTGATCCTGTTATATCTTAAAAGCACTATAGGAAAAAATCAAAATACGAGAGAGAGAGAGAGAGAGAGAGACTAGTTTCTGAACAGTATACTGAGTTCTCAATGATGGTTGCATGGCTAGCTTCAGGAAATAGCCTCCTCACATGTAATTGTGATGTGCTGCAATGTGTCTCCTCCCTAGGCACCAAAGGTAATAGCTGGAGTGCCAAACCAGCATTGGCCCAGTTTCTATGAGGGATGCTGCTGCCAATACTTGTCAATACTTGGCCACCTCCCATCTGGTCCTGGCCGTCTGATGTTACCACTAGGGCAGACATGGCCAAACTTGGCCCTCCAGCTGTTTTGGGACTACAATGCCCATCATCCCTGATGACTGGTCCTGTTAGCTAGGGATGATGGGAGTTGTAGTCCCAAAACAGCTGGAAGCCCAAGTTTGGCCATGCCTGCACTAGTGGGGGCCACACTGCAGCTGCTTTCACATGGCAGAAGGGCCTTGAAGGATCTATACAGAATTGCTCTTTGTTCCAACCCACTGTTACATGCAGCCTATACACTAATGAACCAAATGTATAGTCTATTCTTTTCCTAATTATTACTTTCCTATCAACTTACTCTCTACTCCCATTGCCAACAATTCAATTTGTAATTTTTATTTGCACGGGTGTGCTTATTTATTGCTGGGAACATAAAGAAACATTAACTCCATTAAAGGCCCGTCTGGCGCAGTGACTTTCTCCCTATAAACGTTGATTGATGAAACAAAAATTACAAACTTCGCCCTGCTTTGCCATTAAATTTTCTCAGGGTAGTAATTAGTGGGTGCATAATCGTAGACAATCACCTGCATTATATGATATTGAAGTGGGGGGAAAACACAAATTACGAGGTTCAAACATCAAGAGTGGAAGGAAAAATGGAAAACAAAATTGCAATGAGGAATAAAGAGAAACCAAGGCAAAAACTAAAGGAATTAAAGGGACAATCCACTGGGAATCTCTCCTTCATAATCCCATGGACATTAATGGAAGCTGAGTTGTGCATTATGCTGCTCTTATACAACTCCCATTCACTTCAATGGGGTGCATGTAGAATCTCGTAGCAGATGAGATAATAATAATAATAATAATAATAATAATAATAATAATAATAATTTATTTATACCCCACCCATCTGGCTGGGTTTCCCCAGCCACTCTGGGCGGCTCCCAACAGAATATTGGAAACACAATAAAACATCAAACATTAAAAACTTCCCTAAACAGGGCTGCCTTCAGATGTCTTCTAAAAGTCAGATAGTTGCTTATTTCTTTGAGGGCGTTCCACAGGCCGGGTGCCACTACAGAGAAGGCCCTCTGCCTGGTTGAGTGGCAGAAGAGACAACCTGCTTCCATTTGATTTAACCTCACACTTCCTAAGGCAGCTTCCCCAACCTGGTGTCCTCCAGATGTTCTGGGCTACAACCTTGGCCCTCCAGATGTTTTTGGCCTACAACTCCCAAGATCCCTAGCTAGCAGGACCAGGGGTGAGAAAATGTGGGGTGAGAATAGAGCAACCCTTCCTTTATTTATTCCCTTCCTGATCGTTATTGTAATTATTATCATGTTCTCTAACACTTTTGCTATCCTTCTTCAGCAATCTACGAGTGGAGAAATATCCCCATTCATACACTGGATGAGGCCATACCATTCGTGACAGCTATGTATAGTTTGAGGTTCAAACAGGGCTGCTGCAAATTGTACATTTCATTTATTAGTACAGTGGTACCTCGGGTTACATACACTTCAGGTTACATACGCTTTAGGTTACAGACTCCGCTAACTCAGAATTAGTACCTCGGGTTAAAAACTTTGCTTCAGGATGAGAACAGAAATTGTGCTCCGGCGGCGCAGCAGCAGCAGGAGGCCCCATTAGCTAAAGTGGTGCTTCAGGTTAAGAACAGTTTCAGGTTAAGAACAGACCTCTGGAACGAATTAAGTACTTAACCCGAGGTACCACTGTACTTCTATTTCATAGGCTATGTTTTCAAACACACCAGGAATGTGCTTCAAAAGCCAGATCTGTTTTACGACGGGCTGGGTCGCTCTGGCACTCATCTCAGTGATAATGACATGTTTTGGAAGGGGATCTGTTGTTTGGAAGACATTTCGAGCTCAGTCGCTGTTGCTTGGGGAGTTGGGGCGGAAGGGAAGCTGCTAAATCCAACCTAATAACTGTAACTTGAGATAAAAACCAACTTCATTTTTTTCATAACATATCTTGGTTTTTCCCTTGATGTCCTACAGGCACTCTTCCTTGGGCTCCAAAATATATTCGTATCATTTAGATTTCTTACTCGCCCTTCCCCACAAGTAAGAAAATCAGAATTTGGCACCTGCCCTGGCAGTAGACAACCTGCTGGTTGCATTTTGTGCTTTGCTGTTCGATTGTGTAGACTGCACTACACTGCACTGCTTTTTTCCAGGGGGAGGAAGATGCGGAAAAAAATGGGGCTGTTGGGCCATTGCGCTACCTAGTTTAATATCATCTGCTCTGACCCGCAGGGGTGCCCCAAGGTTTATGGGATTTCCTAGTGCTAATATCCAAGTTCGTTTATGACTGGAGATGACAGGGATTGCCTGGGGTCTTCTGCATGAAGGACAATATTTTTTAAAAAATGCCTGTAATAACTACATTTGAAAGACGGGCTTAGCAAACATTCAATGACAACAGCTTCCCTTGACAAGGGAAACAGATCCCTTTGTAGCTCTTTGAGGATGGAATCATGGACCTACTCGAGCAAGACCCTGATAGAGACACATGCCAGACTAGCATGTTCTCTCCCTTCTGGTCGATCGTTTGGGAGCTTCAAAAGCTTTCTTCAGCCCGAACATCACAGCAACCGATACCAACAGACATCAGCACACTTAGGGATCCTCAGAGTCTTTGCAGCTTGCATAACAGACCTCAGCAACTCAGCATTTTGGCTAATCTACTTTATTTACATATAAACACACACGGAGCACTGCAACATGGCTCCCTCTCTCTCTAGCATCAGACAGCAAAGAGAAAGAACAAAGGACAATAGTCCATGGAACACAGTAACACAAACATCCTGTCTCTGTCACCTCCCACTTTGTGGAATCAAAACATACACCATCATGTGATAGGCAAAAATCCAATGACTGCAATCATTCACTTTTCACAAGAGTGAATGGTGGAGAGAGCTTATTATGCAAGACTAGACTGGACTGTGTGGAGGAGGAGGATGCGAGTGAGCATCTCGGAGAGGTCGCAGCTTGCTGTGCTTTCAGGTCAATCAATACCAAAGCGAGTGGAAAAAGTCGGAATTGCCTGGGGAATTTTGCAGGCTTGTAGCAATAGCCGAAAGATCATCTGACTAGATTGCAAGGTTCTCTGCATGCCTATACATTCACCCTTCGTATTTACAAGGAATGAAATGGACATGCCACTTTGAAACACGGGGTACATAGGAAGCTGCCTTATACAAATTGAGGATATCGGTCCTTCGAACCCAGTGTTTTCTACACTGGTTGGCAACAGCTCTCCAGAGTTTCAGGCTGGGGGTATTTTCAGCCAACACGGAATTGAACTTGTGCCTATCTGCATGCAATGGCCCTTCCAGCATTAAACTGTTAAATTTATTAACCACATGAATTTATTGGCACTTCTGTCACTATAAGCCATGTCCCTTAGAGATGATGGGACAGAATGACCTTTTATTGGCATCTACAGAGCAAAACACCAAGTGATGGACCAGATTACTGTTGGCTCTAATGACTAGTCTGGCAAGCTTGACATTCTGGCTTCTTTTTAAAAATAGTCTCCAGCTCAACACTGGTGAGTCTGCAAGCCAATGAACAGAGCAAGAGGTCTGCTGCACCTTGTCGTCTGAACAAGCATGCTGTCTCTTGGCCAACCCCCATATTTTCTCCATGCAAATGTTAAGCCATTTTGACAGGAAGAATGCAGCTGGCCAGCTCAGGAGCGTAATATCACTCACACCTTACTAACTATCGCTGGCTATTCACACATCCTGTCCCTTGCAGTATTGTATGCCATTGACTGAATTGCACCCCCAGTTTGGTGTGTTGCATTTAGTAGGTCTCTAATGGCAGAGGGACTGAGATGTTCTGAACTTTCTTCTTAAAGTTAAAGGTAAAGGGACCCCTGACCATTAGGTCCAGTCGCAGACGACTCTAGGGTTGCGGTGCTCATCTCGCTTTATTGGCCGAGGGAGCCGGCGTACAGCTTCTGGGTCATGTGGCCAGCATGACTAAGCCACTTCTGGCGAACCAGAGCAGTGCACAGAAACGCCGTTTACCTTCCCGCTGCAGTACCTATTTATCTACTTGCATTTTGATGTGCTTTCGAACTGCTAGGTTGGCAGGAGCAGGGACTAAGCAATGGGAGCTCACCCCGTTGTGGGGATTCAAACCGGCGACCTTCTGATCGGCAAGTCCTAGGCTCTGAGCTTTCTTCTTAGGGTGAAGTAAACATACTCTTCCTGCTTGTTTGCTGTCTGAAATAGGAGTGTTCAAGTCTCAAGGAAGTTGCTTATCTCCCTTTAGTCTCAGAATCTGGCTTTGGGAAATGGACACAGAGCTCTTAGAATTATGTCGCTGTGAAACCATAATGTCCTAAAACCCAGGGCAAAGAAACTTGTTTCCTTTTATATTTTGGGTTCCAAATAAAAGCACAAGAGCCTAATAATCCATATAATTATTATTTACCACATTAACAGCCCTATCGCTTAGGCTTTTGTTATACATTTAGCCCATGCATTTAAACTTTCTGACTTGCTACACACACACTAGAGGTATACAACTGTTTTGGTTTGATATGAGAAGCAAGATTTCTCAAATGTTTGAAAGATGGCTTCCTGGCACCTATAACTCCCCTATTAATCTTAATTCAAAGGAAACGGCAGAGGGTGCAAAGCTAGGAAACTGGAACAAATACCTACTTGGTTTTGGCTCTTTCATGTGGCCAGTGGCAATTTAATGCTGTTAACTTCAGGTGGTGAGCAGCTATCCACCTTATTGCTCTATCTGCAGCTCCTGGGGAAAGGCCCCAAAGGGGAAAACAAAAACCTGCTATTGTAGAATCTTCCTCGCTTTACTATGCAGATTTGAGTTTCTTTCCAGTGGAATCCAAACTGCAGCAGAATTTCATTATGTAGTCTCCAGAGCTAATTGCACTGCAAATTCAGTTATAACCCACAGGAGTCATAGCCTCTTTCCATAACTAGTGGACAAAGGATATGTTTGCGACCCAGAGGACCAATGGTGCTCCAGTTTCCCTACAATGGTGCTGAATACTTGTGGCCAAAGAACTGGGACTGAGTCTCTGAAAATCCCAATGCCCTAAATGGAGGCAAAGGTAGAGAACTAAAAATGCAACGGTTAGTTCCTAGTTCCTAATTCTTGTAGTGCATAGCCTGTTTTAAGCTGAAACTGTTTTGTCTTACCAAAAAGATATATCTAACAAGTGTGCCACCAGCTTCCCTCTTCAAAAAAGTGATTATATTATATTATTGTTATTTAGTCACTGAGCACAATGAACCAACCAATAAAAACCTAAAAAACCACATCCCCTATACCCCCGTTCCCCTTCACCCATGTGAATTTGGGAATTTGAAATATCATTTATAATATAAAAGCTTTAATATAAAATTTCTAACTGTGTTATATTTGTATACAGCAAAAAGAAGCAAAGAAAAGTTTAGAGTAATTAGGTATATTTTAATTTAGTTAATTATGTAATAGGTTTATGTTAGAAAATGAATATGGATGTTGAATTTGATGTTTGTAATTTTTCTTTTTTTGGTTTTGGAAATAAAAAATTAAAAACAAAACAAACCCACACCCATACAAATAAATGACAGGGCTTAGGAAACCTATCCCACTAAAAAGAGGTGGCAGGTACTTGAAACTGCTCAAATTAAAGGCACAAAGCCCAGGTAAAAAGAAAACAACTTTCTTGTTCCTAAAAATAGATAAAGATGGTGCCATGTGAGTCTCCCTGGGGAGATCATTCCACAACCAGGGAGTCACCACTAAAAAGGCCTGTTCAATGCTCTGTCTAAAATAGGCTCTTAAAATACAGTCACCATTCTGTTTAGAGTCAACATATAGGGAAGAAGTTCTGGACACTGCCTTATTTGGCTGAGACATAGTCTCACAAAATCTGTGAGTGCCGTCATTATGCTGAGACCTAGGAACTGCTTCTAGAGTGAATGAGGCAGCCTTAAAGAACAGTTCCAGAAGAGCATAGTGAGTGGGAAAGAAGAAGAAGAAGAAGAAGAAGAAGAAGAAGAAGAAGAAGAAGAAGAAGAAGAAGAGTAGTAGTAGTAGTAGTAGTAGTAGTAGTAGTTTGGATTTGATATCCCGCCTGAAATATACTCAGAGTCGCAAAGTGATTTCATGCTCTTTATTCAGCTCATAGTGGTGAGGAGGAATGAATCGATGTCCCCTCAAAGTATCTGCTTTATATACATTATTTACACAATGGGCTGCACATGATTGGCTAATTCTGGAATTCTACTGTAAGCCAATCAGGTTGTGGATTCACTTATATCTGGAGCATGATTGGGTGGTTCCTGCCAACCAATCATACTGCTGCATTGTTCTAAGACCAATCAGACTGCTGCATTCTGAATCCTATTGTTCTAGGACCAATCAGACTGCTGCAACTTGGATCCTATTGTTCTAGGACCAATCAGACTGCTGCAGTTTGGATCCTATTCAACTCAGTACATAACACCGCCTTTCACTCCCCTTCAGGAGTCTCAAAGCGGCTAACATTCTCCTTTCCCTTCCTCCTCCACAACAAACACTCCGTGGGGTGAGTGGGGCTGAGAGACTTCAGAGAAGTCTGACTGGCCCAAGGTCACCCAGTAGCTGCAAGTGGAGGAGTGGGGAAGCGAACCCGGCTCCCAGAAGAAAATGAG
Source organism: Podarcis cretensis (assembly GCF_951804945.1). Lineage (NCBI taxonomy): Eukaryota > Metazoa > Chordata > Lepidosauria > Squamata > Lacertidae > Podarcis > Podarcis cretensis. Next base: position 13,377,626 of record NC_137178.1, read on the forward strand.
CGCCTTAACTGATAGTGCAGTGGTACCTCGGGTTACATACGCTTCAGGTTACATACGCTTTAGGTTACACACTCCGCTAACCCAGAAATAGTGCTTCAGGTTAAGAACTTTGCTTCAGGATAAGAACAGAAATCAGGCTCCGGCGGCGCAGTGGCAGCAGGAGGCCCCATTAGCTAAAGTGGTGCTTCAGGTTAAGAACAGTTTCAGGTTAAGAACGGACCTCCGGAACGAACTAAGTACTTAACCCGAGGTACCACTGTATGTCCTGGAACAGAATGATACAACATTAAAAGTCTTTAGTGCACATGAATTCTTACTAGCCTATCTGCTCAAACAGACCTATGCCAGCCACCTGTGGTGTACCGAGGACCTGAGAAGAAAACTCTCCCAGTTTACAAATGCTTCTCTGCTTCAGGGTCTGAAAGCAATTCTTACAAGGGCAACAGATGAATGGGTATTTGAAAGCCTGGGTTAATATTTAGTTTTTTTCTGCGCAGTAACAGGCACCATCCAGAAAAACCTGTCTATTGTGCACAGCCAGCACTATTATTCCAGAAATAAATCCAGAAATAAATTTGATAGGCAATAAACAAATACACAGATTAAGACACACATTTAAGCGTAATCTACCACACCCATTTGCAAACACCAAATGGGCGTTATTGAGGGGAGCACCAACCACCATCTCCCCATTTTGGACTCCTGTTTATGAGTACTAAAGTCTCACATGCACTCGTTCACAAGCCTTGCACACAAGCTCTTTTTCACACAAGCCCAGCCCAGCCTTTCCCACTTGTCCAACTATAGGCAAGTTCCTCAGAGACAGACGCTCCTTTTCGCTCGGCATCTGTGCTCCGAAGAATTATAGCTTTGCTGTGGCAGCATGAACAAAAAAGGCATTCTCTTACGCTCAAGGTATATCTCTTAACTAAACAACAAAGAACAGCGAGGCAGTGTGATCCCAAGGCCGCTCTGAAAGCCCATGCCAGCTATGAAAGCCCAGGGCACATTGTGGTGCAATCTTTTCCTGCCCCAGATCCATTACTCTTCTTGCAGGAAATGTTCTTAGAGAGGACATTTGCAAATGCATTCCTCTGCACAACCTCAGAGCCTTCGCCCCTTTCAGCTGCTCAACGGCAGACAGGGAGGGGAATCAGAGGGATAGGGGCAAATCTGTCTGTATGAGGCATTCAAACTTCCACACACATTTGTGGTAGTCTACCGGCTCCTTGCCCAAATTATATAAACGACCAGAAGCGTGCATCTAAAACCGCAACATTAGAACTGTCTCACACACTTACAGCTATCACAGCAGCAGGCAACTATCCTGTGAAGGATCAGGGTGCATAAAAAATCAATGATTTTTTTTTAAAAGATTTTTATTTAAATAGGTTTTTTTATTTCAATCAGATTTTTAAAAATTTCAATCAGATTTTTAAAATGAAATGCTTTTGGGGGGAAAATCTTTCTAAAGATAGTTTTCTATTGTAGTTACATTACAGTCCAAAGGCTATTCATCAGGAAATAAGGATTTGTTTTAAGTTTTTCATGTTTGCTAAAACTCAGTCTAAGGGGTTTGTTTTTTTAAAAAAAATTGTTTAACCACATCAGTTAACAAACATGGATACATATGATATATTGTTCTTGTTTGAGTGAAATAAATAAAATAAACCTTCACCTGGTTGTGAATATTAAGATTATACCAGCAAGAATGAGTCTTTCTGTAAAAGAAAAAAGATTAAAATCAAGTCTTACTGACTAGTGATTTAAATCATGATTTAAATCGATTTGACTTAAATCGTGATTTAAATCAGTTTGACTTAAATCATGATTTAAATCGATTTGATTTAAATCAAACCAACCCTGTGAAGGATGCACCTAGCTATGCATACTTTGGTGTGCGCACTGATCGCCCCAGCGCAGCATGCCCTCTCACCTTGAGGCCTTTCTGACTCTCGCCTTTTCGAAGGAGAAGCGAGGCTGCTCGCTCAAGTCGTACGTCCGACTCGTGGGCTCTGCAGACACGCCTTCCTTCGCGCCTCTCCTCCTGTTGCTGCAGGGGGCTGCATGGTTGGCCCTGGGCGCTTCTTTAAGAGGGGAGAACAGGAAGGGGTTTGCCCCCTGGGTGTCCACAACATCCTGCAGCTTGTTGAGCTGGATGCATTTGCACTTAAGTTCTTCGGTGAGGTCGGCAATGGTCCGGGTTTGCTTCGCCAGCTGCTCCTGCAGCTCGATGATGTGGTAGTTCCTCTCGTGGAGCTCTTCCTCCTGCCTCTTCAGCTCCTTCTCGAGCTCCCAGATCTTGCTTCGCAAAATATCCGCCGCACCTGTGATGGTACTGATGTTCAGTCCCGGGTCTTTCAAGAACTTGCTGCTCCCTGAGCAGCCCAGAGGGCAGTTTCCCACATGACTGTCTGGCCTCTTCAGGTACTTCTGTTTCACTGACCCATTTCCCATTTGGGCAGGTGACCTGGACAAAGGGGAAAGAAATAAACCCAGTTCAAAACCCTCGCTGTGATAATGGGATCAAACAACCAGAGCATTGTTTACCTGAAAGGCGAATGCTAAGACTGGCAGGTTTTCTCACTGCACAGAAAGAAAACTTAAATCCTTTTTCCCCCCTTTAAAAAAAATAATCCATCTAGCTGGAAGTCAGCTTGTGTGCCGCTGTGCATTTCAAACCGACGTCTCATGCAACCTGCTGCTCTTGTTGAGCATTCCAAAGAATTTCACACATTGAAACTGAAATTCTGGTGTCAGGCTGCTAGAAGGAAATAAAACCAAATAGCAACATGGAAATGTGGGAGGTGGGAAAAACAGAAAAGAAAAGTCAACTTTCTGCTGCAAGAAAGCTACTGGTGTGGTTTTGAAAAAGCAGCAGTTATATTTTGATGTTTAAGTCCAAATCTCTCTCTCTCTCTCTCTCTCTCTCTCTCTCTCTCTCTCTCTCACACACACACACACACACACACACACACGTGTCAGTGACAGAACTGGAACATCATTTCAGCTTGCAAACATGAAATGTTGAGCTACCAAACCTACACATGGCTGAAAAATAGATGAGAGAAGAAGAAGAGGAGTTTGGATTTGATATCCCGCTTTATTACTACCCTAAGGAGTCTCAAAGCAGCTCACAATCTCCTTTCCCTTCCTCCCCCACAGCAAACACTCTGTGAGGTGAGTGAGGCTGAGAGACATCAGAGAAGCGTGACTAGCCCAAGGTCACCCAGCAGCTGCATGTGGAGGAGCGGGGAATCGAACCCTGTTCACCAGATTACGAGTCTACCGGTCTTAACCACTACACCACACTGGGTCTACTGGCTGTACTATCCACACTCTGACTTTCTCTAAAGAATCCTAGGGAACTGTAGGTCCCCCACCATAACTTAGACAGTTGTTGCATGAGGCTCTGGGTCTCAGGTGGTGATCCCCATCCCCTTTCCATGGGCATCTGCAGTCAAGGATCAGACTTGGGAGATTCTTGCATGATAAGCTTGAGCTGTTTCGCTGCTCTCACATAGGGCCGCTTCAGTACTGGGCAATATAACATAGCGAGTCTTGGATTTCATGGAAGGCAGGCAGGTAGTCAGAGGCTGCGTCAGACTCTTGGTATCTACAAAGTTTCCTATCACAGAAACTCAGGTAGGTGCCTTACACAGAGCCAGACCACTGGCCCATCTAGCTCACTATTGTTTACACTGGCTGGCAGCAGCCTGATCACCAAGGTTTCAGGCAGCAGTCTCTCCCATCTCAACCTGGAGAAGTCAGGGACTGAACCTGGGACCTTGTGCATACAGGGCAGATGCTCCACCACAGAGCTAGGGACCCTTTCCCTAATCTTTCCTTGCCTCTACCTTTTTCTCTCTCCTGTCTGCTCCAGCACGGGAAGGTTGTGACACAGGAGACTCCCAATCTCACTGCTTCTCCAGCTCCCCTCTGAAACTATGGTGGCCCTTTGGACACCCAAAATGAAGACCCTGTGTAGTTTCTCCCAACATCTCCCAGGAAGACTGATGTCCACTCTTCCACAGAACTGCCACCAAGGTGCTGATGTTGCCTCCTGGGCCATTATTACATCTTCCTTATCTCCCTCCATTCAAAAGGGCTTGTTCCCCCACACACAAAGGATGCAAATGTATGTTGTGTGCAGTTTAGTGAATGCTCATGGGGGAGCCACACTGGGACTCAAACTGCTCATGAATAGCCTGTAGCTTATGCTTGCAACCGTGTCGAGGCCTGAGCTATGGAGGCCTGGAAGAGAGAGCAGTGCAATAGGTTCTTCTTCCTTACGAACACACTCTCTCTTTGTGTGTGTGCATGAGAAAGAGAGAGCCCTGTAACATTATCTCAGTGCCATCAATGCACGTTGATTTGTGACTTCTGCGAATGGCTAGCAGGGCTGTCACTGTGATTGATGGGTGGCAATGAAGTTGCAAAGGACTCTGTGGGCTGTTGTTGTTGTTCTGCAGATTCTCATGCTGTTTTGCTGCTGGAGGAGCATAGCTCACTTTTTCCAGCGCGCCACCATAAGCCTTGGCAAAGCACCGCCACAAGCCCAGCTGCAGAATTAGCCTGCTCATTCTGCTCTCTGTATTACCGCACAAGTTACCCAGGTTCTAAAATATGCATGTCATTATTTATAGATTTGCATCTATTCCGGGCTGCACGTCTGGGCTAGAGAAAGAAACAGTTAGTGGGAAATAGCATTGTTTGGGGTAGTTTGGACCACATGGCTTTCAGCTGATTGGTCCTGTGTCTCAATGATGGGGGGGGGGCTTGCTTAAGTGCAGGTCACACACACACACCATTGCTTACGGTGGGGGGGGGGGCTGTCAGTGAGACAATGTCAGGCGCCTTTGTGGCACCTGAATTGTGATGTTCTGGTAGCAGGATTTTAACCAATGTTGTCAGCAGTAATGGGAACACTGTGTGTGTTTATGACAAAAGTGTCTCTCACTAAATGTAAATGAACTGTGAAAAAGACTGTGAATTGAAAGCGGAGATGATAGGTGTAGCTTTCCCTGTTTTGTAACACAAAAAATCCTTAATAAAAAGTAATGAGAGAGAGAGAGAGAGAGAGAGAGAGAGAGAGAGAGAGAGAAACAGTTGTGCAAAAATTCAGGTGCCCAGAAACCATTTGGAAGTTAAAAGATGAGCTTGGCAACTGGTTCCATGCATAGCTGTAAACGTTTCCCCTTTTTAAAGGAAAATTCCCTTATTCCGAATAGCATTCCTTGCAAGAAAAGGGAAAAGTTGACAGCTATGGCTCCATGTGTAGCTGTGGACCATAGGAGCGAAGGAAGATTATGTCAAGTCTGACCACAGACCCCCCCAAAGGTGGTGACCCTATACCAGCAAAATATGGCTGGCTTCCTACCTCTTGCAACAATTTTTGCACTATTCTTGCAAAATGCCCGATGTGAGCTAAGTTGAAACGTACATTTATAGCCCGAGTCACCAAGTCTCTTCCCAAAAGCTTCAAGATGACAGACATAAGACTTCTCATTTCATCCTCAACAGAGTCCTGTGAGGAGGTTAGGTTAACTGGTCCAAAACAGACCAGAAAAATTTGTCAAGCATCCTGTTCTCTCTCACTGGAGCCAACCTGATGCCTGTGGGAACCCCACAGGCAGAAACCAAGCAGAACAGCACCCTCCCAAGTTGTGATTCCCAGCAGCTGGTATTGTGAGTCATACCCCCTCTGACAGTGGAGGTAGACCTTAGCTATCACAGGAAGAACCTGCATAGCTCAGTTAGAGTGTGGTGCTGATAAAGCCAAGGTTGCAGGTTTGATCCCCGTATGGGACAGCTGCATATTCCTGCATTACAGGGGGTTGGTCTAGAAAATCTTCAAGGTCCCTCTCAACTCTATGCCTAGGAATCTTTCATAGTCCAATCCTCCATGAATTTCTCTCATTGTGTTTTAACAGCCAACTAAGCTGGTGGTCATCACAACCTCTTGTGGGAGCAAATTCCTTCGTTTTGCACTGTCCTTCACTGTGCAAAGAACTACTGCAGAATCATATAGTAGTAGTAATAATAATAATAATAATAATAATAATAATAAGTTATTATTATATGTACCCTGCCCATCTGGCTGGGTCTCCCCAGCCACTCTGGGCGGCTTCCAACAAAGATTAAAAATACATTAAAATGTCACACATTAAAAACTTCCCTAAACAGGGCTGCCTTCAGATGTCTTCTAAATGTCAGGTAGTTGTTTATCTCTTTGACATCTGATGGGAGGGTGTTCCACAGGGTGGGGGTGCCACTACTGAGAAGGCCCTCTCCCTGTAGCTTTGCTTCTTGCAGTGAGGGAACCGCCAGAAGGTCCTTGGCGCTGGACCTCAGCGTCCGGGCAGAACGATGGGGGTGGAGACGCTTCTTCAGGTATACTGAGCCTGATTATGCAGAGGAACCATGAGGGTCATCTAGTCCAACCCCCTGCAGCAGTGCAGGAATCCTTTGCCCAACGTGGGGCTCGAACCCACAACCTTGGGATTAAGAGTCTCATGCTCTGTCGACTGAGCTATTTGCACTGCCATTCCGGAACCTTCCATATGGCCAATTTGGGTGGGTTTGAGCAGTTGAATGGGGATTCAAACCTGTGCCTACCTGGTCCAAGTGTGACACTCTACAACACATTGACTTGCATACTAAAGAACTCCAAAAAAGCAGAGCCACTTCAGCTTTTCCAGAAGTGTCAGTTTGCCCCCCTTCACCTCTAACTGTGACACTAAACAGCTAATAAACCATTGATAATGACCAAATAGAGAACAGGAGCTTGCTGCTCAGAAAACTCTTCCATCTCTTTCCTTTGCTGCTATTCTATTTAATTAACCAACACAGGGACCAGTGTGTGATCAAGTCACATCAGATCTTCATCTCCTCCTCTTCCCTATCCTGCAGAAGGAACAAGGATGCATGTGCTTTTAGCTCCAATCAAACAGCTCCATACTACTGCCCTTCCTGGAGGTGATACAATTACTATAATCTCTCCCATCAGTGGTTATTTAATCTATGCATATAGGCATGTTATATAAACTTGATTTCCCCCATTATATACCAACAGAAAAGGAGAACGCCAAAGGCATAAAAACATACATACATTTTCAGCACTGACACTTGGGTGAAGCCCCCACCCCTTCTCTCCCCCATTTACCCCCCCCCCCCCAAAAGGAAAAAGAAACACGCTTGGGGGAAAAACATCCCACTTTGTACGTGAAACCCTAACACACAATAAACTTAGAAGTGGTTTTTTTTCATTATCACCTTGAGATGGTGGTTCAGAAGCCAATTAATAAATCAGTGGTAATAACAGGAACAATAAATAGCAGGATGAGATAAAGCTGGAATGAAGTCCCTCAGACATGTGACATGGTACTCAATGTCTTCTACATTAGCAAAATCCTAGCTCCAGCAGTGAACACGGGTGGAATGCCAGGACGCTGGACTCCTCGGAAAAATCTGTATGCATTTTGAGCTTTAAACATGTCGCACTCCAGAGAAGCCCGCTATTCCTAGCTTCCTGCACAAATCTCTCCCCCAGCAGACAACTGCAAGCCCAACATCGCATAGTTGTGAAGTTCCCCCCTCCCCTCTCTTATTGCACATAGATGGAGAGCAACCTCACATCTTTCCCCCACCCTTTCTGCTGGAGCCATACGGTGTGGGTGCAAATAAAGTAAATAATAATTGTGGTATTGCTCTCAGCTAGGTCAATTAATAAATTGTTAAGAGCTGGGTCCCCAACACACACATGCCAGATTCAATCAACGCACGCTTCAGGTAGCGCAGAATTGCGGTTTTAAAAATGCACATTTGCAGTACTAGTTATACTGGGTTAATTAATGCAATCATTAATTGCTTTGCAAACAGAAGGTCCCAGATTCAAAACACACACACACACACACACACACACACACACACCCCGCATCTCCAGGTAGTGCTGGGAATATTCCCAGCCTGAAATTCTGGAGAGCCCCTGCCGGCCAGTGTAGACAACACTGACTCAAGTGAAGGCAGCTTTCTCCGGGATGCGTATGCACACGCAACCAGCGGGTGCACACGTGAAGCGTCAACGCGCGTCTGGACCCCGATTTCTCCCCCCGAACCTCCATCCGCTCGTCTCCAAGAGCCAGGCTCGCCCGGCAACCTTCGCCCGCTTCGGCGGCACTCACCTGCCCGGTCAGCCCTGGCTCCGGCCACTGCCTTTCCAGGGACGCAGCCGGCCTCGTGCCCGGAGCCGCGGGGCCCAGAGAGACAGAGGCAGGCGGGCGGGCGCGGAGGCTGCGAGGGACGGGCAGCGCGTTCTGCGGGCACCGCCGCCGCCTCCTAGCTCCAGCCGCGGCTGCTTGCAAGAGGCGGAGATGGCAAGGGCTGCTGCCTGCCTGCCTGCCTCTCTCTCCGGCGCGCAGGGGAGGGAAGGGGAGGAGAGCGCAGGCAGGAGCCGCCTCCTCGTGCCAGCCCCGCCGCTTGCCCTTTGCTCGAGGCCGGGAAGGAGGGAGGGAGGGAGGGGAGCCGGCTTGTTTGGCGCTCGGCGGGGATAGGAGCCCCGCCACCGGGGCCGCGCATCCCCCGGGCCCGCGCGCCAGGCTGCTTGAATCCCCGGAGAGCGCGCAGCGGCGCATAGCTAGAGAGGAGGAGAAGGGGAAAGGAGCTGTCCAGCAGGGTTCACACGTGCAGAAGGTCAGCTTCTCCCTGCAACCCGCCACTCAGCTAGCGGGGACTTGAACGTGTGAACGCGCCACCAGCGCAGAGAAACAGGGCGAGCAGCCACCCGGAAAGGCTGGGCTTTTCCATCAACTGGCCCCAAGTGCTTTTCGCTGGGGTAGGCCGTTCACACGTTCGGTTGCTGCCAGGGTTTAAAAAGGAAGCCACGTAGTGCTGAGATGTGTGTGACGGAGAACGTATGAATGGGTTCTCGGTCTTGTGTTGGAACCCATATGGAACTGATGTTGACTTGAGTTGTGTGGGTGATGACCCATTTCACACATGCAGCTTGGTGCTCGAGGGTGACACGGCTGAGCATTGGGCAAGTGTCTGTGTCCCAGCTTTGAATGCTCTTCCCAGAAATGGGGTTGCCACCTCTGCCTGTGACTTTTAAAGTTTATTTCACATGTTATAGAATTGTAAACCCCTCTGTGGGGTTTGTTTGGATGGAGGTTGGTGTATAAATTTAATAAACAATGACAATAATAATTTATATACTGGGAAGTAACTTGCAGACTTCTGTGTAGGTTGTCACAACTATTTCAAGCACTACAGTTCCCATAGTTTATGGGGTGGGGGGGGCTTTAAATGTGCTTTAAATATATGGTATGCATGTAGCCTCTGCTTTCACTTTAATGTAGGAGTCCTCAAATTGTTCTGTAAAATTCTTCTAATTGCTGCCTCTGATCAAAACAGAGTGCTGTCCAAGCAAACTAACTCTAATAGGAGCATTCCTCAGAGGCCTGCCCTACCTTCCCCCCCTCTCTCATTATATTTTGTTCTAATTAAAAATGACAAAGTTATTACATAAAATGCACTAATTGTGCCTTTTGCTGCTTTTTTGGTACTTGGGAATGCAAATCCTGTGGATGATACAGTGAGAATTATGAAAGGGGGGGGGGAAATGGGTCATATAAAAACTTTCCATAATTAAACTACTTTGTGCAGAAGGATATTGACAAGGAAACAAATGGCAGTAGGCCTCCTTTCTTAGGTCCGAACTACATGTGAGGTTAAGGGACGCGGGTGGCGCTGTGGGTTAAACCACAGAACCTAGGACTTGTCGATCAGAAGGTCGGCGGTTCGAATCCCCGCAATGGGGTGAGCTCCCGTTGCTCAGTCGCTGCTCCTGCCAACCTAGCAGTTCGAAAGCACGTCAAAGTGCAAGTAGATAAATAGGTACCACTCTGGCGGGAGGGTAAACAACATTTCTGTGCACTGCTCTGGTTCACCAGAAGCGGCTTAGTCATGCTGGCCACATGACCCAGAAGCTGTATGCCGGCTCCCTCGGCCAATAAAGCGAGATGAGTGCCGCAACCCCAGAGTCGGCCACGACTGGACCTAATGGTCAGGGGTCCCTTTACTTTTACATGTGAGGTTAATCACATGGTTAAAACAAGTGCACCTAATTTGGCCCTCTTATCTTGGAGGGAAACTGGTATAACATGTAGTTCAGCTCCTAAATGCTCTTCCCTACGCAGGACAAGGCAGACTCAATACAGATCCCTTTAGCCTGGTGCAATATATAGAATCATAGAATCATAGAATCATAGAGTTGGAAGAGACCACAAGCGCCATCGAGTCCAACCCCCTGCCAAGCAGGAAACACCATCAGAGCACTCCTGACATATGGTTGTCAAGCCTCTGCTTAAAGACCTCCAAAGAAGGAGACTCCACCACACTCCTTGGCAGCAAATTCCACTGTCGAACAGCTCTTACTGTCAGGAAGTTCTTCCTAATGTTTAGGTGGAACCTTCTTTCTTGTAGTTTGGATATACAAGGAGCTTCACATATTGTCTTGGACTGGTTGGAGGAGTCCAAGGAGTGGTGGGAGGAACCAGCTGGGGAACCACCAAGGGAAGAAGTCTCAGAACCAGGGGGTTGGTAGTGGGGCAACACTGAGTGATCAGAGGGAGAAGACTGAGAGGAGGTGATGTTGGAAGCTGAAGAGGTAATAGGGCTTAGTCAGCTGGGAGAGTCTTCAGAAAAGAGAAGTCCAGAATCAGAGGTAGAAGCTGAAGCAGGAGAGGAGGGAGGCCAAGGGTCAGAGGTTGAAGAGGCTTGTGTGTCTCCTCCTCCTGAAGCGAGAAGCTGCCCTCCACCCTGGTCTCCCAGAAGAGTCATGAAATGGGCAGAGAAGAGGTTGTCTACATGCAGGCACAGTCTCTGATTGCTTGGGGGAAAGCTCTGGAGAGGAGAGGACTGCGAGGAGGCAGGGACTTTCAGTTTCGGCAATGGCTAAGTAGGCTGAAGCCTAGGGTCTCTAAATCTAGGGGGCCTCCCCAGTCCACCCACCCCCCAGCGGGCAGAATCCCCTCTCCCAAAACTGCAAACCCAAGACTTCATGTGAGGGCAGGGCAACTCAGAATTCCTGGAGAACAGGCAGAACATCTTTATCCTGGAGAACAGGAGAACATCTTTATCAATGACTTGGATGATGGACTCAAGGGCATCCTGATCAAATTTGCAGATGACACCAAACTGGGAGGGGTGGCTAACACCCCAGAGGACAGGATCACACTTCAAAATGACCTTGACAGATTAGAGAACTGGGCCAAAACAAACAAGATGAATTTTAACAGGGAGAAATGTAAAGTATTGCACTTGGGCAAAAAAAAAAAAATGAGAGGCACAAATACAAGATGGGTGACACCTGGCTTGAGAGCAGTACATGTGAAAAGGATCTAGGAGTCTTGGTTGACCACAAACTTGACATGAGCCAACAATGTGACGCGGCAGCTAAAAAAGCCAATGCAATTCTGGGCTGCATCAATAGGAGTATAGCATCTAGATCAAGGGAAGTAATAGTGCCACTGTATTCTGCTCTGGTCAGACCTCACCTGGAGTACTGTGTCCAGTTCTGGGCACCACAGTTCAAGAAGGACACTGACAAACTGGAACGTGTCCAGAGGAGGGCAACCAAAATGGTCAAAGGCCTGGAAACGATGCCTTATGAGGAACGGCTAAGGGAGCTGGGCATGTTTAGCCTGCAGAAGAGGAGGTTAAAGGGTGATATGATAGCCATGTTCAAATATATAAAAGGATGTCACATAGAGGAGGGAGAAAGGTTGTTTTCTGCTGCTCCAGAGAAGCGGACACGGAGCAATGGTTCCAAACTACAAGAAAAAAGATTCCACCTAAACATTAGGAAGAACTTCCTGACAGTAAGAGCTGTTCGACAGTGGAATTTGCTGCCAAGGAGTGTGGTGGAGTCTCCTTCTTTGGAGGTCTTTAAGCAGAGGCTTGACAACCATATGTCAGGAGTGCTCTGATGGTGTTTCCTGCTTGGCAGGGGGTTGGACTCAATGGCCCTTGTGGTCTCTTCCAACTCTATGATTCTAGCAACTATGAGACTCGGGGCCAGCCAGTGGGTTCCAATTTGAAACTCTAGGGCCCCACTTGAATTTTTTTTTGTGGGGCCTTAGTTCACAGCAAAAATCTGCAGAATCTTAGAGATATCCTTTAGAGGAGAAATTGTGAATTGAAGAATTTTAAATACCCGTCATCATCGTTGGCTTCATTCAGTTTTGTTTATAACACGCTTCCATTTTATTCTAGTCGTGAGGGTGGGGGATTGGGAGGGGCTTCACAAGTGGAGTAGCCTAGGGTCTCTCTGCATCTAAATCCAGCCCTGGGTCTGACATTCAGTCGAGTCTGTGGAGATTGTGTTTTTGCTAATAAAGAGATAACTCCATCTTTGAACTGTGTGGTTACTTAATGGCATGCTCCTGTGACATGTACATAAGGAGAGTTCATCTGGATCAGGCCAAAGGTCTATCTCAGGGGTCAGCAAACTTTTTCAGGAGGGGACCAGTCCACTGTCCCTCAGACCTTGTGGGGGGCCGGGCTATTTTTTTTTGGGGGGGGGAATATGAATGAATTCATATACCCCACAAATAACCCAGAGATGCATTTTAAATAAAAGGACACATTCTACTCATGTAAAAACACGCTGAGTCCCGGACCACCCGCGGGCCAGATTGAGAAAGCGATTGGGCAGGATCTGGCCCCTAAGCCTTAGTTTGCCTAAAAGGTAAAGGTACCCCTGACCATTAGGTGCAGTCGCGGACGACTCTGGGGTTGCAGCGCTTATCTCGCTTTATTGGCCGAGGTCATGTGGCCAGCATGACTAAGCTGCTTCTGGTGAACCAGAGCAGTGCACAGAAACGCCGTTTACCTTCCCGCCGGAGCGGTACCTATTTATCTACTTGCACTTTGACGTGCTTTCAAACTGCTAGGTTGGCAGGACCAGGGACCGAGCAATGGGAGCTCACCCCGTGGTGGGGATTTGAACCGCCAACCTTCTGGAGGCAAAGGCCATGAAAAGACTTAATATGGAGACTAACTGGCCAAAGTATTGGGAAATTTTGGAGCAGGAGGGTGATAAAGTGAAATTGCAGAGTTATGAGAAACTCAAGGAAAAGGTGCGAGATTGGTTACACTATTTTCAAGTAAGAGAGGCCTACAACTTAGATAAAAAGATTGGCTTCCAGGTGGAAAAATCAAAACTAGAAACAGAGTTGTTAGAACCCAATGCTAAGATATTATCAAGAATGTATAACTTGCTGTTGAAATGGAATACTGTGGGTGAAACGGTAAAATCTGCTATGATCAAATGGGCGCAAGATGTTGGACATAACATTATGTTTGCTGACTGGGAACAGTTATGGTCCACTGGAATCAAATTTTCGGCATGTAATGCCTAAAGAGAGAATATTATGAAAATGATGTACAGGTGGTACATGACCCCAGTCAAGCTTGCTAAAATTTACCATTTGCCTGATAACAAATGTTGGAAATGTAAAGAAACTGAAGGTACATTCTTTCACCTTTGGTAGACGTGCCCAAGGATTAAGGCTTTCTGGGAGATGATTTATAATGAAATGAAAAAGGTATTTAAATATACCTTCTTGAAGAAACCAGAGGCCTTTCTCCTGGGCATGGTCGGCCAATTGGTGCCAAAGAAGGATAGAATTTTCTTTTTGTATGCTACAGCAGCAGCAAGAATTCTTATCGCAAAGCACTGGAAGACACAAGATCTACCCACCTTGGAAGAATGGCAGATGCAAGTAATGGACTATATGGAAATGGCAGAAATGACCGGCAGAATACGAGATCAAGGAGAAGAGCAGGTGGAAGAGGATTGGAAGAAGTTTAAAAATTACCTACAAAAACATTGTAAAATTTTTGAATGTTGAGGACATTGAAATGAAACGAAGGGGTTCTAGTGAATAAGATAAATAAGAGTATGAAAGAAGGGATAGATATTGGATGAAAATCAGAACAATATAATATGTGAAGGAATGTTTAAAGGATAAAATTAATAAGAATGAACTTGCTAAATTAATTTTAAAGTGGAATACAAGAAAGGAAGGCGGGTGGAAGTCAGGAAAATAAGGTTATGAAGGATATGAATTTGAAAAGAGCTCTTTTTTATTTCTTTCTATGTTAAAGGTTTTCTTTAAGTTTTCTTAGGTTTGTAACATTTTTTCTGTTTTCTGTTGTTTTGGTTCTTTTTTGATCGCCTGTTTTTGTTGTTTAAATGCCGATGTTTGTTGCTGTTTTGATGTTTGTTGTCTTTTCTTTTTCTGTAAAATTGAATAAAATATCATTAAAAAAAAAATGAACCGCCAACCTTCTGATCAGCAAGCCCAAGGCTCTGTGGTTTAGACCACAGTGCCACCCGCGTCCCCAGTGCCACCCATGGTCTATCTGCTCCAGCAGGAGCACACTCTCCTCTTGTGCTCCCACGCAATTGGTATTCAGAGGCTTACGACCTCCGATAACACACGTTATAATGGACATTCGTCATGGAAAGCCATTTCTGCCAAGACTTTGTCCAAACTGCTTTTAAAGCAGTCCAAGTTGTTGGCCATTTCAATGTGTTGTGGCAGTGAGTTCCACAGCTGTGCAAAGAAATACTTCCATTTGTCCTAAATCACCCACTATATTTGCAGTTATGAGAAAGGGAGGAAAACTTCTGTCTAGCCACTTTTCCCCCACTATGCATAATTTTAGACACCTCTCCTTCCACCACCACCTTCTACCAAAAAGAAAAAGCTGTACATGCTGTTAGGTGCAGTGACCAGAATTAACACAATATTCCAAGTGTAATTGCGTCATAGATTTATATAAAAGCATTATGATACTGGTGGTTTTATTTTCAATTCCTTTCCTAATGTTCCCAAGCGTGGAATTTACCCTTTCCATAGCCACCACAAACTGGTCAACATTTTCATTTAGCCAGACCTCTGAAGTCATTCCTGGTCATTTAAAACCAGTACACACCCCATTAGCAAATACACGAAGCTAGAAAATTTTTGTGTGTGCCTTGCTTCACACTGCTCACATTGAATTATATTTTAATGCCCCAAATCCCTTTTTTAAATGCTGCATCACAATGAACACTTTTCAGCCCTCTGATCTTAAGGGAAAGTTACCTATTTTTGCTAGAAGACCAGCAATTTCACTTCCAAGTTCTTTAAGACTGCCACGTGGACATGATTATTTGTTCATTTTGAATTTGTCAATAAGGCCTGTTAAACGCAATGGTTCTGTGGAGGAGTCTCCTTGTTGCCCTATCATACCACTTTAAATAGTCATGCCTCCCCCCCCTCAAAAATCATGGGAATCATGGGAACTGTAGTTTGTTAAGGGTGCTGATCGTTGCTAGGAGAACCCCTAATTCCCCTCACAGTGTTACAATTCTCAGACTTCCCTGGAAAGAAGGATTGATTTTCAAATCACTCTGAGAATTGTAGCTCTGTAAGGAGAACAGGGGTCTCCTAACCTTTCGCATTTCAATGTTTAGGTTTCCGGTGATGAAAAATCCTGTTGTTGTTGTTGAATAGGATGCCCCTATTTTCAATGGAGAAATGTTGGAGGGTGATGTTATTGGCATTTTGATATATATATATATAGTCCAGTCCAATTATTATACGCATCTGACTGGGTTGCCTCAGCCATTCTGTGCAGCTTTCAGGATATATAAAAACACAATATAACATTAAACATTAAAAAAAACACCTTTCCTACACTTGATCTTAGCCAAAAGGCCAAGAAACCTTTCCTATATAGGGCTGCCTTCAGATGTCTTCTAAAGTTACTTATCCCCTTGTATTGGGGATCTCATACATGAGCTTCCATCATTTTTCTGATGAAGACAGGGACATTCTATTCAACAATAATAATTTTACTATTTATACCCCATCCATCTGACTGGGTTGCCCCAGCCATTCTGGGCAGCTGCCAACATAATAGAATATTTAACATTTTAAAACTCCCCTATACAGGACTGTCTTCAGATGGTTTGGGGGTCGGATAACTCCATACCCTCCAATATTTCTCTGATGAAAATAGGGGCGTCCTAAGGAAAAGTGGGACATTCCGGGATCAAATCAGAAACTGGGACGACTTCTCTAAATCAGGGATGTCCCTGGAAAATAGGGACACTGGGAGAGTCTGGGAGTGGAGGATAAATCTGATTCAGTTCACCTTTAAAGGTGAACCTACCTAATCTGCACTTTCCAAAACACTACAAGAAGCAAAATGCAACCATCTTTTGAAATCCGCACATCTCCGAATTTTGCAACATTGTTCTTACACCAAGTAATGTGTACAAAGATGCATATACTAAGAGAGGGTGTGCATTTAAATGCATGTATCTGTGAAAATATAGCAACATTGCATACAAAAATGTGTTTATTGGGAGGAATACGCAGGAAAATGCTGCTAAATTTTCACGAGGGTTTAAACAACCACCACCACCTGCAAATTCATAGAATGGTAGAATTGTAGAGTTGGGGGGGGGGCGACTGCTAGGATCATCTAGTCCAACCCCCTGTTGCAGAAATGTGGAAGACTGGAATTAAAATGGGGAAAATAAGAAAGAGAGAAAACTGAAACGGACAGATCCATCCATCCTTAGTGGTAACAAGAGGAAATTGAAATGTACGGAACAAATGACATATGTTCACATGTCAAATTAGCTAAGAAATATATCAAGCATTTTCTTATACAAATAATATGCATTAAAATTATTTAAACAATTAAAATTATTATTATTTAATTATCTCCCTATCCATAGGACTTATGAGCAGACTGCACAAAATAAAGTCAGCCACAGATTGACTTTGCCCTGGAAACAGGTCTGGTGGGTTGAATGCCTTCTGATCCACCACAGAACATTAGCACAAAATGCTGCAGAATTGTACTTTCATTATCTACTCGGGAATCATGATTAGTTATTAGCAACCACTGGCAAAAAATAATAATCCAGAAATGTCCCAGTGTTTACAACGACGTTATAAACCAACAGCCTTTCGTAACAGCAACAGAAGGCACAAAGCACTAAAAGATTATTTACAAAAATGAGCTCCCTTCCTGAATTTGTCACAGAGCCTCTCCAACCTAATAATAGCATTTAGAAACAAATGACCCAGATTAATTTCTGAGATCTGCTGCTGGGAAAATTATTCCTTTTGGATCCTTCGAGGAGGAGCGATCTGATACTTGGGGACTCTGCAACATCAAGGATGAGGAAGGAATTATATATTAATTAACCAGTGCCAGAAACAAGACAATGGCTACTACTGGACTAATCTACATCAATATTCAGCGAGGTTACTTCCAAGTTTCATAAATAATCTGAGATCTGACAATGGCTGATTTCATTTGAAGTTGGACTGTCTCAAATCCAGGGCTGGATTTAGGTTTGATGAGGCCCTAAGCTACTGAAGGTAATGGGGCCCTTTATACGTCCAGCTGTCCTTTGTCAACAACAAATTGTCACTGTCTTTTGTGTTGAATACATGCTATATGGTATCTAAAGCCATTTGCACATAACAAAATGTGTATTTTATCAAAGTAATTGTTGAACTGAAATACAATTAAGAAATATATTAGTAGTGAAATGATAGAAATGAGCAAACCAATGATCTTTTAGGGAGCAGGCTAGCAGGCGGGGCCCATTACATATCATAGTAGCCTACACAACCCAAAACACTGTTGCTGTATGTAGGTTTTATTTTATTTGTTATTTTATCTTATATTTTGGAAATGTACATCCAGTTGGTTTTTTTTTTTTTTGGGGGGGGGGGGAGCCAAGAGAGTGGGGCCCTAAGCTATAGCTTGTTTAGTACGTTTCCCAGTACGCTTCTGAACACAATTCAAAGTGTTGGTGTTGACCTTTAAAGCCCTAAGCGGCCTTGGTCCAGTATACCTGAAGGAGCGTCTACACCCCCATCGTTCTGCCCGGACACTGAGGTCCAGCTCCGAGGGCCTTCTGGCGGTTCCCTCACTGCGAAAAGTGAGCTTACAGGGAACCAGGCAGAGGGCCTTCTCGGTAGTGGTGCCCGCCCTGTGGAACGCCCTCCCATCAGATGTCAAAGAGATAAACAACTACCTGACATTCAGAAGACATCTGAAAGCAGCCCTGTTCAGGGAACTTTTTAATGTGTGACATTTTAATGTATTTTTAATCTTTGTTGGAAGCCGCCCAGTGTGGCTGGGGAGACCCAGCCAGATGGGCGGAGTACAAATAATAAATTATTATTATTATTATTTAGCTTATACATAAACCAGAACAAGGGCTTAAGGAGAGAAGGCGAGCCTGCTGGACCAGTGTCCCAACTAGTCCAGCATCCTGCTCTCACAGTGGCCAATCAGATGCTTGTGCAAAGCCCACAATCAGGGCCTGAGCACAAGAACATATACCTCAACTTAAAGCAGGACATCCTGGAATTACAGAATCCATTCCAGCTTCTGAATGGATCCTGGGATGTCCCATTTCCCCCCTGCTTGCAGAGGTGCCACCTGAGTCATCCACCTCGCAGGTTTTTGGGTGCTACGCTCCTCCTCCCCACCTCACAAGTTGCCCCTCCGTACTGTCACCTACCAGAAGCAACACCAGACCTGCCAGGAAAAGGAAGGTGGCTGGACAGACTAGCCACCTGTGAAGGAAGAGGACTGCGAGGAAGGGAATTCCAAACTGAATTTCCAGTTTGCGTTTCAGAGGTTTGGCATAATATAAAGTGAAAAGCCCAAGCAGGTTGAACAATTTCTGGAGGTAAACTGTATAGAAGGAGGAGACCATCCAAGAAGATGAGGAGGAGGAGGAGGAGGAGGAGGAGGAGGAGGAGGAGGAGGAGTTGGGACTTGATATCCCGCCTTTCACTCCCCTTAAGGAGTCTCAAAGTGGCTAACAATCTCCTTTCCCTTCCTTCCCCACAACAAACACTCTCTGAGGTGAGTGAGGCTGAGAGACTTCAGAGAAGTGTGACTGGCCCAAGGTCACCCAGCAGCTGCATGTGGAGGAAGCAAACCCGGTTCACTAGATTACAAGTCTACCACTCTTAACTGCTACACCACGCTGGCTCTCCATACCATACCTGTACTGTGGTGAATATAAATGCATGTTGCCTCTGTCAGTTTGCATTTCTTAGTACGGAAAGTATTGATCTGATGTGTAGAGATATTTCCTATTCTAATTAATTCAAGAGGGTTCTGGAAGCTTCTCCATGTGAAATAAACAAGCAGCAGGTTCGTGATGTTTGGGTTATTCCATCAGAGAAGCTGAGTACAGCTGCCTTAAACTGGTTCTGTTATCTCTTCTTCAAGGTCATGCTGACTATAATAAGAGGCCAGAAGGAGCCTGGGTTTCACTTTCTCTTTCCAGCTCTTTTACTTCTGGTGTGGTTTTCTGTATATAGTGTTTAGTCTTATTGTAAGTTTAAGTTAAGTCTGCTGCAACTGGATTTCTTATGGACAGTGCCAATCCTGAATGTATTGGATTTGTGACCATGATGCTCATTTGCGTTCAGTAGTAGTAAAGTTCTACTGGATGAAATACAATTGCCTCTGGTCTATTTTGGGGGGACCCTGCAACGTATTTCAGTTTTTACTCTGCTAACTATATGTTGGAATTTGCTCTGGATCAATATTGAGTAGAATTCCAATGACACCCTCTTCCCCACAATCGAGAGTAGATTGCCATAAGAATAACTTTGCTCTAACTAGGACAATAGGGATGCGGGTGACGCTGTGGGTTAAACCACAGAGCCTAGGACTTGCCGATCAGAAGGTCAGTGGTTTGAATCCCTGCAAAGGGGTGAGCTCCCGTTGCTCAGTCGCTGCTCCTGCCAACCTAGCAGTTCGAAAGCATGTCAAAGTGCAAATAGATAAATAGGTACCGCTCCGGCGGGAAGGTAAATGGCATATCCGTGTGCTGCTCTGGTTCACCAGAAGTGGCTTAGTCATGCTGGCCACATGACCCGGAAGCTGTATGCCAGCTCCCTCGGCCAATAAAGCGAGATGAGCACCGCAACCCCAGAGTCGGGCACGACTGGACCTAATGGCCAGGGAGCCCTTTACCCTTTTTAACTAGGACAATATCCCAGCATTTTCATAGAAGGATTCCGTATCTGTGTGCGATTTGCACGGATGCAGCCTACAAATTCCCCAACGTTAACTAGCATAAACATGCCTGCTTTTATATCCGTAAGGGGAGAAATTATTCATGATGTGACCTGACTTTCACTTTTGTATTATACATTCGCAGTAAACACAGCTTCTGTAATCTTTGGCAACTGAGAGACTGTTTCATCATTAGTTCAGTTCAATTACATGCTGAATTAACTACTGTCTTGGGTTGTTGTTGTTGTTTTGTCCTTTTTAAGCATTTCACTGTGCATTAGGTTTCGACAGACAAATTGAAGTTACTCCTTTATGTGCTTGGTTGGAAACAAAAATGCAATTTCTTAAAAGTTAGGCCAGGTCTCTGAATGAGGTGACAGGCTTTAATAAATAATAATAATAAATTTTATTTATACCCCACCCTCCCCAGCTAAGACCAGGGCGGCTAACACCAGGTATAAAAACAATTGATTGAAATACAACTTAAAAAAACAAGATTAAAATACAACATTAAAATGCAGCCTCATTTCAGTAGAAACTCAAATCAAAAACTTTTTTGGGGATGAAAACGTCAAGTCTTCAACAAGGCTAACTATCCAGACTGGTCCTACGTGGGCCAGAAAAAAGCCAGGGAAGTCCCCAAATAGGAGTTCCATCAAAGGAAGTGAAAAGAAAGAAAGAAAGAGGGGGAGGGGGTCAAGTTGATTCCAAGCCAAAGACCAGGTGGAACAACTCTGTCTTACAGTCCCTGCGGAAAGAAATCAGATCCTGCAGGGCCCTGGTCTCATGAGGCAGAGCGTTCCACCAGGCTGGAGCCAGTATTGAAAAGGCCTTGACTCTGGTTGAGGCTAATCTGACTTCCTGACTGGGCTCATCAGCCATGGTTTCCAGGTTCCAGCAAGATTGCATGAGGCAATCAATTTTGTTTGGCTCTCGCGAAATTTCACAGAAACCTGGAAGGAGTGTGTGTGCCTTGAATTTCACAACCTGCGGAAACTTTCTTCAGGGTCTTGCGAAAGAACAATGTGAAACAACAATTGATGACCTCCTTCTACAGGTCCACAATAGAAAGTGCCTCTCATACTGTATCACGGTGTGGTACGTTGGCTTGACAGCCATGGACGGAAAGTCTTTACAGAGGGTGGTGAACACAGCACATGATATCATGGGCTGTCCCCTGAGCCTGCTAGATGACATCGCAAGGGATCGATGCCTTAGGAGAGCAAGAAAAATTCTCAAGTACGATTCACACCCTGGCCAGCACCTCTTTAATCTTCTACCCTCGGGCAGGAGATATAGAAGTATAACCAGTCATATCAACAGGCTAAAAAATGTTTCTATCCGTGGACAGTTAGGCTGCTGAACAGAAAATAATACAGTGCAACTGACTTTTGGGGTTGGTGTGTTGTGCGACAAGCACACAGAGTGCAATGAGATTGAGTGTTTTTGTGGGGGGGAGGCTCAGTTAATTTCATTGTACATATAGGTTGTACATTGACAATAAAGGTATTGCAAAAAATTGGAAATCAGAAGAAGTACCAACATTGAAAGACTGGCAAAATAATTTTTTAAAAAATGATTGAATTAGCAAAAATGACGGCAACAGTTAGAATGCAATCTAATCAAAACCTCAAACAGGAATGGGAATGTGCACAAGAATACATGACCAAAAGATGCTCCAACAAGAACTTATTGATATGTATAGACTGATTTCACAAAGTTAAGTCAAGTTAAGCTAAGCAGATATATAAGATTGAATGTTTAATTATTAAGATACAAAATTACAATCTTGATAATAAAGTTACAAAATAATAACAAGGAAGTCACGCACGGGTGGAGGGAAGACACAGGGCAAGAAATGTATAACTGTTGGTACATAATGAAATGTGAAAATGTGAATTTACGAATATAATGTATATGTATCAATATGTATTGATACATATTGATACATACACCTTGCCAACAAAGGTCCGTATAGTAAAAGCTATGGTTTTCCCAGTAGTGATGTATGGAAGAGCTGGACCATAAAGAAGGGTGATCGCCAAATAATTGATGCTTTTGAATTATGGTGCTGGAGGAGACTCTTGAGAGTCCCATGGACTGCAAAAAGATCAAACCTCTCCATTCTTAAGGAAATCAGCCCTGAGTGCTCACTGGAAGGACAGATCCGGAAGCTGAGGCTCCAATACTTTGGCCACCTCATGAGAAGAGAAGACTCCCTGGAAAAGACCCTGATGTCGGGAAAGATGGAGGGCACAAGGAGAAGCGGACGAAAGAGGACGAGATGGTTGGACAGTGTTCTCGAAGCTACCAGCATGAGTTTGACCAAACTGCGGGAGGCAGTGGAAGACAGGAGTGCCTGGCGTGCTCT
This sequence comes from Podarcis cretensis, assembly GCF_951804945.1. NCBI lineage: Eukaryota > Metazoa > Chordata > Lepidosauria > Squamata > Lacertidae > Podarcis > Podarcis cretensis. Next base: position 13,400,124 of record NC_137178.1, read on the forward strand.
GGTCCAGGGGGTCACGAAGAGTCGGACACGACTAAATTACTAAACAACAACCACAATCAATATGTAAAGATTTCATATATGTATTACAACATTAATAATAAATAAATAAAGTGCAAAACAATAAAAATAAAGATATTATTATTATTATTATTATTATTATTATTATTATCTGCCTCAGTCTGCCCTTTGGCCAAGGTACGCCATAATGTTTCGAAAAACCAGTGAAGAATGGAGACAGTACAAAGTGGGAATCCAGCTCCCTCAGCTGCCAGGACCTGTGGGGGAAGTGTCAGTGGGCAGAAGGCAGACAGAGAGAGATGCAGGCAGAATAAAAAGGCTGCAGTGGATCTCGAGAGTTTATGCTACATCTCTCTCTGGAAATTGGTGGGGCATTTGGCTCCAGCAGCAGCAGTAGTACAGGAGGAAGAGTCATCTCACCCTCCGCCTTCCAGATCTGCCTTGCCTCTGGTGAGCTTGCCATGGGTGGGAGCTTGCAACTGTGGGAAAAACGCTCCTGTTTAGGTGGCTCGGTCACTCTTGTTTTGGTTGTTTGGTTAGCTTTTTGTCACTTATGCATTGAGGATTGTTGAGGGTATATTCACCAAGACCACTTGTCTGTATTGTGAGCCCAGGTTAACCAGGATTTCACGGGAAGTTGATATTTAGATGAGGGTGTAATGGCACATGCCAAACCCTTTGGAAAGGCAGGACTTCACCAGAGAAAAGCATTCCCTATTATAGTACACATTCCCCCGCTTTCATTTCATAATGTTGAGTGCTTCTGTTGGGAGCACAGCGGTCAAATGGAATGCAAACCAGGTTAAAAAAACTTAAAATGTTACATCTCCATTTGCTTTTGCATTCTGACCTTTTGCAAAGGAAGCACAAGGAATAGGAAATGCAACCTCTTACGCATTTCTAGAGGAATATCCAATTAAAGACAATCAGTGATTTAAATAATGGTCTCCTTTTTCGCATAGCTTAAAATGTTCAAGAAAAAGTGCAGTTCTCTTGGTTTATTTCTCTTTAGAAGGTTGGTGAAAGATTGTGTGTCAGAATGCTTGTGTGTCAGGGGAAAGGGCAGAGGCCTTCTCTCTGATGTGCTAAATTTTAACAGGCAGGGAACTTTTGATAAAGGGAAAGGAATCAAACATGTGATCATCCACCTAGCGGCATACCTGAAGGAGCGTCTCTACCCCCATCGTTCTGCCCGGACACTGAGGTCCAGCGCCGAGGGCCTTCTGGCGGTTCCCTCACTGCGAGAAGTGAGGTTACAGGGAATCAGGCAGAGGGCCTTCTCGGTGGTGGCACCCGCCCTGTGGAATGCCCTCCCACCAGATGTCAAAGAGAACAACAAGTACCAGACTTTTAGATGACATTTGAAGGCGGCCCTGTTTAGGGAATCTTTTAATGTTTAATAGATTATTGTATTTTAATATTCTGTTGGAAGCTGCCCAGAGTGGCTGGGGAATCCTAGCCAGATGGGTGGGGTATAAATAATAAATTATTATTATTATTATTATTATTATTATTATTATTGTCGTCATCATCATCATCATCATTATATCAGGCATGGCTGATGCCTGGGGTGGGCATGCAGAGGTTGGATGGCTGTCTGTCATGGATGCTTTAGTTAAGATTCCGGCATTGCAGGGGGTTGGACTAGATGACCCTCGGGTCCCTTCCAGTTCTTTGAAATTCTTTTTGTAGTGTTTGTTTGAAATGTATACCTGCTTCTTGTAAGCTGTTTTGAATATGATTTTATTTTTTGTGGGAAAGCAGCATACAAATGAAATGAACAACTGGTTGATTGATTGATTGATTGATTGAACTGGTCTCTTCAGTTCTGACCTGTATCTCAAGCTTTGCCTGTTCCTAGTGGCTATCTTGGAGTTGTCTGTAAGCACACAGTATTGATCTCTGCCCCTTAATAGATTCATATATTGCTTGCATAGCAAGTCATGCACCTGAGGCCTTGCAGGCTGTGGGTCTCCAGAAGGTTCTCCAATAAAAATAACAACGTCCTTGTTAGAATTCCTGCTCCATGATTGCAGTCATGGGATTGTTGTCTTTCACATGACGTGATGTGTTTTGATTGCACAGTGTGGGAAGTGACGGAAACAGGGTGTTTGCGTTACTGTGTTCCGTGAATTGGGACTATTGTCCTTTGGTTTTTCTTCTTCTCTTTGCTGTCTGATGCTAGAGAGAGAGGGAGCCATGTTGCAGTGCTCTGTGTGTGTTTATATGTAAATAAAGTAGATTAACCAACATGCTGAGTTGCTGAGGTCTGTCACACAAACTGTGCAAATTCTGTGGATCCCTAAGTGTGCTGGTGTCAGTTGGCATCGGTCGCTGTGATGTTTGGGATGAAGAAAGCTTTTGAAGCTCCCAAACGATCGAACAGGAGGGAGAGAACATGCCAGTCGGGCATGTGTCTCTACCAGGGTCCTACTCGAGTGTAGGCTGAACTCCTGACAGTCCAAAGGAAAAGCAGGACATTCCAGGATCGAATCAGAAACCGGGACAGCTTCTGTTAATCCTAGAGCAAACTTGCTTTCTGCTGTTCCAGAGATTAGGTCCTGAACTGATGGATTTAAATTGCAAGAAAGGAAATTCCAGCTAAACATTAGGAATAATTTTCTGATGGTAAGAGCTGCTGGGCAGTGGAATGGACTCCCTTGGAAGGTAATGGAGTATCCTTCCTTGGAGGTTTTTAAGCATCTCTCAGCGATTCTTTCGCTGTGATTCCTGCATTGCAGGGGCCTGGACTCGATCAGTGGCGTAGCGTGGGGGGTGCAGGTGGGGCCAGCCGCACCGGGCGCAACATTTGGGGGGGGCGCGCTCGCACTCGCAGCTCTCTGCCCCTACCTGGCTCACTCACTCTCTCTCACTGCAGTGCTGGCTGTGCGAATCCGATCCGAGCTGCCGGGTCGCCGCCCACTGTGGAGGGGGAGGGTGCCAGGCGTGCGTTGCGGTGTGGAGCGGAGAGAGAGCGAGGGAGGGACTATCTGGGGGAGGGACAGTGCAGCGGCCGCCCAGCGCAGCGCTGAGCGCGGGAGAGAACTACACCCGACCAGCCCAGGCAGCAACAAGAAGAAGCTGGCAGCGGCGGCAGGTTAGGGGTTAGGGGCGCAAATTACTTGCCTTGCCCCGGGTTAGGGGGCGCAAATTACTTGCCTTGCCCCGGGTGCTGACAACCCACGCTACGCCGCTGGACTCGATGACCCTTTGGGTTCCTTCCAACCCTACAATTCCATGATTATATGATTCAATAAGTTGTGGAACATTTGTGGACGGCAATATTAAGTTTAGCCCCCTCCCTTCAAAACACCAATTCTTCTGCACATCTGCTATAAGCCTTTACCACAGTTAAGTGCTTCAAAATCTCATTCACACAGAGCTAAATAAGATTATGTGATGATATGAGGAGTGTTATCTTGGCCTAAAGGGTTGAGAATTGATAGGAAATGCAAGCTTTACAGATACAGAGGGAGGCAGTGGGGTGAGGGAGGTAGAGAGAGACATCAAGGAGAAAAGTTATAACCAAATTGCAGCTTGTTTTGAAAAACAACATGAAATTAGGTTACCTTCATTCTGTCCAGAGGCATTAGAAGTGATTGCTATTTATTTATTATTATTTTTACCTAACAGGGAGCTTCGGTTGTACCTACCTTTATTTTATTTATGCGACCACTCAGAGAACGACATTGTTTTTCCAGCTGAAGGAAGGCCTTTTAAAATAGGCATTCATCTCCCTGTTCTGAAGTGTTTACTCAAAGGAAAGTGTCTCTGCTTTTATGTTTATAATTGAGGTGCACAATAATTCCCCTGCCGCCACGCCTCTCGTCATTTCCGTGAAATCCTTTTAATGCACAATGAAAGGAAGGTCAGTTTTAAATTGGGGTTTGTTACTTTGGTACTGCTGCTTGCTGCAGACAGCGCTGAAGGGCTGTGCGTTGCAACCTGGCACTATAGAGTCAAGTCTCTGCAAAGGGTTCACATGGCCACCACAACATGAGTAGGGCGAAGGAAACACTCTCCCATCAAATCCATGTTCAGGTAAATGTGTGATCAGCTTATCATTTATTACCATGTAGCCTTAAAGGTATTACAGATCTGCCAGAGCTGATGTCATCTAATTCCCTAACACTTGTGATTCATACTCATGCATTCTACTCCAGCAGTGGTCTAGCTTGCTTGCATCTGTTGACCCATTTTTGTATATTCTGCTTGATTTTGTATGTTAAGTGTGTTTTGATTTTAACTGAGATTCGGCACACTGCAGAGATGCTATTTCATATGAGTTTGCAGTATTACAAATTGAATTATTATTATTATTATTATTATTATTATTATTATTATCTTTTTTATTAAGTTTTACATTGCAAATTTAAATTCAAACATCAACATCAACATCAGACTTTTAGAGGACATCTGAAGGCAGCCCTGTTTAAGGAAGCTTTGAATGTCTGATGGATTACTGTATTTTAACATTTTGTTAATATTTAGTGGCTGAGAAGGCCCAGCCAGATTGGCAGGGTATAAATAATAAATTATCATCATCATCATCATTTAGGATTCCCTGAATCCTTTGACTCCCCTCCACCTTTCCATAGTTTCCATTCTCAATCTTTCTTCAACTGCTTCACTTATTTTCTCTATTTTTCTTAATTAATCCATTTTACCTTAATTTTTAGTACTTCACAAGCGTTACTCAAATCCTGCCAAAGTTTTTAGTTGTTTACAGTGTTCTCTTAAATACATTACAATTTTTTCCCATTCCTTCTTAAAGTTCTTCTCTTCCTGTTTTCTGATCTTCCTGGTCATTCTCGCCATTTTGGTATAGTCCATCATCTTCATCAACCATTTGCCTCTCGTCGGGACTTCATCTTCTTTCCATCTCTGGGCCAGTAGCATCCGCACTGCCGTTGCTGCATACATAAATAATCATTTCTGCTCCTCTGGAATCTCTGCACCTAAAATTCCTAATAAAAAAGCCTCTGTTTCCCCCCCCCCCCCCACAAACACAATTTTAAACATTATTTCCAACTCATTATATATCATTTCCCAGAATGCTTTTGTTATCTTGCATGTCCACCAGCGAATTGAATTATTGTTATCATTATTACACTGCAAATGTAGTCACATCTGTTCCTGGACTTTACCATAGCAAAACAAAATCTCCTTGCACATAGAAAAATAGCCTGTGAGGGAGAGGTCTAGGCTAGACCTAGTCTGCTTGATATGCTAATTGTCTAAATGCAGATAGGTAAAGGTAAAGGTAAAGGTACCCCTGCCCGTACGGGCCAGTCTTGACAGACTCTGGGGTTGTGCGCCCATCTCACTTAAGAGGCCAGGGGCCAGCGCTGTCCGGAGACACTTCCAGGTCACGTGGCCAGCGTGACATCGCTGCTCTGGCGAGCCAGAGCCGCACACGGAAACGCCGTTTACCTTCCCGCTGGTAAGCGGTCCCTATTTATCTACTTGCACCCGGAGGTGCTTTCGAACTGCTAGGTTGGCAGGCGCTGGGACCGAGCAGCGGGAGCGCACCCCGCCGCAGGGATTCGAACCGCCGACCTTTCGATCGGCAAGTCCTAGGCGCTGAGGCTTTAACCCACAGCGCCACCTGCGTCCCTGTGTCTAATTGTCTAAATGCAGATAGAGGTATTCAATCATGCAATTCTGTATTTTCAGCCTGCAGTCCAACTTTCTCATGGGAACATAGGAAGCTGGAAAGTTTCATATAGCAAGCCAACTCCAAACCATGGATTCCCACAGCAGTATCTTATTCATAATCCACATGGCTTAAATCACAGCACCAGATTTCTGTGCAATACTTGTCTTGCTTCATATAATCAATCTTTGGGGCTGGAGTGGATTTGATTCAATTCACATTTAAAGGGAAACCAGCTTAATTCCATGCTGCGACATCCACACTTCTCCAGATTTTGCTATGCAGTCCTCCGGCCATGAAATGCGTGCAAAAATGCATGTACTGAAATAAAACATACATAAAAATTACACGTATTCATGGAAAACAAATACAAAAATGCATTATTTTAAGAGATATTGCTCTGCCAAAAAAAAAAAAAGTTATATTATGCAAAGTTGCACACAAACATTTGGTGCAAAGTGTGTTCTCCCTCAAGGAGAGCACGGGTTGTGGGCGGGGCTGACGAGACACCTCACTGTTGCTAGGCAAATGGTTTGGCCATCCTTTAAGCAGGGGCAGGCTGTTACTGGGGAAATCTAGATGTTGCCATTTGTTGATTCATAGCCCTATTTGTTAAATACAATTCACACAGTGACAAACTTCCTCTTTTCGCTTCGGATCACCCGCCCTCCCTTCCCTTATTTTAGGCTGTTTGCTCGAGCTTGCTATGCCTGTCATGGGGTCGTCTGCTTTGGGGCAGGGGCCTGGTAGAAATTTTGTCCATTTGGCTGATTAGTGTGTGCGTAGCAAATCATCACAACTTGTAAGGTTTGCGGTTAGGCATTGGTCTTGGAATTGGTTGGTGGAGGGGTATGGATTTGGCTGTGCCTGCCCCTCCAAAATGCTGCTGCTGCTTCAAGGGTTTTCCATTAAAGGAACCCAGGGGCTCCCCCATGCTTTTGTCCGAAACCCCCTGGCAAGGGGCTAGGGCCACGCAAGCCCCGGGAGCATTCTGGGGAGAGGTGAGGCATGGTTCCCAGTCCCGTCTCTCTCCCCAGGTGACTTACCCTTGCTGACTTCGCGGGGGGTGCGAATGTCAGAGCTGTCCCCGTGCGGGGTCAGTTAGTGCTACCAATGCCTAAGCAACCACTCACATTGCTGTAATTTGAATAAAGTTGTGGCCAAAATTATGCCAAAAACCTTAAACAAAAATTAAATGTCAATTGTGTTTTTCTTTGGGGGGTGTCTTGGGGACCTCAACGCGCAATCAATTTGTACAATTTTCATATGCACTCCCCGGCCCCCCCAAAAGCAAACTGAAGTGGAAAAAACGTAAAATGTGGAGAACCTGAAGCCGACAGATATTTCCATCCCTGACAATGACAATTCCATGTTGCTGTGGATTTAAAAATCAGCCAATGAACCACAGCAGCTCACAGTGAGTTAGCTGATGCTATTTTGCTCTTGTCTTGATGCAAGGAACTATTTATTGATCAATGCACTGGCCTCTCAGGTTAAAAAAAGCTTTCTTTTCTTCTGTTGCACTGCAGACTACTGTTGATCCTCCCTAAAATGAGCTTTTCTTTGTATTCGCTTGCTAATGTTTGTTGCTAAACAGACCGAAAGGAAATGGAACTGCCACCTGTCTCTGCCAAGACAGTTTCGCAACACCTTCTTTATATCACATTTAATATTTTACTTGCAATTCCGTGGACCAAAGTTCCTCGCTGCTTTATTACAGTAACATTTCATCAGTGAATGGCTATGTGCAATTTGTTCTTCTTTATAATGATAATAAAAGTTTATTAGGGGAGGGGGGTGGATATCTGTATATGCATGCATGTGTGTGTGCGCACATATGTCCAAGAGGAGACTGAATTGCAGCTTTATTTTCAGGAAACATAATTATGAGAGGTAGTTAATATTTACTTGCTACCCCCTTTTCCCTGGAATGAACTGACCTTCCTGTGTGAGCTCATTGGCCACAATAGATAACAAGAAGACTTCAGTAGCTGACAGTTTCATCTTCTGAAAGCCATCTTGATGGCGTAAGGTGTTTTGATGTTGCATCAAAATCCCAACCATTTCCCTTCTTCATATCCAAGCATTTTTCTGCAAGATGTACATGCATATCCATGCAAAATGTGGAAGGTCCTGTTAAGATTGTTAAGGTCATAACTCCAAACTTTACAACACAATCCTGAGCATGTTTGTTCAAAAGTTTTGCTGTGGTCACACCCCAAAGGTAAAGATAAAAGGACCCCTGACCATTAGGTCCAGTCGTGACCAACTCTGGGGTTGCGGCGCTCATCTCGCTTTACTGACCGAGGGAGCCGGCGTACAGCTTCCGGGTCATGTGGCCAGCAGGACTAAGCTGCTTCTGACAAACCAGAGCAATGCACGGAAATGCCGTGTACCTTCCCGCTGGAGTGGTACCTATTTATCTACTTGCACTTTGACATGCTTTCGAACTGCTAGGTTGGCAGGAGCTGGGACCAAGCAACGGGAGCTCACCCCGTCGCGGGGATTCGAACTGCCAACCTTCTGATTGGCAAGTCCTAGGCTCTGTGGTTTAACCCACAGCGCCACCCACGTCCTGGTCACACCCCAAACCTACATGTAAATAACTCTTACACTCCTTTAACCAGGGCTGTCTTTACCCAGGGGTGAAAGGGGTGCGGGGCACCCGGGCGCCAAATTCTGGGGGGTGCCAAATGTATACCTACTGTATACCGGTCCCTCTCGATCAGCAGCAATGAAAAGTGGTAGCAATGATCGGCAGCTATGCTACCACTCAGTGGATTTGTAACTGGCTGACTGACCGAACCCAAAGGGTGCTCATCAATGGTTCCTCTTCATCCTGGAGAAGAGTGACTAGTGGGGTGCCACAGGGTTCTGTCTTGGGCCCGGTCTTATTCAACATCTTTATCAACGACTTGGATGATGGACTCAAGGGCATCCTGATCAAATTTGCAGATGACACCAAACTGGGAGGGGTGGCTAACACCCCAGAGGACAGGATCACACTTCAAAACGATCTTGACAGATTAGAGAACTGGGCCAAAACAAACAAGATGAATTTTAATAGGGAGAAATGTAAAGTATTGCACTTGGGCAAAAAAAAATGAGAGGCACAAATACAAGATGGGTGACACCTGGCTTGAGAGCAGTACATGTGAAAAGGATCTAGGAGTCTTGGTTGACCACAAACTTGACATGAGCCAACAGTGTGACGCGGCAGCTAAAAAAGCCAATGCAATTCTGGGCTGCATCAATAGGAGTATAGCATCTAGATCAAGGGAAGTAATAGTGCCGCTGTATTCTGCTCTGGTCAGACCCCACCTGGAGTACTGTGTCCAGTTCTGGGCACCACAGTTCAAGAAGGACACGGACAAACTGGAACGTATCCAGAGGAGGGCAACCAAAATGGTCAAAGGCCTGGAAACGATGCCTTATGAGGAACGGCTAAGGGAGCTGGGCATGTTTAGCCTGGAGAAGAGGAGGTTAAGGGGTGATATGATAGCCATGTTCAAATATATAAAAGGATGTCACATAGAGGAGGGAGAAAGGTTGTTTTCTGCTGCTCCAGAGAAGCGGACACGGAGCAATGGTTCCAAACTACAAGAAAAAAGATTCCACCTAAACATTAGGAAGAACTTCCTGACAGTAAGAGCTGTTCGACAGTCGAATTTGCTGCCAAGGAGTGTGGTGGAGTCTCCTTCTTTGGAGGTCTTTAAGCAGAGGCTTGACAACCATATGTCAGGAGTGCTCTGATGGTGTTTCCTGCTTGGCAGGGGGTTGGACCCGATGGCCCTTGTGGTCTCTTCCAACTCTATGATTCTATGATTCTATGAAAAGCAGTGGAGTGAAAGTCTCTGCCCCTCCTCCGTCGCTCTGTTACTCCGTAGCATCAAATATCCCTGACGAGCCAGGAAACAAAAGCAGTTCCCCCTCTGCTGCATCATTGTTACAGGTGAATGATTTCCCTTCTAAAAAAGGACAACAACTTTGGCTTCCCCCTTCCTAAAGAAAGCTCAATAAAAGTTAATTTGGGGGTGATGGGTGGATCTTTGCACCTTGGCGGCGCATGTGCTATAGATGGCCCTGACTTTAACTGTTATGGCTTCCCCCAAAGAATCACGGGAACCATAGATGGTTCAGGGTGCTAGGAATTGTAGCTCTGCCATGGAGAAAACTACAGCTCCCAGGAATCTTTGGGGGAGTAGAAATGCATTTTAAATGCATGGTGGGTATGTGCGTAAGATTACACCCTTAAACAAATGTGCTTTTCTATAATGGGGTGAAAACCCCTACATCACGTTTCTGCTGGTCTCTCCCCCACCCCCAAGTATTTCGGGCCTGAGGCAGATGCCTCACATTGCCTAGTGGCAGGGCTGGTTCTGAGTTCCACTAGTAAAGTACAAATTCATGTTTTTATACTGTATTTTATGCTGCTTTTACAATTAAGTGTTTTAAATTTGTTGTTAGCCACCGTGAGCTAAAGTGCGGGGTATAAATAAAAATTTATTTATTTATTTATTTATTTATTTATTTATTTATTTATTTATTATTATTATTATTAAACCTTGTGGTTCTTTCAGAGAAGGGAGCCCCAACCAATAAGCGGCTGTGAAACAGATGTAAATGACAGGCTCATTGTATGGCTGTACCAAACTCTAACCTGGGAAGATATCCAGGGATCTCCAGTCCAGGATCCCTGAAGGTAGTGGCAGTTATGTCCCAAAGGATCCATTGATCAGGCACAGGAAGACAGCCAAGCTCTGTCTCAGTGGCTGCGACTCTTTTAGGACCTGTAAGCACACTGGAATACCGTGCAACTGGGACATAACTGCCAGGAAATCCCGGAATTACAGAAGCCTGATGTCTTGGGATTTTTGATAGAAGGCTACAGGGTTTTTTTGGTGGGAATGTAAAAAAGTAAAGAACTTCTGGGAAATGATATATAATGAGATGAAAAAGATGTTGAAATATACATTTTTTAAAAAAAACAGAAGCATTTTTACTTGGTATTATAGGTCAGGACATTAATAGGCAAGATATGAAATTGTTTTTATATGCAACAACTGCAGCAAGAGTATTGTTAGCCCAGAAATGGAAGCAATAAGAAATTCCGACAAAAGAAGATTGGCAGACAAAAATAATGGACTGTGCAGAATTGGACAAAATGACAGGAAGGATTCGAAACCTGCGGGACCAGAGATTTGCAGAAGATTGGAAGAAGCATATGAACTATTTGAAAAGCAATTGTAAACAACATATTACTCTACAAGAAGTTTTGTAAGGAGGAATATATGAAGTGCTACAAAGTAGATAAAGAATAGAGATATTGTTATGAGTTTTAAATGTAACAGGGAAGATAAGAAATGTATACTAAGAGATTAGATTGGAAAATTTTCAGACAGGACTGATGGAAGTCAAAAAAATGGAATAAGATGTAAAAATATGATTAATTACTGTTGAAAATGGTATGTTAAAAAAAACCTAATAAAAATTCATATATACAGTGGTACCTCGGGTTACATACGCTTCAGGTTACATACGCTTCAGGTTACAGACTCTGATAACCCAGAAATAGTACCTCGGGTTAAGAACTTTGCTTCAGGATGAGAACAGAAATCGTGCTCCGGCGGCGCGGCAGCAGTGGGAGGTCCTATTAGCTAAAGTGGTGCTTCAGGTTAAGAACAGTTTCAGGTTAAGAACGGACCTCCGGAACGAATTAAGTACTTAACCCGAGGTATCACTGTATATAAAAAAAGACGACTACGGGTTGTTTTCTTAAATGATTACCAGTTCTGCAGCTACTTACTGTGCATAGCTGTAGCCTAGCGCAATGGGGTGTCTGCCCCCCCCCATGTGGCATCACCGTTTGCTGCTTGAGGTGCTAGTGGCACCTGAGACATAGAACCCCATGTCCTTTTGCCCCTGAGGATGTGGAGTTGTCACCTAAAATGAAAATAAACCATACAACATGTTAACTTTTTTCACAGGAAAAGCTGGATGACTGAAGGTATCAGCACGCTGAGGATGTGAGAGAACCTGTGGCATTTTCTTGTGAGGTTTAATTCCCCCCATACACACACTTTACCACTCCAAAAGATTCAACTACCCTCCCCTGTCCTAACCACAGCATTCCCTAGACCACCGAGCACGTAATTTTTAACGAAGACGAAGAGCCCTTTATATGAATTATAGAACAGCTTCTGCAGTTAGGCTGGCAGAAATAATCATTACAAGGGCTTCAGATTCTCCTTCTTCAGTACAGATATGCTGAGCTCCCAGCCGAGGGGAGAATGAAATTTCCCCATTGCGGTATGGTATCTCATATTTAGGCACATTATGTGGGCTTTATGACTTCCTGTGAATCATCTGGCTCTTAAGTACTTTTGGAGACAGGATACTAAACGCAAGAGGCCTGTGCTTATGTGGTCTCTTTTCTGTATTCCCATTGCTTTTTTCCCTTCTTCCTTTCAGTGTTTGTGAAAAGCAACTGAAGAATAGCAGTGTTTTCCAAGTGGTCAAATTCACAAGGTTTGGGGGGCACCATTTCCATATGTTTCACCTGCTCCTGTTTACTAGGGGCATGTCAGAGATTCTTGAGCAAGATTCTGAGGTGGTCTCTATTTCCCTCTCCCTCACACACACACTGTATACCTGAAGGAGCATCTCCACCACCATCGTTCTGCCTGGACACTGAGGCCCAGCTCCAAAGGCCTCCTCGCTGCAAGAAGCCCAAGTTACAGGGAACCAGGCAGAGGGCCTTCTTGGTAGTGGCACCCGCCCTGTGGAACACCCTCCCACCAGATGTCAAAGAGAACAACTGAGGCATCTAATCATAAGCCTGCATTTTTATTAAAGCTTATATGTTTAATCAGGGCCTGTATCTTAAAAGACCAGTCTTAGAAGACCAGCTGCCTAAGAACCTTGGCAAAATGTTTTTCTCCTAGACAAGGGGCCCCCCTGATTTATAGCAGAAAACAATTCTCAAAGTCGTAAAAAGGGAATTACAGGCTGACAGCCAAGGTTACACTGACCCTACAAATTAAGGGTGGATAAATAGTAAAATGAGCCATATCTTCTTCCTAAGGTTAAAAAGGTCAAGAGCAGTGAAAAAGCAACTGGTCTGGCTGGCAGAAACAGAACATTTTTGGGAAGTCTTTTCTAAAGCTGTTTCTTTCTTAAACTAAGATCCTTTTAAGATTTCTTTTCCTTTTAAAAGGTTAGTTATGTATTAAATATATTAGCTTAAATATAATTATGCAAAGGATTTAAGAAATGCTAGATTCTTATTTCATATAGTTGTAAGAGTTGTAACTATCCTGAAATTAAGTCAGCCACCAGCCCCCCCCCTTGCCAGACAGGAGACGTCATCGAGCACTCCTGATATATGGTTGTCAGGCCTTTTGTTTAGAAACCTTCAGATGAAGGAGATCTCTCAATGTTGATGTGAACTCAAAATCCTTGACATATGTTTAAGATAAAAATTCAAGATTAATCATCTGTTTTGGAAGGCAATAGGGCAAGGAGGGCAAGAGGTGAGCTGGTAATTAAGATTCCTTGTTGAGACACATGTAAGATATATTACTACTTATTTGTCATTTATAGATAGAAGAATATATAGCTTTTTGATTTCCATAAAAGGGCAGAAGGAAATGGGTGTATCTTTTGTGATTGGTTCTAGCAAACAGCCAATAGGAATTTCAACCAGGCTGATTGGACAGAGGCAGCCACAGGAGGAGCAAGGGGGCTGGATTAAGGAAATATAAGTGCTGGCCAGAATGGCAGGAGGCCAGGCCAGAGCTTGGTAACCATATACCACTGTGCCTCATATTTATTTGTCTGACAAATAAATTATTATTTTAATTTCTCTATTGCTGCGTTGAATATTTCATTCCAGCTAAGCGTTAACCACAAGCAGGGTGCTACATTTTATGGTGCCTCTGTGACTCGGATAAGTGGTCTGCTGGAATGCAGCCCCTTCGCCCTACTGGGCAGGGTACAAGAGGGAGGACCACGAACTGCTTACCCAGCGCGCACCGGAAAATTTTTCCAGGGGAACGCAGAAGTCTCGTCTGTCTGATACCCTGCTCACTGGCGGCGACGGACCGGGGGGAACCAGCCAAGGGTAAGTGCACAAAGGGGTTTTGGCCCTCCAATTAATTGGGAGGAAGAGAAGTCTTGATCAAACTTCTGCGCCTCAGTAAGGGGGAACTGAGTACGCTAGGTGGCTGGGTACATCAGATGGTGATCTGGTGTAGGGAAAGGTTGGGAGGTAGAGTGTGGTGAAGTATCCAGCGCATTGTATGTGTGAGAAAGTACAGAACAATCTGTAGCTGACCTGAGTGTGGAGTGAGTAGTACTTCGGTTCCCAGTGAGGCGACTCCATCTGGGCAAGGAATCTCACAAAGCGTGTGTGTGTGTGACTGAGTGGATACTTCACAGGGCCATACAATGGGAGTTGGGGGTTCAAAGGGGGGAAATACACCTCTTGAATGTATGTTAAATAATTTTAAGAAAGCCTTCTCAGGGGCATATGGAGTCAAAATGACGCCAGAGCGCTTGAGAACGTTATGTGAATTAGAATGGCCAAAACAAAATACTGGATGGCCATCTCAGGGAACCTTTGATATAAATTTAGTAAGCAAACTTTGGTCTGATATCACCAAAGAAACTGGAGGGTGCCCAGAACAATTTTCATATATAGATTCTTGGCTGAGCACATTAAATAAAAACCCTCCATGGATAAGGGAATGCAAAGTCAAACGATGCAAATTATTGGCTGTAAAAGCCGAAGCTAGGAAAGGAATCTTGCCAAATAAACTCAAACCCATTTTTGAGGGACCAGAGGAAGAGGTGCTTCCACCTCCACCCTATGCTCCACATCGAAGGGAGCCTAATTCAAACACTCCACCAGTTGTAACCCCAAGGCAAGAAAGTGGAATGAATAATGGGGGTGGAGTCACAGAGCTTGATTCCTTGATAGATTATGATAAATATCTTCAGGAGGCATTGGAGTCCTATAATAAAGCCCAAGCAGAAGTGGTTATTCCACCTGTGACTCCTAATAGACCTCCATCTACAGTCTCCTTTAGTGGAACAACTGATTGCCCACCCCAAACCCCTGTACATCCAAGTCCCAGAGAAATATTACAGAAGTTACAGGGAGACCTTGATCGGTCAGCAAGCAATACAGCCAGGCGTATAAAGCTGCTAAAAGAACGCCTTGGGACAAATACCATCCCCTACGATTTGAGGCCCCTAGAGCAAAGTGAAGAGAAAGGTCACGTAGTAGCCCCTCTTAGAAGAGTATTTGATGCACTTGAGGAGCCTGTGCTGGTTAACGGGCAACCCGGACCACGGCCACCTCGAACTTCGACCCTGCAATATATTCCATTCACGACTACGGATCTGATGAATTGGAAAACACACACCCCATCTTTCGCAGAAAAACCTCAGGCTATGATGGACTTGGTGACTTCAATAGTAAATACTCAGTCCTACTTGGACAGATTGTCGCCAGCTCCTAAATACTCTTTTCACCACTGAGGAAAGGAGAGACATAATTGAAAAGGCACAGATATATTTGCGTGAGCAGGCCAGAGTGGGAAATATTTTTAATATTGATCGTCATCTTCAGGACAACTTTCCCTTGGAAGATCCTAATTGGGATCCAAACAATGCAATTCACCTGGCCAGACTTACCACCTACCGCCAGACACTTGTGCAAGGTATCCGCAGGGCATGCCAGAAGCCCACTAGTATGTCTAAAGTCTCAGAAGTAGAACAGAAACCAAATGAGAGTCCGGGAGACTTTTTAGAGAGGCTGCAGGAAGCCTATCGTATATGGACTCCTTTTGACCCTGAAGCCCCTGAAAACAGCAGAATGATTACTGCTACATTTGTGGCCCAGTGCGCTTCTGACATTCGTAAGAAAATTCAGAAATCAGAAGGATGGGAAGGGATGCTGATGAGCCAAATTATGGCCATTGCACGCCGAGTTTATCGGAATAGGGATGAGGCTGAGAAACAAGAGAAGAAGTGGCAGAAGGAAAAGATGGTAATGCTAGCCACAGCAGTGAAGCAAGACTACTGCCCCTTAAATGGAGGGAGAGGACGGGGAAAGAATCCACCACTGGGAAGGAATCAATGTGCAAATTGCAAGAAGGAGGGTAACTGGAAGCGGGAGTGTCCTGAACCCTTGAGGTTGGAAGAAGTACGCCCAGGTCCAGGCCCAGGCCCAGGCTCCGGCCCAAGGAACCAGGGACGGGGACGAGGAATGATCCGAGATGGAAGATATCAGAGACCTGGACAAGGACGGAGTAGAGACAATTTCATTGGACTGGCAGAAGAGGATTTTACCCAAGACTAGGAACGACCGGACTCCATAAAGTTAGGCTTCCAGGAGCCCACGGTCACGATTCAATTAGGGAGCCATTTAATAGACTTTATGATTGATACTGGGGCTGAATACTCAGTACTCCCAGAACTATTGCAGAAAAAGGCATCCAAAAGTGTAGTCATTAAAAGTGCCACTGGACAGTCAGCTAAGAGATCTTTCCTCCAACCTTTGGAATGCCAGATTGGGGGACATCGTTTAACCCATCAGTTTTTGTATATACCTGAGTGTCCAATACCTCTCTTAGGCAGAGATATGCTGTCCAAATTGCAGGCCCAAATCACCTTCACTCCTCGAGGTCCAGAAATGAAACTGCCATCAAAAGCAGCAGGAATAATTACCCTCTCAGTACCTAAGGAACAATCATGGCGCCTAATGTCAGCCTTGCAAGTCCAACCCACATTAGATACAGAATTAAACAAGCTCCTCCGAACTCTACAGGTGCCACCAGGAGTATGGGCCGAAAATAGCCCACCAGGAATGGCTAAGAATATAGCTCCAATTGTAGTAACCCTAAAACCTATGGCTACCCCTGTATCTGTAAAGCAATATCCCTTACCCCGGCGAGCAGCAGAGGGCATCCAGAAACATTTGGACCGCCTATTAAAATATGGTCTGCTTAAGCCCTGCCAATCAGAATGGAACACACCCCTTTTGCCTGTTCGAAAACCTGGGACAGATGAATACAGGCCAGTACAGGACTTGAGGCTCGTAAACCAGGCTATCGAGACCTTGCACCCAAATGTACCAAACCCATATACCTTGCTGAGTTTGATCCCACCAGAAGCAACATTTTTTACTGTATTGGACTTGAAAGATGCATTCTTCTGTTGCCGGCTGGCACCACAGAGCCAACCTATATTTGCCTTCCAGTGGGAAGACCCTTTGACAGGAACAAAAGGCCAGCTAACCTGGACAAGATTGCCCCAGGGATTCAAAAATTCCCCAACTTTATTTGGCACTGCCTTGGCGAAGGATCTAACAAGTTACCCCTCAATACCGGGAGAAAAGGCGGTTCTGCAATATGTGGATGATCTTATACTAGCGGCAAAGGATTTTGATACCTGTAAAGAAGGGACAGAGGAACTGCTCCACTTGCTCTGGGAAGCTGGCTACCGAGTTTCCCAGAAAAAGGCACAGTTATGTTTAGAAAAGGTCAAATATTTGGGCTTTGACATCTCACACCAACAACAAGCATTGAGACCAGAGAGGAAAGAAGCTATTTGCCTTATCAAGGAACCTACCACAAGAAAACAACTTAGAGGATTCTTGGGAACAGCAGGGTTTTGTAGACTATGGATACCTGATTTCAGCAGTCTGGCCAAGCCCTTACATGAAAGCACTCGAGGTGCAGAAAAGGACCCCTTCGTATGGGGACCTGAGCAGAAACAAGCCTTTTTAGTTATCAAACAACGACTTATGGAGGCCCCAGCCCTTGGATTGCCTAATTCAGAAAAACCCTTTCAGCTGTATGTACATGAACAGAATGGGATTGCTGCGGCAGTCCTGACCCAGAGATTAGGAAGTTGGAACCGTCCAGTAGCTTATTTGTCTAAACAATTGGACTCAGTAGCAAAAGGATGGCCTCCATGCCTAAGGGCAGTAGCGGCCACTGCAAGCCTTGTCAAAGAAGCTGATAAATTTACCTTTGGCCAGACGATGTATGTGAATGTACCTCATGCTGTTTTGACACTCATGGAATATAAGGGTAGTTATTGGCTAACGAACCCAAGGATGGCTAGATACCAAGGCTTATTGTGTGAAAATCCCAGGATTCATCTACGAGTAGTGAATATGCTCAATCCAGCAACTTTGCTGCCCCTACCAGAGGTAGATGATGAAGGATCACATGATTGTCTCCAAATAACGGATGAAGTTTATTCCAGTAGACCCAATCTGAAAGATGAGCCATTGAAAAATCCAGATGTTGTATATTATACTGATGGTAGCAGTTACCTGCATGAAGGTGCCAGACGAGCAGGATATGCTGTGGTCACTAATGAGGAAGTTGTGGAAGCTGAAGCTTTGCCTGCTGGCACCTCAGCACAAAAAGCTGAACTTATAGGTTTAACTAGAGCTCTGCAATTGGCAGCTGGATGTAAGGCAAACATCTATACTGATTCTAAATATGCCTTCTTAACCCTGCATGCACATGGAGCTCTATGGAAAGAAAGAGGTCTAATCGGAGCCCACGGGAAGGCCTTGAAATATGGACCTGAAGTAGAAATCCTGTTGGAAGCAGTATGGGCTCCAGAACAGATTGCTGTAATGCACTGCAAAGGTCATGGACGAGGAAGGGATCCAATAACCAGAGGAAATCATGCTGCTGACAAAGCAGCCCGGGAGGCAGCCCAAAAGCCTGTGGGAGGATTTATAGCAGCCCTCATACCAGAGGTAGTTCCAGAAGAAGTTAAACCTCACTATACCCCAGAAGAGAGGAAGTGGGCTGAACAGGAAGGAGCGGTTGTGAAGGACGGTTGGATGATCCTGCCGGACAATAGGATTTATGTACCTCATCATCTAGCAGGCACAATTGTAAGAAATTATCATGAATCTACTCACCTTGGCGGTACTGCAACCAGAGAGAGTCTCAGTCGGAAGTTGTATATTATTAATCTATCACAATTAGCAACTTGCATTTCACAGAAATGTGTTCTTTGTGCTAAAAACAATCCCAGGCAGGGACCGGTACAACCTCCTGGAATTCAGCATGTGGGATACGTCCCCATGGAAAGCCTAATTGTGGACTTCACAGAGTTGGTCCCTTCTAAGGGATTCAAGTATCTCCTTGTGTTTGTAGATACTCTTACCGGATGGGTTGAAGCTTTTCCCACCCGAACTGAAAAGGCACGAGAGGTAACTAAGAGACTCCTCACTGAATTGATCCCGAGGTTTGGATTACCTAGATGCATTGGAAGTGATAATGGGCCAGCATTCATTGATCAAGTAGTACAAGAAGTATGTCGAGTCCTACAAGTGAAATGGAGACTGCATGCAGCATATAGGCCTCAGAGTTCAGGGAAAACTGAAAGAATGAATCGGACTCTGAAAACCCAATTGGCAAAATTAACCCAGGAAACGGGATTGGGATGGGTAGATGTGTTACCCATAACACTGTTTCGTGTTCGGTGTGCACCCTCAAAAAGACTTAAGTTGTCACCTTTTGAGCTCCTGTATGGGAGGCCACCCTCCTTTGTTCAGGATATTCCAGCTGACCTTAAACAAATAGGAGACCATGTGACACAGGAACAAGTGCAATCTCTCTCCCGTGTTTTTGTTTCTCTTAACAGGTGGGCCCTCGAGCGCACGCCGTGCAGCATTGCCGAGCCAATTCATCAGTTCCAGGCTGGCGATAGCGTATGGGTGAAAGAGTGGAAACGCGATCCACTTGCACCTAAGTGGCGTGGACCTTACACCGTCTTGCTCTCTACTCCAACAGCGGTGAAGGTAGCTGAGGTGACCCCCTGGATTCATCACTCTCGTTTGAAGAAGTCCGAAGGCAGTTGGACGTGCAAAGGTGACCCCTCTAATCCTTTAAAACTGACTCTCTCCAAAAACCCCTGTATCTAGCCCTACCGGGAATGGGCTAGGTCACGGGCAACATTTAGACGACCGGCCTGCTGCAGCCACAACCTGGAAGCTGGCTGACCTGCGCACGCCTGAAGCTTGAGGAGCGTCTGAACCAGCGACTGTGAACGGAAAGATTCTCTTATACAATTGATTGACTGCCCCCTTGTGGAACAATTATAAAGGATATTACTCATTGGGGATCCTCGGGATATATGTTTTGGTCTTGGTGGTTCCCCATTTTTGTCACTGGGGGAATTATATTGGGGCTAATATTTATTTGCTATCACAATAAGGTAATCTTTTGTGGAAGGAATGCATATGCTAGACATCAACATGATTTTATTATTAATCCTGATCCCTTGGGAAGGGGAAGGGTCCTTGAATCTGACCAAATTTGCTAAATATGGATTCCGCCATGACCACAATATGTGGGTAGGCTTAGCTGAGATGGTAGCCAATGTTGCAAATAGGACTAATTGCCTTGTTTGCTCTCTTGGGCCAGATGATTCAGAGGGAGGTATGCCCTTATTACCAATACCATTAAATGCCATTGGTATGGTAAGCGAAATGCCACACCAAACAGAAGTACAGAATTTCCCCGGATGGAACTCAACTAAACCAATACGAGTTATACCTGTGCAAGGGGAATTCTGTGTGCATAAATCATCAGATGCAGCTGATCCTACCATGATAGGCTCTTCCCATTGCCACTATACTTGGGATTATATTAAAAATAGTCAAACCTGGGCAAACGGTACTACGTATCGAACTCGGAATACCTTGCCCTGTGCACCTCATTTTATTCATGCATGGAAAATGGTATGGAACATAACTGTGATAGAAGAAGGCAATCTAACATACTGCACTGTGAACTCTCTACCCCTTTTGATATTTCGCCTTCTGCACTCCACGTACCAAAAACCTCAGACCTGATGGTTGTGGTGGATATGTGGAGAATGGGCATACAAGAAACTCCCTTCCAAATGGAGTGGGACTTGTTTCTTGGGATGGGTATTACCACCAATGTGGATTATGCCCACTAGTTCAGCCAAGCGTACACGAAGAAACGCTGATATTTCTCATATAGCAGGAGGAAGTACCCAAAGTTGGAGCGGTACTGATGATTGGCCACCAGAGCGCATTATAGCCTATTATGATCCTGCCTCCTGGAATCCTGGTGAGCTCATACAAGGGGCACGGGATCCTATTTATAATCTAAACAGAATAATTCGATTGCAAGCAGTAGTGGAACTTGTAACCAATGCAACGGCCCAGAGTTTGAGACTTATTGCACAACAGTTGGATGAAAGTAGAGCTGCCATTTTGCAACTGAAAATGGGAATGGATTATGTACTTGCCAGGCAGGGAGGCCTATGTGGAGTCTTGAACTTGACAGGGAATGCCTGTTGCTTTAACATTTCTGATAATGGTGAGGCAATCCGTGTGTTGGCCACAAAGATGGAGAATATAGCACATGTCCCAGTACAAACATGGGAAGGATGGGATATGGGATGGCTCACCAATTGGTTACCTAATGTCGCAGGACTCAAAGGGATACTATTGTCTTGCTTGTTTTTCTTGACAGTAGTAATAATGGTTTTATGTATGGTGCCATGTATCATTTCATGTTTTAGAAGTACAATTAGCAAGATGATTTCAAATGAAACTCTACCTCATATCATGGCCCTATACAGAGCTTTACCTCAGGAATATGATGAAGGTCAAGCTATCAAGGACACTTGGGATGAAGGTCCTTGAGCTTGAAAGGGGGGAATGAGGCATCTAATCATAAGCCTGCATTTTTATTACTTATATGTTTAATCAGGGCCTGTATCTTAAAAGACCAGTCTTAGAAGACCAGCTGCCTAAGAACCTTGGCAAAATGTTTTTCTCCTAGACAAGGGGCCCCCCTGATTTATAGCAGAAAACAATTCTCAAAGTCGTAAAAAGGGAATTACAGGCTGACAGCCAAGGTTACACTGACCCTACAAATTAAGGGTGGATAAATAGTAAAATGAGCCATATCTTCTTCCTAAGGTTAAAAAGGTCAAGAGCAGTGAAAAAGCAACTGGTCTGGCTGGCAGAAACAGAACATTTTTGGGAAGTCTTTTCTAAAGCTGTTTCTTTCTTAAACTAAGATCCTTTTAAGATTTCTTTTCCTTTTAAAAGGTTAGTTATGTATTAAATATATTAGCTTAAATATAATTATGCAAAGGATTTAAGAAATGCTAGATTCTTATTTCATATAGTTGTAAGAGTTGTAACTATCCTGAAATTAAGTCAGCCACCAGCCCCCCCCTTGCCAGACAGGAGACGCCATCGAGCACTCCTGATATATGGTTGTCAGGCCTTTTGTTTAGAAACCTTCAGATGAAGGAGATCTCTCAATGTTGATGTGAACTCAAAATCCTTGACATATGTTTAAGATAAAAATTCAAGATTAATCATCTGTTTTGGAAGGCAATAGGGCAAGGAGGGCAAGAGGTGAGCTGGTAATTAAGATTCCTTGTTGAGACACATGTAAGATATATTACTACTTATTTGTCATTTATAGATAGAAGAATATATAGCTTTTTGATTTCCATAAAAGGGCAGAAGGAAATGGGTGTATCTTTTGTGATTGGTTCTAGCAAACAGCCAATAGGAATTTCAACCAGGCTGATTGGACAGAGGCAGCCACAGGAGGAGCAAGGGGGGTGGATTAAGGAAATATAAGTGCTGGCCAGAATGGCAGGAGGCCAGGCCAGAGCTTGGTAACTATATACCACTGTGCCTCATATTTATTTGTCTGACAAATAAATTATTATTTTAATTTCTCTATTGCTGCGTTGAATATTTCATTCCAGCTAAGCGTTAACCACAAGCAGGGTGCTACACAACAACTATCAGACTTTTAGAAGGCATCTGAAGGCAGCCCTGTTTAGGGAAACTTTTAATGTTTGATGCATTACTGTATTTTAATATTTTGTTGGAAGCCACCCAAAGTGGTTGGGGAAGCCCAGCCAGATGGGCAGGGTAAATATTATTGTTGTTGTTGTTGTTGTTGTTGTTGTTGTTGTTGTTATTAACTTTTAAACCACTCTGGGAACTTCAGGGGAAGAGGGGCTCCAAACAACTCACAGCACCCATAACAAAGAGTGATTTAGCACAGCCGGGCACACCTGAGACATTTCATTTCCAGGAACAACCATGTACAGCACAGTGGGAAGGGGAGGAATGTTTTTGCTAGGCTTTTTGTCGGTGTGCAGATCCCAGGGCTATTAGGAAACAGAAATAATAAATCCTGACAGTTTCATACTCTCCCTGAGTCATTTAGGAAGCTCTTGGTAAAACAGGTAAAACATCAAAGGCCCGTGGAGTGAAATGCAACTCTTCCCCCTTACGTCCACTCCCAGGAACCTTGTAGAAACAACAGTTGTCGTCCTTGTTAAGTTGTGGGTGAACATATCAGACGGCACAGCGATTCTTCCAATACAGCTCTTTATTTGTAAGCTGGAACAGAACTGAACTGAAGAGCTAAGTCAGCCCGCTTACATAGAGCTCCAGAACAACGTAACTGTAGCAACTTTCTAAAACTATCCAATCACTGAACATAACTTTTGATCCTTCATTTGTATACAAACTATCCAATCACTGAACGTCACTTTCGATGCTTCATTTGCATAACTATCTACAGTATCCCCCTGCTGGCCCAGGGTGAGAACTTCAGTACATAACTGAAGTTATGTCTTCAGTGTGTCTCTTCTGCAACTGGCAAGATGGCACCATCTGCAGGTGTGTGTTATGTTTGTGGTGGGAAGAAAGGAGGAAGTGTGTTAAACCCCTAGTTGATGGGCTTGTTTGTTCTTGTCCAGAAGAAGGGTTCCTTTTCCTTTCTCATCCAGTGCTGCTCAAGATCTTGTGATGCTGTTGGCCAAGCCAGTTCTGCATCCTCAGACACATGGCCCCAAACCCCCTGCTGGGTTGGCAGTGGTGGCAGAGTATTGCAAAAACATCCCAAACTGGGGTTTTTAAAGTCCCACACAGCTATTAAGGAATAATAATTAAAAATGCAGCCCAAAGCCTGATGTTGCTGCATTGGAAAAATAAATGCATAGTTCCGTTTATTCAATGGATTGAAGATCCGACTACACTTGCCACGAACAAATGGAATGCTTGTAGAAACAGACTCTGCATGGACAAGTGAAATAAAATTTGGAACTCATACAGTAGATTAAAAATTGTAATTGTTAACAAATGTTAGAGTGATAGACTATATCCAGGACTTTTTTAAAGCTGGAACTCAGTTCTGGCACCTCTCAGGTGGGCGCCATTGCCATTGTAAGAGATCGAGGGAGGTGTTCTTTTTTTTTCTTTTTTAGAGGAAAAAAATCTTTATTGAAATTCATTAATGTCATTACAGATTTAACGTCTCTCTCTCTCTCTCTCTCTCTCACACACACACACACACACACATATATATTCCACTTAGATATCAACTAAGCTAAAATCATATAATGGTACATAATGGTACATAAAATAAAGTAAAACAACAACAAACTAAAGTAAAATAAATATAGACTTCCCATCATTTCCCAATATAGTTGACATTTGTGATTTTGAATGTACTTATTACCTTACATTTAATATACTTTCTAATATTTTCTTACAACCTAGCGTGCCGATTTTCCTTTATTTCTTAATATTTTATGTACACAAGGGTCATTCAAACACTACCATAGATAATATGTCACTGTTTTTTTTTTGTAAGTATCTCTTAAACATTTCCCATTTTTGAGAAAATAACTGTTCGGTGTTACCTCTTAACCTATTTGTTAATTGAGCCATTTCCACGTAGTCTAATAATTTATTTTGCCATTCTGTTAGCGTTGGTATCTTTTCCCTCTTTCCAATTAGATGCTATCAATAGACGGGCAGCCGCTGTTGCATATAAAAAGATTTCTCTTCTATTTTTCGGAATGTCTCTACCTGAGATTCCTAACAGAAAGGCTTCTGGTTTCTTTAAAAATGTGTTCATGGTGAGTTCCCTCACCTCTTTTTCTAGAAAAATAGCACGGACTATATTCTTTGTTGTTGATAATAATAACAACATCCAATGAAGGTGCACCAAGAACAATATATGGCAAATGCAAGAGCAACTATACATCAACTGGTCCTTGAGGCTGGACAATTACAAAAATTGGCAGGGATGTGGAAAGGGAACCACAGGTGGAGGAGGCCACAGGTGGGGGGCTGAGGAAGAAACCAGGGCACCAAGACCCCTTTTCCATCCCTGTGCAATTCCTCTCTCTTCCAAATCCCTCAGTGTGGCTGATGTGGGCAGCCTGAAACAATGATAGCCAACGTGGCACCTTCCGATGCCGCTGAACTACAATTCTCATCAGCCCTTGGACGCACAACCAACAGTCAAGGATGGTGGGTGTTGGAATCCAACAACATCTGGAAGCCACCACATTGGCTGTCAACTAAATAAAGAAATAGAGAATTTTCCGAATGGCTTTTAACCTCACACTCTTTTCCACCTGTGCTTTTAAAAAAACAACTTATAAAAGCATATAAAAATGCAGTCTGGCTTCAGAGTAGTGAAAGATTTAACACTCCCCTTTCCTATATACTTATTCACCAACCTGCCTTTCCCTTTCCCTTGTAGTAATGTTTCCTTCCAGCTGTGTTCATGGGCCATATTAACTTCTATTCCCACCCGGCCTCCACTCATCTTTAAAAGGGAGTCAAGTAGACTTCACCTTTCTGGTGGGAAACCCTGCATGTTTTTCTGGCACCCTTAACAAGCGTGCTGCTTCTAGCACAAAACAGATGTGCACCCCGAGAGCAGGTTCAAAATTCAACTGAGAAGCAGGGACTTAGGTCTTCTTACACCGCAATTTAGGCACTTAGCTCTGCACCAGCACAGCACATCTGCCATGGCTGTACATTTTCAAAGCGTTCTGGCAGGTGCATTTCATGTCCATCGGGGAGAAGGCAAGTTATATAGAGGTGGGAGATGGTGGGGTGGGAGAGAAGAACAGAAGCAGGGCCTGGTATGGGCGACAATGGTCTGGATCATGGCCATTGGGTGGAAGGCAGAGAGGAAAACACTAGGTGGCGCCAGAGTCAATAGCAGGCAGTGCCAACTCCTTCTAGTTTTGTCCCTATCCTCCTTCCTGCTCAGTTCTACAAGGGCAACACTGAGGACTCATCCAGACTTCCTCTCGTCTCACCGCTTTCCCCCCTGGCTGGATCTACACTGTTTAACGTTATTAGAACAATATTGGATCTATCATTCTAAAATGTCACAGGGCACAGTTGTAAAATAAAGCGTTTTGAAATGCGATCTCCCTACTGCTGGTCACTCTGCAGTGCCCTCTGGTGTCACATGCTGATAATGCATTAAAGGTAAAGAGACCCCTGACCGTTAAGTCCAGTCACGGACGACTCTGGAGTTGCGGCGCTCATCTCGATTTATTGGCTGAGGGAGCCAGCGTTTGTCCACAGACAGCTTCCGGGTCATGTGGCCAGCATGACTAAGCCACTTCTAGTGAACCAGAGCATCGTTCATCGGTCCCTGCTCCTGCCAACCTAGCAGTTCGAAAGCACGTCAAAGTTCTGGCGGGAAGGTAAACGGCATTTCCATGTGCTGCTCTGGTTTGCCAGAAGCGGCTTAGTCATGCTGGCCACATGACCCAGAAGCTGTACGCCGGCTCCCTCGGCCAATAAAGTGAGATGAGCGCCGCAACCCCAGAGTCGGCCATGACTGGACCTAATGGTCAGGGGTAACTTTACCTTTACCTATATATAGGGTGCCTACATTCTGCATGGACTGGTTGCATGGCAACATGTGCAAATGGCTTTAGATACCTATAAGGGCCATAAATTACCAAATTTGTTGTTGACAAAGGACAGCTGGACATATAAAGGGCCCCATTACCTTCAGTAGCTTAGGGCCTCATCAAACCTAAATCCGGCTCTGAACGTAATCCCTACCGGAAGGCCGTTTGACTTCCGAAATGCTCAACAACCAAGGCGCTATTGCCGGTTGGCAAAATCCATTGAAAAAATGGAGAAACACGCCATTTCGACTTCTGAGGCGAGTTCGAAAACAGGAAGCGTTCACTTCTGGGTTGTCGGCATTCGAAAGCCGAAATGTTTGACTTCCGAAGTGTTCGACACCGAGGTTCCACTGTATATGTTTAAAGACTCGGTGGGCATGGGGGAAGGACCTATTGTGCTGCAGCCCCAAATCTTAGTGCCTAGCTCAGATGCAACTTCGCTTTTATATTTCAAGCAAATAGCAGGAATGGCAAATCCTGGAAGATGAAAACCGCTATCATGTGGAATCAGAGCTTTCAAATGTGCGCATAAAGAAAGGCTCTTCTTTGTCAGGAGTTACCCTCCAACTAGTCCTGAGTTTCAGGCTCCAGAGCATTTTTTGGGTATGTTTACAGACCTTTGCCTTGCTCATATATTCCTGAAAACTTCCACTTGATGTTTTCCCAGAACTGTTGCATAAACATAGCACGTCTCTCCTTTTCTTCCTCTGTCACATTCTCCTCTGCTTTCTTTCTTTCAAACTGCAGAGTTACAGTGAACTTTTTCGACTCCCCATCACTACTGTGGCACGATCGATTGAAGCCTGAACTAATGCTATTGCCTCACTTGCTTTGGAGAATTGGCTTGTGATGTAATTGATAAGGGTGTGTGATTCTGCCAACATCCCTTTTGGAAGTTTCCTGAACAATGCTATGCCCCAAACCTTCTTGTATCATTGTAATGTGTCCACTTGGTTATTACTAGCCTAGCTTCATAGCTGTTACAAATTCCAAACCACTCTTATTAACAGAATTAAAGAGACTTAACTGACTGGTTTGTGCAGGGCCAGATTTGGGTTTGATGAGGCCCTCAGCAACTGAAGGTAATGGGGCCCTTGATATGTCCAGCTGTCCTTTGTCAACAACAAATTGCCGCTAATTTTTGTATTGAATATATGCTATATGGTAATTTATGGACCTAACAGGTATCTAAAGCCATTTGTACATGACAAAATAGGAGCCTACACAACACAAAACACTGCTGCTGTGAGTAGGTTTTATTTTACAGTGGTACCTCGGGTTAAGTACTTAATTCGTTCCGGAGGTCTGTTCTTAACCTGAAACTGTTCTTAACCTGAAGCACCACTTTAGCTAATGGGGCCTCCTGCTGCCGCAACGCCACCGGAGCACAATTTCTGTTCTCATCCTGAAGCAAAGTTCTTAACCTGAAGCACTATTTCTGGGTTAGCGGAGTCTGTAACCTGAAGCATATGGAACCTGAAGTGTATGTAACCTGAGGTATCACTGTATTTGTTTTTTATCTTATATTTTGGAAATGTACATCCAGGTTTTTTTCCCTTTAATTTTTTGGGGTCCCCCAAGAGAGTGGGGCCCTAAGCTATAGCTTGTTTAGCTTATATGTAAATCCAGCACTGATTCCGTTTGTCAACCGAAGTTCCACTGTATCACGATTCCCATTTCACCTCAATGACAAAACTGATCATTATAGTTAACAGCAGACTTGTTTCCCTACCCAGTGCTGACACCTGGTGGTTGAGACACTCACAGCAATAGTCCCTGCTAGGTTCCTATTCGGGGAGAGAGAGAAAAGTGAGGTATTTTGAAGGAATGTTTTGATAAGACACAATTACTCTTCCAGCAGAGATGCAACAGGCACCCTCACTTTGGGCTCCTCCATACTTCCGCTTGGTTTGAGAGGCTTTTTGTTCATCCCATCACTTTCCCTTGGGAAACCGAAAGTTTCCTGCTGAATTGGAACAAATGTCAATCTGCAGATTTCACTGCAGTAAGTGCTGGGACAAAAGAGAAACCTGTTACATCCTTGCCTAAAAATCACAGGACAAGCGGAAGCATGGATGAGCTCTTTGACTTTCAGGCATCTCTTTTCTTCTTCATTGAAATTTATCTATCGATACTTATTCACAGATATACAGACTCGACTCTTGCAATCTTGGCAGTTCAGGGCTCCCTGAAGTTGCCCAAGGAAAAATTACTTCTTGCATACCTTCCAAAGTTTCTCTGATGAGAATAAAGGTAAAGGGACCCCTGACCATTAGATCCAGTCGTGGCCGACTCTGGGGTTGCGGCGCTCATCTCGCTTTATTGGCCAAGGGAGCCGGCGTGTACAGCTTCCAGGTCATGTGGCCAGAATGACTAAGCTGCTTCTGGTGAGCCAGAGCAGCGCACAGGAACGCCATTTACCTTCCCGCCAGAGCGGTACCTATTTATCTACTTGCACTTTGACGTGCTTTTGAACTGCTAGGTTGGCAGGAGCAGGGACCGATCAATGGGAGCTCACCCCGTCACGGGGATTCGAACTGCCGACCTTCTGATCGGCACGTCCTAGGCTCTGTGGTTAAACCCACAGCGCCACTCGCGTCCCTTCTGATGAGAATAGGAATGTCCTATTCAACAACAACAATAATAATTTTATTCTTTTTTAAAAAATATATATTTTTTATTAACCGACCAATCAAATCAAATCAAATCAAATCAAATCACATCACATAAATTCTGAATTACAAAGCCGAATTTTAAATTTTTGTTGAGGGGACCCATATTTCAAGTTCCAAAGGGGGATTCCGATCATCTTCTTACTACTGCGTTAATGTCCAAATCAGTCCAAATAAAGTTCATAATTCTATCCAGTCTTATCTTGCTGTTTCCACATCTCATCTTGTTCGAATATATTTTCTCTTTTTTCTTTGTGATCTCTTCTGATAATCTCCTTAAGCAGATAAGCACCAATTATAATCCTGTGTGATTTTTTCCGTTCGTCCAATCCTCAAATCGAGATGGTTTCCATATATCATCGCTTTCATAAGTAACACCGCTCTTTCCATCATTAATCGCAAAACTGTCGTTCTTAAGTCCCTCTGAGGAGTCTCACCCACAATATAAAAACAGCTCTATTTCTCCTCCCAGACTTAAGTCCTCCGGCAGAACTTGCCAACATGGCGACGGTATTTTTAACTGCGTCATTCCAAAGCTCTTATACTTTCCACAATCTTCTTAAAACATGCTTTGGTTAGAAAATTTATCTCCACACAGTCATAAATCCACAGCTTAAGTCATTAAAATGACATTTCCGACTTGTGGGGGGTGGGGATTCTTGGTTAATCACTTAGAGGGGGGGGGAAGGAAAGTTTCCCCCCTCCCCCATCCAGTCCTTTTGCCATACCGAGCCTTGGCGTATCTTCTCATGATTTATCTTGTTCCTCCGACCCATCTTGTTTAACAGAGATCTCTTCAGTTAGCAGTCTTTACTCCCCCTCCTTCCTTGAAATATTTGCATTCGCTTCCTCCTAATTGTTTCTTTTGAAGTTCTTGCAGCTAGAGGCGCGGATCAGAGACAGCGTCCAGGAGCGCCAAAATCTCACAGGAGGGCATTCTGCCTAGTGCCCCCCATCCCCACAAATTCGGGGGTGGTATAGGGCACAGCAGGCAAGGGCAGCCCCCCCACAACCTTGGGGGGGGGTAGGGAGGCTATTTACTCCCATCACAGCCTCCTAATTACCTCGTGTGGGTCGGAGAGATGTTATTGTCAGCCATCTTCTGATGCGCCAATAATTTTATTCTTTATACCATGCTCATCTGACTGGGTTGCCCCACTTTGGGCAGCTTCAAACATATCTAAAAACAGAAGAAAACATTCAACTTTAAAAAAAAAAAAACTTTCCCTGTACAGAATTGCCTTCAGATGTCTTCGAAAGGTTGTATCTCCTTGGCTTGGGGGTCACAAAACTCCATACCCTCCAATATTTATCCAGTGAAAATAGGGATGTCATATGGAAAAGTGGGACATTCCAGGATCAAATCAGAAACTAAGATGGCTTCTGTAAATCCAGGACTGTCCCTGGAAAATAGGGACACTTGGAAATTCTACTGTTGTGTTTCACTAGGTCCATACATACTCATTAACCCCCTGCCTCCATGACTTTGCCCCACTTATAATCTATCTGAGCACAGACTATAGGAATTGCGAAAAATAAATAAATAAAACCAACAATTCCATTTTGTGCCTCGTTGCTTTTTTATTCTTATTTTATTCATGATTTTCAATTTTATAATCATTTTAACATTTCCAAAATTGACTTCCTTCCCCCCTCTTTCTGCAGTTCCTAAAATTTATTTTTCATATTTTCTGCATATCCAAATTAACTTAATTTATTCATTTCTTCATCTACTTTAAATATATACTCTTATTACAATAATCCTGCCAATGTTCTTATCTGTTTACAATTTATTTCTAAATATTCAATAAACCATTTCCACTCTTTTATATATATATATAAAGTTTATCTTGATTTCTTATTTTTCCGGTAAGTTTCACCATTTACGCATATTCCGTAAGTTTTTGCATGTATTCTTCTTTTGCTGGGAAACATTCTTGCCACTGTAGTCGCATACATGAATAAATTTCTATACAGTTTGGGTAGTTCTGTCCCTGTAATTGCCTCATTGCAAGACTTTGGGACACTACGTCCAGATGTTCCTATTTCAACTTGTCAAAAGTAAAATGTTTCTTTTTAAGGGACCAGAGAGGCAGAAGGAGGTGTACTGGATGGATCATGTTTTCAAAAGTGGGGGATGAAACCCTGGAAGACTTACGAGTCTTTTGAGCGTTGCTTGAGAAGATACTGAAAGGTCTGACATCTTTATCCCTCCCCCCGCAATTGTTCTGATAGTCTTGTGTTGAGAGGGGGTGAAATTTGCTTTCCATGCTGGGTTATCCATGAAATGCAAAAGTAACGGGAGAAATTAAGTACGAAGGACCTCGCCTGCTTCAAATGTCGCAAGTTTCGGATGCTGAGAGTACAGTGGTACCTTGGGTTAAGAACTTAATTTGTTCCGGAGGTCCGTTCTTAACCTGAAACTGTTCTTAACCTGAGGTATCACTTTAGCTAATGGGGCCTCCCGCTGACGATGACGTGCTGCCGCCGCCGCCGCACGATTACTGTTCTCACTCTGAAGCAAAGTTCTTAACCTGAGGTACTATTTGTGGGTTAGCGGAGTCTGTAACCTGAAGCGTCTGTCACCCGAGGTATCACTGTACTTAACTAGAGTTTGAGAAGGATATTGACAAACTGGAACATGTCCAGAGGAGGCCCATGAAGATGCTGAGGGGCCTGGAGATCAAACCCTGAAGAGAAAAGGCTGAAGGAACTGGGAAGGCTTATTCTGGAGACAAGATCACAGTAATTGTGAAGTATTTGAAGAGCTCTCACATAGATCACGGAGCACATTTGTTCTCGCTCCAGAGGGTAGGATCTGAATCAGTTGGTTTCAATAGCAAAATAGGGAATTGAATCTAAGCATCAGGAAGAGGAACAGTATCAGTAGATGTCATGGGCCCCTAAGATCATCTGGATGTGGCAGAAGAGGAAGGAGAAGGAACAGATGGAGAACTGCGGGGTTCTCACCTGGGGATGGAAGAGGGATGTCCTCCTAGGGGGACTTTGACCAGCCAGAGGGAGGGCCTGAACAGGTGGAAGTGGTGACAAAGCTGAAGGTGAAGGGGCAAGGCATGGTTTGGTTGCTGAGAACCAGATCTATCTAGCTATGCATGTGTGCTGGGCCCGGGGGTAACCTGTGAAATGCGATCCAGGACTGCTCCAGAATCCAGAGGTTCCATTGGAAGTCAGTCCAAGGCAGGACACGAGGCAGGAAACCAGGCACGGACAGGTACCGGATCTCAGGCAGGATCTAACATACAGCAATGTTGCTCCCGCAACCTGGGGCGGGGTCCGACAGCCTTTTATCTTTGTCAGGGTAACGGCCGGTCCTGATCCCCTGGCGACTCACCTCCCTGTTTCGCCCGAAGGCGAGCACTCCTCTTGCGAGTACTCAGGTCTCTCCTTCTCTCAGACCTGAGTCTCTGCAGCTCGGGAGACGTCGGTGGGTTACTAGACTCAGGGGCTGCCTCAGCCTCCCCTGACCCAACCGGTAGTGGAGTAGCTGTAAATGATGGCCCAGCTGAAGGCAACAAGGTAACCCCCGCATCTGGAGCCAGGGCAGGCTCAGGCCCCTGACTTGGCCCAGCTGGTGTTTGTTGCAGGGGAACCTGTGCAGACCGGGACTCTTCAGGATCAGGCCCCAGACTTGGTTCAGATGATGCCTGAGGCAAAGGATCCGATGCAGACTGAGTCTCCTCTGGTTCCAAGTCTGAGTCTGAGTCCGAGGCCATCATAGCATGAAGTAGAGGCTGCATTTTTAGAATATGAAAACATTTATTATAAGAAGCAGCGGCAGAAGCTCCCTGGGCAGACTGCGCTGATGGACCCTTAGCTGATGGCTCTCTGACCATTGTCATGTTTAAGCCATTTCTCTACCTGTCTTCAACTGGTATATTCGTAAATAAACTCAAATGTTACAAAGCACTATAAACCCCTTAAGACCCCAACATTTCTCCAATGAAAATAGGGATGTCCTATTCCGTAATAATAATTTTACTAATTATACCCCACCCATCTGACTGGGTGGCCTGAGTCACTCTTAGCGACTTTCAACATATATAAAAATATAATAAAGCATTAAACATTTTTTAAAAAAAATAATTCCTATACAACGCTGCCTTCAGATGGCCCGGGGGCTGGATAACTCTATATCCACCAACATTTCTCTGTTGAATATAGGGACATTCCTAAGGAAAAGTAGAACATTCTGAGATAAAATCAGAAAGCAGAGTGGCTTGTGTAAATCTGGAACTATCCCTAGAAAATAGTGGCAATTGGAGGGTTTGAGACCCCCTGTTTTGCAGGTTCTTCAAAGGATCTTTAGTAGACAATATATGATCGGCTTGCCGATCGGAAGGTCGGCGGTTCGAAATCCCGTGACAGGGTGAGCTCCTGTTGCTCGGTCCCTGCTCCTGCCATCCTAGCAGTTCGAAAGCACCTCAAAGTGCAAGTAGATAAATAGGTACCACTCCAGTGGGAAGGTAAATGGCATTTTCGTGTGCTGCTTTGGTTCGCCAGAAGCGGCTTAGTCATGCTGGCCACATGACCCAGAAGCTGTACACCAGCTCCCTTGGCCAGTAAAGCGAGATGAGCGCCGCAACCCCAGAGTCAGCCACGACTGGACCTGATGGTCAGGGGTCCCTTTACCTTTAAAGGGGAAAGATATTTTTTATTTGAACAGAATAAGAAAACCTCCTCAAACAGCAACAACAAAACCCTTCAAATAATAAACCTTCTTAAATAGCAATAAAAACCTTCTTACAGCAAGAAATAACCAATTCCCCCTCAAGATCTTCACCCACATACAGCAATAGATCCATCCATAGGGGGCCTCAGCAGTGTTTGGTCCATTCTTCTCTGAGACATTTAAGTGGGTAACGTCAGGCCCAATTTCTCTCTCCATTATGATGGGCTGGGAAGGGTGAAGAACACAGATAATATTTATCTTGCATATATGCTGGTTAAGGGGAAATTGGTTACAGATATCTCACAGCTGTACAGGATACCTCTGTTTCATTTGAAGCTTGTCATAAATCTGGTTGCTTAATGTAGCTGCTCCAGTGATTTTAATTTAGGGGACATTGGGAACGTCCCCGCACATGACCCTCGTATATTAAGATAGAAAGAGGGGGCTCGACTTGGGTTTGAGGCATCTCAAGGGAGGTGCTTTAGATTTATGAAAAGGCTGTGTTACCATGAGGAGTTCAGGGAATACGAGGGAAATCTTTCATTGATTAGCAAAGCCGTAAAGAAGAAATTGGTGAAAATGATTTTTTTCAAAAAAAATAATAATATTTGGAGCCATAATAAAAATGCTCTATTTGATTTATTCTCCTCTTTTTTCCGATAAGCACACACACATACACAAACAATGCATGTCTAGGACTGATTTGCAAACTTTCCCCCTTTTAGGAACACTTTCACATCAGCTTGTCTGCTCAGCAGCATTGCAAAGAATTCTGGGACACCTTCAGGAAGATGTGGGGCGTCCACACGACTTCGCTTTAGCATTTCATTCGTCCCAGACCATTTAAAGCACTATCCAAACTGCAGAAATTCAGTTGTTTTAAAGTGGATTTTTCGTGCTTCGGCGTCAGAACCATTGAATCGACTGCAAATGCACCAACCTAAAGTTCTGGCCTTACTGACAGTCTGGAGCAGGCATAGGCAAACTCCGGCCCTCCAGATGTTTGGGACTACAATTCCCATCATCCCTAGCTAACAGGACCAGTGGCCAGGGATGATGGGAATTGTAGTCCCAAACATGTGGAGGGCCGGAGTTTGCCTATGCCTGGTCTGGAGGCACTTGAAGCAAATTGAGCCTCAGACTTGCCACGTAGAATGAAAGGGCACACTCAGGACCAAACTCACCTGTGGCTTTACATTAGAGAGACAGGTTGGAAATGGTGAGAAATCTATTTTTCCCCAGACATGTCTGTGTGTTGTTACTGAGCTTGTCATTGAAGGACCCCTGATAAGCTTTCAGCACCTTCCAGAGGTCTCCAAAACAGTTTGTCAAGCCAAAGCCAAACTTTTGAGACAGGTCACAGTCAGGGGTTCAGTTATAGCTCAGGTAGACTTAAGTTCCAAAGACCTAGAGGCTGGTGGTCAGGTTCCTGATCAAGGAGGTTAAGAAAAGGCAAAGAACTAGGGGCACCAAGCTTTTCAGGCCTATAGGCACATTTAGATTTTTGAATGGGTGCCATGGGTGCCACTCAGTTTGGTCACCCCTGTCTCGCACATCCCCCTCCTCCAAAGAAATAGGAAGACAGAGGGAGAGAGCACACACACGACTTTTCCAGGGATCTGGCTAAAAGTTGGATGTAGCAGAATTAATGTAAAGCACATAGAGTTTAAGGAGGAAGTGGGAAAGAGGGTCACACTTGCAACTTCCTCCTTCACGTCTATGTCCTTTTCAAAGGACACAAAGGCCGCCACCTAATGACCAATGGGGTAGGCATCTCAGAGGCTTTGTGGGCGCCTAAGAAAGACTTCAAGGGAGCTATTGCATACCCCTCAACTGACCTGAATAAATCGGAATATCCTCTCATTGCATCCATGCTCTCATTGCATCCATACAAGAGTGAAATGAAATGGCGTTTGAGTTGTCTTGGTGTAGAATCTTTGCTTGAAATTTGCCACCTGTTCTGGATACTGGACTGAAACGGGACAAAAAAACCCAGTGAAAATAAATTGGGGTTCAGTTAATGGGTGGTGAGGGAGGAGGAAAGACGCTTACATGCCTCAGCTCTACTATTTACAGCCCTAAACAGTGGTACAGTGGTGCCCCGCAAGACGAATGCCTCGCAAGACGAAAAACCCGCTAGACGAAAGGGTTTTCCGTTTTGGAGGCGCTTCGCAAAACGAATTTCCCTATGGGCTTGCCTCGCAAGACGAAATGTCTTGCGAGTTTTTCCGACTTCCCCCCCCCTTTTCTAAGCCGCTAAGCCGCTTATCCGCTAAGCTGATAAGCCGCTAAAAGCCGCTAATAGTGCTAATAGCACTAAGCCGCTAAGCCGTCAATGGGCTTGCTTCGCAAGACGAAAAAACCGCTAGACGAAGAGAATCACGGAACGGATTCTTTTCGTCTTGCGAGGCACCACTGTACCTCAGTTTTCGAATGTAATCTGTTCCGGAAGACCGTTTGAATTCTGAAACATTCAGAAACCAAGGTGCAAAGAGTGGTCTGCAAATTAAATTGAGAAACACTCAGCAGAAACCGTTCGACTTCCGAGGCGTGTTCAAAAATGGAAGCATTTACTTCCGGGTTTTCGGCGTTCAAAAACCGAAACATTCAACTTCCAAGATGTTTGAAAACCAAGGTACCACTGTACTTTGGGGGTGGGGTGGAAAGTTACACATCCGCAGAGGATGAAATTAATGGACTACGCAGAACTGGATAAATTAACAGGAAGGATTCGAAACCGGCGGGACCAGAAATTCACAGAAGACTGGAGTAAATTTACAGACTATTTGAAAAATATTTGTGATGATCAGACTACGTTTGTAGGATTGCAAGAAGTTTTGTGAGGAGTATTATTAGAATTATCGCAAAAATGGATAAGAGGAGGATGGTTAGTGAAGACATTGCAAGGTAATATGATTTTAAGAAATGCATAAGAAGTGGTTAAAATGGTGGATCATCAGAGGAGCTGATAGAAGTCCAAAAAAAGATTGTATAAAAGATGAAGTTTTGTGGTATGTACTATAATTTATATGTTAAAATTGAATACAAATTATTATTAAAAAAAAGGAAAGAAGCACAAGAAGATGGCTTGCTGGAACAAGACTGTGCACCAAGCCAGTTCCATTTTTCCTCGTCTCATAAAAATCATTTTAGGAACTGGAGACCCAACAACAAGTCTTTGGATCTGCCTCAAGAAGCTGTCAGCCTGGAGATCCCGCTGTTTGCTACTATTTTCATGCGATAAGCAGAGCCTCATTATATATATCCCAACTTAACTGTGGGATGGGCTTCTCACTGTTAGTGATTCATTTGTCGGAGTCGAGGGGCCCCTCTTGGCCAGGCTGGCTCACGCACGCAGCGCTTTGGCAGAAGAACTGTAGATGTTTCCAATTAGGTGAAAAACAAAACCTCCAAAGAGCGTGGCTTTAACCCAAACGAAACCTCTCCTGAATATCACATTTTCTGCATCAGGAAAGTGGTTGAGACAGCTGCACCACACAGGTGGTATCGCAGGCCGTAAATTACGCCGCATTTATAGACGGCTTGGGAGATGCGGTCTCGGAACAATTAATTTTACCACTGGAACTTTGACCCCAGAGCACTTTTTACCGCCGCAGGAATTTCTTATCGAGTTCTTGGCACGCAGGTGCAACGTGGCTGCTCTGGGGAGAGGCGCAGCGTTTAAGACAGGTAGGGCCATGAAGGAGGGTGTGTGTGGGACGGCTATTCAAAGTGCAGCCTGGGGAGGGAGAAAGGAAAAGCTCGCCCGAGTGTAAAAGGAGGGGGGCAGGGAGGAGAACAGCCTCAAGTAAAATCATCCCCTGCTAATGAGTTTATTGCCTACCCTCTCACCCAGAATGTGTGCGAGGGAATCTCCAGGGCACACCTAAGGGCTGGCCGAAATGCCACTGAGAGAGAATTACAAGCGCAGCTGCAAGCTGTCTGCAACAACAGGCTTATCGCAGGGAGGCAACCTGGGCCTTGTTCCAGCAGAAAGCAAGCCACACGTGTGATGTTAATCTTCCCGTGGACGTCTGCTGCACTTTCAAATGCATGGCCCAGGGAACTTTGCAAGTGATAAGATACCACCCCGTCTAATGAAAGAAGACTTTGCTGAAAGTACCAGATGCTTCAAAGATCCCTCTAGACCAAGAATGGTTTTGATTTGGAGTACCTGTCCCCAGTAAATCTCTGCCCTGATTTTGCCTTTGGGGGATATCTCCACTGGTTTCTTTCTTTTTTTTAGTATGAAGTGCATGAGTCACTGGGTCTCTACTGGATGCAACCTCTCTTGAGGTAGTAGAGCACCTGCTTTGCATGGAGAAGGTCCCAGGTTCTGTGAGATAACCAGCCTCATATAACCAACACGCTTAAATCTAATTAATGCACGAAAGGGTTAATACCATAGAGTAAGCTGTCCTGCCAGGCTTAGTCACTCTGCCTTGGGACAAGGTAATCAGGCCTTTAGTTTTCTCAGTCTACCAGAGAAGCTCAGCATGCGAAGAGGCTAAGCTGGTTGCTGCAACTTAGCAGCATGGTTCTAACAAGCCTTTCTTAAGTTCCTATACCAATAATTTAGGAACTTTCACCACTGAAACCAAGTCAAGTTTTACTGGCTGTGTTTTGCGACCGCTGTATGCATAAGCACGTGAATCTGACCTTTGGAGAGTTTGTAAGTGAGCCATTTTAATTTACCAAATGGGTGGGGTTTTTTCTGTATTGAAGGCTCCATGGGGCCAAAGAGCACTCCCCAAACATCAGCCTCTGGAAACAACCATCCAAGTATTTCAGAACCACCGAAAAGCGGTGCCACCCACCCCTAACTCAGACAGCCGCTCCAGAAGGATCCTGTGGTTGATGATACTAAAAGCTGCTGAGAGGTTGAGGAGAATTAACAGGGACACATTTCCCCTGTCTCTCTCCCAGCAGAGGTCATCATATTATCTTGTCTGTAGTGCACATAAACACCAAGGTACCATGTAGGGCACAACCTGCAATTTCACAAGCTAGTGAGGTTTGTTTTGAATGGTGGTCGATAGCTGATCTAATACAATTGTGTTTCGCTAGTGTTGTTGTTGTTGTTGTGTTTGTTTGTTTGAAAAGGCTCTGTTGCAAGTCACTGCCAAGCAGGCAGCACCACCAAGAGGGCCTCAACTGCTATTCATAGGCTCTGATATGGCTGATTCTGGAGAAGGTGCTGTTTTGTATATTTGGGTCCCAAGCCATTTAGGGCAGAATATACAGAATAAAAGGGACGCAGGTGGCGCTGTGGGTTAAACCACAGAGCCTAGGACTTGCTGATCAGAAGGTCGGCGGTTCAAATCCCCGCGACGGGGTCAGCTCCCGTTGCTCGGTCCCTGCTCCTGTCAACCTAGCAGTTCGAAAGCACCTCAAGGTGCAAGTAGATAAATAGGGACCGCTTACCAGCGGGAAGGTAAACGGCGTTTCCGTGTGCGGCTCTGGCTCTGGCTCTGGCTCTGGCCAGAGCAGCGATGTCACGCTGGCCACGTGACCCGGAAGTGTCTCCGGACAGCGCTGGCCCCTGGCCTCTTAAGTGAGATGGGCGCACAACCCCAGAGTCTGTCAAGACTGGCCCGTACGGGCAGGGGTACCTTTACCTTTACCAGGCGGGAAAGTAAATGGCATTTCCGTGCACTGCTCTGGTTCATCATAAGCAGCTTAGTCATGCTGGCCACATGACCCGGAAGCTGTACGCCGGCTTCCTTGGCCAATAAAGCGAGATGAGTGCTGCAAACCCAGAGTCGGCCACGACTGGACCTAATGGACAGGGGCCCCTTTACCTTTATACTAGAACTAACACCTTGAACTTGTCCCAGTAGCTTGCTGGCAGCCTGTGCTGTGCTTTCAGGACTGGTGACATAGGGTCACATTGGGCTGCCCTAAGTACCAGCCTAGAAGCCACATTCTACACTAGCTGCAGTTTCTGGACCATCTTCAAGGGCAGCCCCACTTTCAGCTCATTACAGTAGTCCACATTCGAGGCCACCAGAGAAAATTAACCAAAGGAACAAAATCACCCACTTTTCTCCTGTCACCTCTTACTCACCTCAAAATTCAATTCTCATTTTCATCTAGATTTCTGACTTCTTCATTCATGTATCCTTTTCACCACAAGATGGTGCCATCTACCAATCTGCCCTGAAACTAACTACCTTCTTATTTCATGCCTAGATTGTTGAAGATGCTAGAAAAATGCACCCTGTGTCACTGATAGTAGTACGACTCACGCAACACGTTGGTGACTAAGATACACACAATAATTACCAAAATGATTATGCATTCTTTATCAATCCTCTGAAAAAAATACAAAAACTTATGCAAAGCCACAGAGACTTGTGAACTACCCAACCTAAGGTCAGCTTATAATGTCTGATTTCAATGGATTTTCCAAGCATTTGACTCAGTCTTTTGTTTTCTTTATCTTTTTAGGCAAGTTCATGAAGACACCAACAAAAGGTAAGTTCGATGTTGTTCACAATACCGAGACATGCTAGTGAAGTTGTAAAGGTAAAGGTAAAGGGACCCCTGACCATTAGGTCCAGTTGTGGCCGACTCTGGGGTTGCGGTGCTCATCTTGCTTTATTGGCCGAGGGAGCCAGCGTACAGCTTCCGGGTCATGTGGCCAGCATGACTAAGCCGCTTCTGGAGAACCAGAGCAGTGCACGGAAATGCCATTTACCTTCCCACGGTAAATAGGATTGGTACCTATTTATCTACTTGCACTTTGATGTGCTTTTGAACTGCTAGGTTGGCAGGAGCTGGGACAGAGCAATGGGAGCTCACCCTGTCGCGGGGATTCGAACCGCCGACCTTCTGATCAGCAAGTCCTAGGCTCTGTGGTTTAATCCACAGCGCCACCCACGTCCCTTCAGTGAAGTTGTTGATGGATGTTAATGAAGTTGTAGTCAGGGTACCAACGTTTTGCACCTGTTTCGCCCTGGCAGTCCAAGTAATCAAGAGGCTGCTGTTTGCCCCTGATAGGGCCCTTTTACTGGGGCTTGCAGGTAGCACACTCCCAAGGTAGTTTTCCAGGCTTCTTCAGTGGTCTGATCTCAAAGCCTTGATACGTATATTGATATTCACTAATAATAAAAGGTAAAGGTAAAGGTACCCCTGCCCGTACGGGCCAGTCTTGCCAGACTCTAGGGTTGTGCGCTCATCTCACTCTAGAGGCTGGGAGCCAGCGCTGTCCGCAGACACTTCCAGGTCACGTGGCCAGCGTGACGAAGCTACTCTGGCGAGCCAGCGCAGCACACGGAACGCCGTTTACCTTCCCGCTGGTAAGCGGTCCCTATTTATCTACTTGCACCCGGAGGTGCTTTCGAACTGCTAGGTTGGCAGGCGCTGGGACCAAACGACGGGAGCGCACCCCGCCGCGGGGATTCGAACCGCTGACCATGCGATCGGCAAGTCCTAGGCGCTGAGGTTTTGCCCGCGTCACTAATAATAATTCAAACCAAATCTTATTAGAAATTAGGTTGTTGAAGATGGCAGAAGGGGAGGGCGAAAGACTTGTTTGCCTGTTGCTGCTGTGTCTTGTTGACACTGCCTGTCTGTCATTTGTTATTATACCCCAAAGTAGACTGAACCCTTTGCTGCATGCATTTCCTCACAATATGGTTAAAAAATAATTATCAGTTGAATGGCTGAAGAATGGGCTGGTTCACTCTTTCCTTCCATCCATTTCCCCACAGAAAGTCTCACTTCTTAAACTGTTGCTCTCCCCAGCTAGAGCTGGATGGGGGTGATGTTTAAGAGTCCCACTTTAGCCACTGCAACACATTACTGTATCCCAGCGGTGTAGTGTGGGTTGTCAGCACCCGGGGCAAGGCAAGTAATTTGCGCCCCCTAATCCGGGGCAAGGCAAGTAATTTGCGCCCCCTAACCCGGGGCAAGGGACGCAGGTGGCGCTGTGGGTTAAAGCCTCAGCGCCTAGGACTTGCCGATCGAAAGGTCGGCGGTTCGAATCCCTGCGGCGGGGTGCGCTCCCGCTGCTCGGTCCCAGCGCCTGCCAACCTAGCAGTTCGAAAGCACCTCCGGGTGCAAGAAGATAAATAGGGACCGCTTACCAGCGGGAAGGTAAACGGCGTTTCCGTGTGCGGCTCTGGCTCGCCAGAGCAGTGATGTCACGCTGGCCACGTGACCCGGAAGTGTCTCCGGACAGCGCTGGCCCCTGGCCTCTTAAGTGAGATGGGCGCACAACCCCAGAGTCTGTCAAGACTGGCCCGTACGGGCAGGGGTACCTTTACCTTTACCTTTAACCCGGGGCAAGGCAAGTAATTTGCGCCCCCTAACCCCTAACCTGCCACTGCTGCCAGCTTCTTCTTGCTGCTGCCTGGGCTGGGGTATTTACAGTAAGGTAGCCACGGTGGCGGCGGGTCCGTGTCAGGTGATCTGAGGCGAGTTGCCGCTGGCACTGCCGCCCAAACGACACCGCTTGCCCGGAGGAGGAGGAGGGCAGAGAGGCGAGGAAAATGCAACATGGCCCAGCAGCTGCAGCAGTGGCGGCGGCGCTGTGAGGAGGGGCTGCCTGGTGCGCCCTCCACGGCCCTGACGCGCGGGGACCGCGGCGAGCGCTGAGAGCCGCTGCCTGCCGGACGCCTTCAGCCCGGACGCGCGCACAGCTCGTCGGTTCCGCGAGACATGGGGCTCTGCTACAGCCTGCGCCCGAGGCTCTTCGGCGACTCCGGAGGTGGCGAGCGCGCCCCCCCAGATGTTGCGCCCGGTGCGGCCGGCCCCCCCTGCACCCCCACACTACGCCACTCCTGTATCCTGCTTTTGTCGGGACCATAGCTTTATGGCAGAGCACAACATTTGCATTCAAAGGGTCCCAGGTTTGGTCCCAGGCAATCTCCATCTTAGGAATGGGGGAGAACATCACTTTCCTTTGCAGTGTGAGCAGGAAGCTACTGAAATCATGCTTTTCAAAGCATTGTGTGAAGAAGCATAGCTAACCTTCAAAAATTGCACTTCTCTGAATTTTGCAATGCAGTTTTTCAACCAAAACACTTGTACACAAATGCACCTCTTGGGGGGAGAGTGCACATAAAAATCCACACAGCCTACATAAACGTGTTATATTCATGAAAATTGCAGAAATGTGTGGATTTGTCATTATATATGTAAACGTGTCTATTGGAAAAAATCCGCATTAAAATGCTGGTGAATATTCTTGGAGGTTTCTTTAATTCACAGATTGCAGGGGGAATTGTGAATTAGTTGGATTTAAGAATGGAAGAATAAGAAACCAAGAGGAACTGAAACTGACAGATTCATCTATCCCAACACATAGTAGATGATCTGCGAGAGCCTGTGTTTTAAGTGCTGATAATATTGAGCATGATGTATGAACAGCTTGTCCTTGTGTACGGCAGTTTCCCGTGTTCCTAACATGTTTTGCCTCTTTCCCCTTAAAAGTAGGGATTGGAATCAAGCTAGTGGATGAATTTAAACCAGAGAGTAAGTCATAACTTTCTTGTCAAAATGCATACCCCAGCCACAAAAAAACCTGCATTTGGGAATAATGCAGATAAGAAGTATATACTCTAACAGAGGATTCTCCACAGCATTACAAAACTGCAATTTCCAGGATTCTTTGGTGGGAGCTATGGCAGTCATACTTGAATATAAAACCAATCTAGTCTACTGTTTCCATACCTTTCAATCCTTGTTGTTGCTGTTTAGTCGGTCAGTCATGTCCGACTCTTCATGACCCCATGGACCAGAGCACGCCAGGCAGTCCTGTCTTCCACTGCCTCCCGCAGTTTGGTCAAACTCATGCTGGTAGCTTCAAGAACACTGTCCAACCATCTCGTCCTCTGTCGTCCCCTTCTCCTTGTGCCCTCAATCTTTCTGAACATCAGGGTCTTTTCCAGGGAGTCTTCTCTTCTCATGAGGTGGCCAAAGTATTGGAGCCTCAGCTTCACGATCTGTCCTTCCAGTGAGCACTCAGGGCTGATTTCCTTCAGAATGGAGAGGTCTGACCTTCTTGCAGTCCGTGGGACTCTCAAGAGTCTCCTCCAGCACCATAATGCAAAAGCATCGATTCTTCGGCGATCAGCCTTCTTTATGGTCCAGCTTTCACTT
Organism: Podarcis cretensis; assembly: GCF_951804945.1. Taxonomy (NCBI): domain Eukaryota; kingdom Metazoa; phylum Chordata; class Lepidosauria; order Squamata; family Lacertidae; genus Podarcis; species Podarcis cretensis. The sequence continues at coordinate 13,444,057 of NC_137178.1, forward strand.
CCATACATCACTACTGGGAAAACCATAGCTTTAACAATACGGACCTTTGTCGGCAAGGTGATGTCTCTGCTTTTTAAGATGCTGTCTAGGTTTGTCATTCCTTTTCTCCCAAGAAGCAGACGTCTTTTAATTTCGTGAGTGCTGTCACCATCTGCAGTGATCGTGGAGCCCAAGAAAGTAAAATCTCTCACTGCCTCCATTTCTCCCCCTTCTGTTTGCCAGGAGGTGATGGTGTCAGCATCGCCCTTGAGCCAGTGTTACCAACTGGACTCATGCACTTCAACCCCGACTGGGCTAGGCGAGCTGGGTAGCACTTCCAGAGACCACCTTCTTCAACTGGAACAGGTCAAAGTGCTGTGGACTCACAGCTCAGATCCGTGAGCACCGGATTCACTTCCACAATACAGTCGTCCACAGCAGAGTACAGCAGAGTCTAGCAGTGTATAAACAACTCGAAGAGCAGCTCTGTAGAATATCTTCTTTTATTCTATAACTATATAATACAAAACTATATACAGAGCTAAATAGGTCTAGGCATAAATGAATGCTACACTGAGTGTCTGCAGCTGCTCTTAGCAGCAACCTTATCTCTACACACGATCTCTAACACTCAGTCTCTCTCTCTGTCCGACACACTGACTGACTGACTTACTGACTTGGTGCTGGAGCTGAATAAGTAGAAAGCAGCACACTGCTCCTCCTCTCTGGAGAATCAGCAGACTCGTCAGGAGATTCTTGGATATGGGAGGGGTGAAATCTCCTCAGATGGGACCAGTAATAATAATAATAATAATAATTTTTATTTATACCCCGCCCTCCCCAGCCAAGGCCGGGCTCAGAGCGGCTTACAAGCAATAATAAAAACAAGTTGAATGATTACAACTTTTTTAAAAAATTAAAATACAACATTAAAATATTGAAATATTAAAATATTAAAATTTAGCCTCATCGCAGGAGGAGAAGGAAAGGAAAAAAGAAAGAGGGAGGGAATCAAATTGGCTCCAAGCCAAAGGCCAGGCAGAACAACTCTGTCTTACAGGCCCTGCGGAAAGAAATCAGATCCTGCAGGGCCCTGGTCTCATTGGCAGAGCGTTCCACCAGGCTGGAGCTTGATGCGGCGAAGGTGGAAAAATGTCGCCTTGGCTGTTGCTGTAACTTGTGCCTCCATGGAAAGGGAGGCGTCAAGGATTACACCCAAACTCTTAACGGAAGGCAATGGCACTAATTGGGCCCCCGCAAGAGAAGGGAGTTGGTCCCTCATCCCCATGCCATCCCGACCCAGCCATAGGACCTCTGTCTTCGAAGGATTTAGTTTCAATCGGCTCCCACGAAACCATCCAGCCACAGCTTCCAAGCATCTGGTCAGTGTGTTCGGGGCCGAGTCAGTGTGGCCATCCATCAGCAGATAGAGCTGAGTGTCATCAGCATATTGGTGACAGCCCAGCCCAAAGCTCCGGATAATCTGGGTGGCCACGATCTTCGGTTTTTTTTATGTTGAGCTTCAGACCATATTTTGCGCTCTCCTCTTTCACCTTCATTAAAAGATTTAAGTAGCAATTCAAATATTTCTCTCTCCCGCAAAAGCACTAGGTGGTGCTAGCATCCCAGTGAAGTCCCGATGTTTCCTCCTGGGATTTCTGCAGACCAGAGCAGACCAAGTATGAGCAGCAGGGCCTGGAGAACTCTCGTAAATTGCATCGCTTCTCTTGTGACATTTGCTGAATCAGCCAAAGAAAGGCAGAGAAATAAAACTAGAGAATGAAACAGCTCAACAATTAATAGAGCCATAACAAAGCTTCTCCCTTCATCTCCCCTAATGCCAGTGTCTGGGGCAATGATCAACTTTTCCTTGCTTGCTTGCCGTGATTTGATTTGCATATCAACCAGACATGTATGTGCGCGCAGCTTCAAGGTACAAATGGAAAACATTGGGGAAGAATTATCAGCAGAAAGGGCCTGGAAATTAAAAAGTTTGGGTTTGGAGAGGTAAACACGGTTGGGAAAAGTTATGGAAAACACATTTGAAATTTACGGCATGTAGTACCCTAAAAGAATATTATATGAAAATAACGTACCGGTGGTATTTGACTCCTAGCAAGCTAGCAAAAATGTATAGAACAAGTACAAATATCTGCTGGAAATGCAAAGAGAAAGAAGGTAGCTTTTATCATATGCTGTGGTCGTGTGAGGTAATAAAATCTTTCTCGGAGATGATATATAATGAACTGAAAAAAATGTTTAAAATAACCTTTTGTTAAAAAAAAACCCCAGAAGCCTTTTTATTAGGAATTGTAGGTACCAACATCCCAAAGGAGCAGAGAAGACTTTTTTATGTATGCGACAACAGCCACACGGATGCTACTAGCCCAGACATGGAAAGAAGAAAGATTCCCTACCAGAGAGGAATGGCAAACTAAGATGTTGGACTACACCGAAATGGCAAAACTGACCGGAAAGCTCAGGAACCAAGAGGACAAAAACATCAAGAAAAAATGGGAGGGAAATATAATTTATTTAGGAGACCACTGTAAGCAGATGGAAACATTAGCAGGATTTTAAACTCACTTGTAATGTAACAAATACTATGGATAATATGGATAGATATGAAATATAGATTATGATATAATTTGTAGTTGAAAACGCTGACATTAGGACCCACAAAGGGGATGGGGGAAATCTCGAGATTCATAGAAATCTCTGTATCTGGAAATGTATTTAGTTTTGTTATAAATCTATATTTGAAAAATCAACTAAAAATGATTTTTTTCCCCAATAAAAAATGTGGTTGTCCAAAAGGAGGGATAGCTAGCTTGTTGCCGCCAAATGTTGCTAGACTCCAAGTCCTGTCAGCCTCAGAAAACATGGCTACCACTAGGGTACGACCTAGTTTGTGTAAATCCCCATGTCATGAACTGGTTGGACTCAGAGGAATGGTGGGAGGTGCCAGCTGGGGAATCCCCAAGGGAAGAAGGCTCAGAGCCAGGGGATTGGTGGTGGGACAACAATGAGTGGTCAGAGGGAGAAGACTGGGAGGAGGTGGTGTTGGAAGCGGAAGAGGTAACAGGGCTTAGTGAACAGGGAGAGTCTGTGGCAGAGAGAAGACCAGAAGCTGAAGCTGAAGCAAGAGAGATGAGTCAGGCTGGTGAAGAAGCACAGGAGTCTCCCGCTCCTGCTGTGACAAGCTCCTCTCCTGCCTGGTCTGCCAGGACCAGGAGAGGCATAAAGAGGGAGGAGGTAAGGCAGGCAACGCTACCATAGTCTCAGATTGCTTGGGTAAAACCCAGGAGAGGAGTCGTCTTAGGCAGCTGTGGGAAGGCTCTGCAACTGCCTCATAGGGGCAGATCTATTGAAGAGAGTTGCTGTGCACTTTAGACCTGGCAGACCTGAGCACATCCTGTTTCTTCTAATAAAGAAGTGGTGGTTTAGTGGTGACTTGCTTCTGACACCCCATTCATTTCAACGGAGCTTGCACAGGAGAAATCCCTGCTGGACCTTGCCCTAAGAGTTTGACTCTGCACATCCCATCAGCTGCCTTGACGCCTTGTCTCTTCCAAGGACACAGTTCTGGATTTTAACCTTTGAAGTCCTAAACAGCTTGAGATCCACCCTGGTACCTTCAGGACTGCTTTCTCCCCTCTGGGCCAAAGTATTGGAGCCTCAGCTTCACGATCTGTCCTTCCAGTGAGCACTCAGGGCTGATTTCCTTCAGAATGGATAGGTTTGATCTTGCAGTCCATGGGACTCTCAAGAGTCTCCTCCAGCACCATAATTCAAAAGCATCAATTCTTCGGCAATCAGCCTTCTTTATGGTCCAGCTCTCACTTCCATACATCACTACCAAAACTGTGCACAGCATTATAAAATCTACGGTGTGACCACACTTGGAATATTTGACTTGTCTTATCGCTTCCTTTTCCCAACACAGGCTCCCACCTCGCTGGTCTGCCCTCCTTTCAATCTCGCATCATCACATCTGCCCAGTAGAATGGTAAATGAAGAGAAGGGACAGTACTGGCGGTGGGGGTGGGATGAGGCGTCTATTGTTGCACACAGAAGCCAAGCTCATTTGCATCCAAAGTGAAGGGCCTCTGGCTTGCCTAAGGCCATCATATTTGCATCTCTTTTCAAAAGGGGGAGTCCCACGGCTGGCCCCATCTCGCAGCACCTGCTGCCACTGTTGTGAAGGTGGAGAGGCTCGTGTCATTCAAGGCTCCCGCTGCCTGCTTCGGTATGCACAGCCTCTTTGCAAGCCAGATCAACACTCTCCATCCCAAAGCACACAACAGTGGCTGCTTTTGACTGTCAACACTCATCTCTGTTCCATTTTTATATTCTCCCCACTTCTCCGGAAGCACCATAAATGAAACATGTTTGCCCCAGACACCTGGAGAGTCAAAACAACGGAGGAAATGTAAATTATTTCCACAGATAAGCAAACGATTGCATTGGAAGAGGCAGAAGCAATCCTAAAGTCATTATATTTTATTATTTTATATCAAGCCACCTCAGAGATCTTTCTGGGATAAAAGGCAGGATGGAAACCAAACTAAGAAAGAAACAACGAAGAGATAAATAACCACAGACTCCGTCGTCTATGCAGTGCACACTTATTTCGTATTTAAAATGTTTTCTGAGGATGATTCAGGATATTCCTTTGAAATGTATTTATATTGGTTTGGTTGCATCGCAAACTGTTTGCTTCAAAAAGCGAGATGAAAATACTGAAATAAATCGAGGGGCGATGACGTCTCAAGGTTCAAGACACTCTGTGGGATAATGGTTTGAGGCCAGGCTCAAATCTCCACTCAGTCCCGAAGCTCACTGGGTAACCTTGGGCTACTTACTGCCTCTGGGTTGAACCCACCACAAAAGGTTGTCGTGGGCGAGAAGAAAAACATAAGTGTCAAGAACTACCTTGAGGAAATGTGGGATATAAACATCCATCTGCTTCCATCTATATTTGATAGGTGTCTCTGTTGCCATACTTTTCAACCTGCTGTTTGATTCCTGGAAGTCCCAGCCAAAATGGCCAAAGGTCAGAGATTTGGGGAATTTTAATCCAGCAACTTCTAGAGGTCACCAGGTTCTACCATTTATGGTGACCAGGCCTAACACCCGTAGCCTGGAGTATGAACAGGGCTAGCCTGAGCGCATAGAAATGTAGAGCTGAATGAAGTATTTCACACACAAAGGAAGAGGTGGCCATATTGGTGAAAATCTGTGATGCGGTTGAATTATAAATTATCCAGTTTCTACAGAGGGCCAACAGGGACATGGGTGGCACTGTGGGTTAAACCACAGAGCCTAGGACTTGCTGATCGGTGGTTCGAATCGGTGGTTCGAATCCCCGCAAGGGGGTGAGCTCCCGTTGATCGGTCCCTGCTCCTGCCAACCTAGCAGTTTGAAAGCACCTCAAAGTGCAAGTAGATAAATATGTACCCCTCCGGTGGGAAGGTAAATGGCGTTTCTGTGTGCTGCTCTGGTTCGCCAGAAGCGGCTTAGTCATGCTGGCCATACTCTGGCTCCCTCAGCCAATAAAGCAAGATGAGCGCCGCAACCCCAGAGTCAGTCACAACTGGACCTAATGGTCTGGGGTCCCTTTACCTTTACCTTACAGAGGGCCAACACCATTACACCATGTGAGGTGGCTGCCATTATCATGAGGAACCTCTTGTCCATGGGCATGATTAGGCCTGACAGGCCTCTGGGTTTGGCCTACGAGGCCATTTTGAGCAAAACATGCCCACTCATCGATCGCCTGATGTTGCAAGAAGTCAGGTGCAGCGATCTGCTGTCTCCGACGTAAGCATGAAGTGCTAAGATCAGAGAGAAGTCTTCTCTCCTGTATTAGTGCTGAGCACCACAGTGCTACGATCAGAGATAAATTAATGGGCCCACAGTACTAAGACGGGAGATAAGCTTCAGCCTGCTGCTTTTAAAATTTCCATTGAACTTTAAAAGCTGCAGTCCTAAAAACAACAACTCATTTTTACTTCCTTTTTTGTGCTAGAGAGCCACACCCTTCAGTTTATAGAGTACGGAATGGTGACTAGTAAGAAGTGTTCATTTCTTCAAATGTTATTCTCCCCTCATGATTCCACCTGCAAGAGGGTTGAATCCAATACTATTTATACTTAGAGTAGACCTACTGAAATCAATAGACATGGATAACTTAGATCCCTTGATTTCAGTATTGCAGAACTGGCAAAACTGACAGGAAGAACCCAGAACCAGTGAGACCAAGCATTCCAGAAGGACTGGAACAAATTTATATTGCATTTATATTATATTATATCTGAAAGACAAGTGTAAGCAATTAACACTCTCCTGTGTGAGTGTCTGAGTGTCTGAGGGCCCTGCTCCTTCCTGCCACTTACCACCTGGCCCAGGGTGGGGCCTGAAGCCTCACAGGGACTGCTGCGCTCTGCTGCCCAGGAGGACTCTCCTGTGTGAGTGTCTGAGGGCCCTGCTCCTTCCTGCCACTCACCATCTGGCCTGGGGTGGGGCCTGAAGCCTCACAGGGACTGCTGTGCTCTGCTGCCCAGGAGGACTCTCCTGTATGTGAGTGTCTGAGGGCCCTGCTCCTTCCTGCCACTCACCATCTGGCCCGGGGTGGGGCCTGAAGCCTCACAGGGACTGCTGCGCTCTGCTGCCCAGGAGGACTCTCCTGTGTGAGTGTCTGAAGGCCCTGCTCCTCCTGCCACCTGGCCACCACCTGGCCTGGGGTGGGGCCTGAAGCCTCACAGGGACTGCTGTGCTCTGCTGCCCAGGAGGACTCTCCTGTGTGAGTGTCTGAGGGCCCTGCTCCTTCCTGCCACTGACCATCTGGCCTGGGGCGGGGCCTGAAGCCTCACAGGGACTGCTGCGCTTTGCTGCCCAGGAGGACTCTCCTGTGTGAGTGTCTGAGGGCCCTGCTCTTGCCGCTTACCATCTACCTGGCCCAGGGTGGCGCCTGAAGCCTCACAGGAACTGCTGCACTCTGCTGCCCAGGAGGACTCTCCTGTGTGAGTGTCTGGGGGCCCTGCTCCTTCCTGCCACTTACCACCTGGCCCAGGGCAGGGCCTGACAGGCCTCACTAGGACAGTTGCTGTTACTGCTGGAGGGGTGCAGAGTGCTTTTAAAATGTTTTTAAAATTTTCTTTTGAATTTTTTGTTTGTGGGGGATGGATGTTTATTGGGCCTGGGAATTTGTTTGATTTTATGTTTTTGTAATTTTTACTGTTTTTTGTTTGTATTGTTTTATTGGTTTTTTGTTTGTTTTTTTAAGGTGTTATTTTGTTCTTAAGGGGAGGGGTCAGGGCTGCCGGGGAGTAGGTCCCAGCCAACAAAATGGCTGGGGCATGTTCCACAGGGGGTGATGCACTGGGACAACCGATCTCAGTGATCACGGGTAGGAGGAGGAGTTACGCTAAGACCAGACCATATCATTACAGAGGAGGCAGGTTTAGTCGTTGTCTGAGGACTATCCCTGCCTCTGGGTCTGGTCCTGACCGGATGGATACTAGAATCAGCAAGGGATACCCAAATGACCTGAAGGTGCTGCTGTGCAATGCCAGGTCAATGATTCATAAGACCACTGCCATCCATGACTTGATCATGGATGGAGGACTTGACCTGGCATGTGTAACAGAGACTTGGTTGGATGAAGCAGATGGGCCTGTCCTTGCCGCTGCTTGTCCACCAGGTTTCTCTTACGCACAGCAACCCAGGTCATGTGGGCGGGGAGGGGGGGTTACAGTGATTTTTAGGAAGTCATCAGTTTGCACCAGGCGTCCTATTGGGAAGACCCAGTTTTCCGAGTGCATGTTCTGGAAGTTGGGCAATAGAGGCAGTACAGGATTTCTTTTGGTGTACCGACCTCCCTGCTGCACCAAGGATTCCCTGCCCGAGCTGCTTCAGGTCGTGGCGGATGTTCTCCTGGAGACACCTAGCTTGGTCATCCTAGGGGATTTTAACATTCATGCCAACACGACCTTACAAGGGGCCGCTCGGGACTTCGTGGAAAGCATGGCCTCCATGGGGCTGTCCCTGAATAAGTCTGGCCCAACCCATAGCCGCGGACATGCCTTGGACCTGGTGTTTACCTCTATGGATGTTGGTGATCTGACACTAAGTAAAAGCGAAACGAAAGAAGTGCCATGGTCAGATCACTTCCTGGTGCAACTGGACTTCTCTGCGACCCATCCCCTCTGCAGGGAGGTGGGACCAATTTGGATGGTCCGCCCCCGCCACTTAATGGATCCAAATGGTTTCCAGAGAGTAGTAGGGGATGCTTTATCCCATGTTGATGGCCTTTCAGCCGATTCCCTGGTGGCCCGCTGGAATGTGGAGTTAACCAGGGCTATTGACTGTTTGGCTCCGAAGCGCCCTCTCCGATTGCATAGAGCCCGGACAGCCCCGTGGTTTTCCACGGATCTGAGGGCAATGAAACAATCGTTGAGACGGCTAGAGCTCTGGTGGCGGATAACTCATTCCGAATCTGACCGGACACAGGTTAGAACTCAACTTCGAGCCTACCAAGTGGCGATAGCAACGGCGAAGAAGACTTTCTTCGCCACCTCTATTGCATCTGCAGAAAACAGCAGGAGACTTTTTCAGGTGGTTCACAATTTAGCGGTACCACCTGCGACATCGGGGCCCAGTACGGGCCACATGATCTCCTGCAATGATTTCGCAAAGTTTTTTGCAGATAAAATCACTCAGATTCGGGAAGAAGTAGACTCCACCGGGGGAGCAGGGCTAGTCATGTTGTGTGGGATCAATTCCAATCTGTTACCTCCGAGGATGTGGACAGGCTGCTTAGACGAGTGAAGCCAACCACCTGGCTCCTGGATCCTTGCCCATCCTGGCTTATAAAAGCTAGCCGGGAAGGACTGGGCGATGGGCTTCGTGGGGTGGTGAATGCTTCCCTCTGTGAGGGAGCCTTCCCAGACCTGCTGAAAGAGGCGGTTATTAAACCGCTTCTTAAAAAACCATCTTTAGATGCGGCCACGATGGCCAATTATCGCCCAGTCTCAAATCTTCCATTCTTGGGCAAGGTGATTGAGCGAGTGGTTGCTGAACAACTCCAGGCACGCCTGGAAGAAGCGGACCATTTGGATCCCTTCCAGTCGGGATTCAGGCCTCATCATGGGACTGAAACTGCCTTGGTCGCACTGGTTGATGATCTCCAGCGGGCTAGGGACAAAGGTGAGAGCTGTTTCCTAGTTCTGCTGGATCTCTCAGCGGCGTTTGATACCATCGACCATAACATCCTTCTGGACCGTCTTGAGGGGCTGGGAGCTGGGGGCACTGTCATACAGTGGTTCCGCTCCTTCCTCCTGGGCCGTGTTCAGAAAGTGGTGGTGGGGGATGAGTGTTCAGACCCCTGGGCTCTCACTTGTGAGGTGCCTCAGGGTTCTGTCCTCTCCCCCATGCTTTTCAACATTTACATGCAGCCACTGGGAGAGATCATCAGGAGGTTTGGGCTGGGTGTTCATCAATATGCGGATGATATCCAGCTCTACCTCTCTTTTAAATCAGAACCAGTGAAGGCGGTGAAGGTCCTGTGTGAGTGTCTTGAGGCGGTTGGAGGACGGATGGCGGCTAACAGATTGAGGTTGAATCCTGACAAGACAGAAGTACTGTTTTTGGGGGACAGGAGGCGGGCAGGTGTGGAGGATTCCCTGGTCCTGAATGGGGTAACTGTGCCCCTGAAGGACCAGGTGCGCAGCCTGGGAGTCATTTTGGACTCACAGCTGTCCATGGAGGCACAGGTCAAATCTGTATCCAGGGCAGCTGTTTACCAGCTCCATCTGGTACGTAGGCTGAGACCCTATCTGCCTGCAGACTGTCTTGCCATAGTGGTGCATGCTCTGGTTATCTCCCGCTTGGACTACTGCAATGCGCTCTACGTGGGGCTACCTTTGAAGGTGACCCGGAAACTACAACTAATCCAGAATGCGGCAGCTAGACTGGTGACTGGGAGTGGCTGCCGAGACCATATAACACCGGTCTTGAAAGACCTACATTGGCTCCCAGTATGTTTCCGAGCACAATTCAAAGTGTTGGTGCTGACCTTTAAAGCCCTAAATGGCCTCGGTCCAGTATATCTGAAGGAGCTTCTCCTCCCCCATCGTTCTGCCCGGACACTGAGGTCCAGCTCCAAGGGCCTTCTGGCAGTTCCCTCACTGCGAGAGGCCAAGTTACAGGGAACCAGGCAGAGGGCCTTCTCGGTAGTGGCGCCTGCCCTGTGGAACGCCCTCCCATCAGATGTCAGGTAGATAAACAACTACCTGACATTCAGAAGACATCTGAAGGCAGCCCTGTTCAGGGAAGTTTTTAATATGTGACATTTTAGTGTATTTTTCATCTTTGTTGGAAGCTGCCCAGAGTGGCTGGGGAAACCCAGCCAGATGGGCGGGGTACAAATAATAAATTATTATTATTATTACTATTAACATCATTAGCAGGGTTATTTGAAGATTTGTAAGATGAAATTGCTACCTATTCAGGTTGAGTAATGTAAAGTAATGTAAACCATCAGATGGGAGGGATGGAAGTCGTTAGGCTCATTTGAGCCAAAGAGATAAAATAAGAGGGTATGATGTTACGTAATGTGATTATACGTAAATAAATATCATTTATAGAAATGAGCTGAGTATGACTCAGAGAAACTAGGAACAGCCCATGGGAGTCTACACCCTTTCGTCAACCAAGACACGCATACAAACTCTGCCAATACAAGTTGTGATCACAGGGTAGTAGTAGTGTAAATTCTCAACAGTGGGATCCTGCACATCTTTCAAGGAGCAGAAGCCACCATTCTTTTTCAATAGGGTGTCTCTTTTCTTGCAGAAGTAATTAAAGAAGAAGAAGAGTCGAGCCTTGAACTCCTTTTCCAAATCTACAAGTATGCAGGGCAATGCAAGTGTAGATGTAGATATATTTATTTTCAAATTTGAACAGCGGCACTGATTACATACAAATCCCTGTGCTTAGAATACGATTCTGGCAAATGAAGGACCCCCACCTCGAACATTAGGCTGCCTAATAATGGAGGGTTATGTTTCATTTGACAGAATTTCCTAGAGGGCAAAATACAGTGGCTAAGCATTCCGGTTACTACAGAATGTATAACAAGAGGCCCTCTTTCACAGTCAAAACATTGCTCATAAACTCATGAAGCAAAAGACAGTCGGTTGTTTTCAACCCACACTTCTACTTTAGCAGAAGATTATCCTTCCCTTGTCTTTAAGACATCACACAATTCCAGTTAGCTTTACTGGGTCACACATTACTTCAACCATTACTTCCGTTTTTCTCAAAAACCCTCAATAAAGGCATTGATCTACCCACGGTCTGAGCTGCAATTTTTGAAGAGGAAATAATAAGTCAAATTGTTCAACCAATAACCTGGGGTGGGAAGGAGATGCAGACCATTTGGTCATGTCTACATTAGATATTTAAAACCATTCCAAATCGGTTTAAATGTTTTGGCTCCCCAAGAAACTATGGGAGGAAATAGTTTTATGAACAAGTTGTAGGAGTTGTAGTCCAATTACATCTAGAGTCATTCCTCCAATCCTGAGCTGGAGGTCTCTACCCTGACTACTTTCAGATAGCTACAGTTTCCGAGGTTTTCTGGATAAAGCCAGGAAGTTAAATCAGATTCATACCAGATTATATTTACTGTGTAAATGTGCCCTTCAGAAACAAATAAAAAGACAGTGTAACTATAAATTGGGGAGAGGGTTTCTTTTCTACAGAGTCTAGCTACATTTGCTACGTTTCCTTCTAGTGTCTCTGCTTTTCCTATCACAGCACTGAGTTTAATCACTTCTCATTTTTAAATAATACCACAACAATAGTTTGCCAGCCAGCAGCAAACTCAAGGAAGAAACAAAACAAACGGAAAACCCAATGACCCCAAAGGAATAATCATTAATCCCTTTCCCATGATAAATAAACGCAAATCTTAAGCAGCCCATGTCACTTTGCCGTGAATGTTTCTTCTTCTCCCCAAGGAGGAAACCAAAGTTCTTAGATTCGCTGAGCAAAATATCAGCCTGAGACAGTTTTCCTTTCCATTCACCGCTCAAAACATGATGCAGTCGAAAAACGAAATGCCAGCAGTTGGAATGAAATTTTGTTTGAGACTCCAGCCCACAAGTAGCAGCAAGTTGTTAATACAAAGGAGCGAGGCGAAAGTGTTTTTTTTAAAGGTGGTGATGGAATCCCATCCAGGTGTTTTGAAATGATTCAAAGAAGAGTCAGATCTTCAAACGGTTTTCTTCATCGCTGTCTTTTGATCAATCACCCAAAACAATCCAGTCACTTAATCTGATGATCCATCAGGTTTGAGAAGCCGGTTTGCTTGTTCTTGAGTTAACTTGCGGTTGTTCCTTACGTTTAATAAAGTCCTGACATGTCTTAACTAGCTGCACAGCTCTTATAACTTAAAATGTCACTTGATTTAAAGAGGGAGGAGGGGGAGGAGGGGGAAAATAAATAAGTGACATCAATAATGGCCTTCAATTAAAAAAATAATCCACGTCAGCACAGCAGCAGCAGCAGCAACAGCAGCAGCAGCAGCAGCAGCAGGAAGCCAGTCATGGATTAAACCCTTCCAAGAAGCGTTGACCTAAAAGACAGAGGAGTAGAGAGGACACTCATTAGGAACAGAGGCGGTTGGTAGGACAGGTGGGAGGCCAACAGCAGGTGGCGCCAAAACCAATGACAAATGAAGCCCAAACCAATGGCAGACACAGCCAATTAATTCAAGTTTTGCTCCGGTTCTCCTCCTTTCTACAAGGGGCAATATGGCATCTGAGGAGCTGACAGCGAAGACCACCCCATGGACAGGAAGGACAACAAACTGAAGATATTAAGACAGCTCTCCATTGATTAGGACACTGGGAAACCGCTCCACAGATTGTCTCAGACGTTGCATTTGTTGGTCTCTCTCTGAACTGTCCACCAAATGGGTCTGGGTGTATTTTAGTGCTTGTAGCTCTCGGGAGCACAGTAGATTGGCAGCAACCTCAAAGGTGCTAATTTTGATCTTTCAAAAGTGCAGAGCAGACAGTGGGGAACCTCAGGTCTGGGTTAGGGCAGAAGTGGCCCTCCAAATCTCTGTTTGGCCCTTGGGAGTTTCCTATCACCACCCCCTCTCTTCCCAGGCTACGCCTGTCAATGGCCCTGCCCTAAGGTCGCACCAAAACATTGTGCAACTTTCTCAGGCAAAAAGGTACTGCACTAGCAAGTTTCACTCCCCAACTGCCATTGGCATATGGTTTCATCGGCAAAGGAGGGACAATAAGGGATTTTAACCAATGCAGCCTTTCCTAACCTGGTAGGTAAAGTAAAGGTAAAGGGACCCCTGACCATTAGGTCCAGTCGTGACCGACTCTGCGGTTGCGGTGCTCATCTCGCTTTATTGGCTGAGGGAGCCGGCGTACAGCTTCTGGGCCATGTGGCCAGCATGACTAAGCTGCTTCTGGCGAACCAGAGCAGCACACAGAAACGCTGTTTACCTTCCCACTGGAGCGGTACTTATTTATCTACTTGCACTTTGATGTGCTTTCGAACTGCTAGGTGGGTAGGAGCAGGGACCGAGCGACAGGAGCTCACCCCGTCGTGGAGATTTGAACCACTGACCTTTTGATCGGCAAGTCCTAGGCTCTGTGGTTTAACCCACAGTGCCACCCACATCCCTTCCCTAACCTGGTACGCTCTAGCTATTGTTAGACTCCAGCTCCCATCATGTCCAATTGTTAAGGAATGATGGGAGTTGCAGCCTAGCAGCATACAAAAGGGCACCAGGCCTGAATCAGCACAAGTCAACTTTAGGAGAATTTAGAAACATGCATGACTGACTGGACAAAAGCCTTCAAACAAGAAAGGGAAGGAAAATGGAAATCTGTCTGGGCAAAAATAAATAAATGCATTCATTCAGTTTTTAAAGATGAAAAAAGGAGGTTCCTAATACATTGGGGATGGGTGGAAGGGACAAAAAAACAGGAAGATGAAACAGCTTGTGTGCTAATACTTTGGGAAAGCCCAGAAATTAAATATGACTTTTTTTTGGAAGCCAGTTCACACTGTGTCCATCTGTTGAGGCATGCAGCAGTGGAACACTTGGTATCGAAGGTGTCTTAGCGCTCAAGCAACTTTGCAGTCTGCTGATTTATCTGACGGCAATCCCCTTTGACACTGACCTGAGAGTCTTCCATCTGTCTTTTTCAATGTGGTTCTCGGGGCCTTCGCTCTCGTAGGAAGCCAAGTAAAGTGCTGCAGTCAGAAGAAACAGAACATCGTCATTACAGGCATGCGAGCCAGTGTAGTGTAACGGGTAGAGTGTCGGACTGGGACCCGGGAGACCAGGGTTCGAAACCCCACTCAGCTCACCGGAAGACCTCCAGGGCAAGTCACTCACTCTCAGCCTAACCTGCCTCACAAGGTCATTGTGGAGATTAAAATGAGGAAGGGGAGAATTGTGTTGAGCTCCCTGGTAAAGAAGTAGGACACAAATGCAACAAATAAATAACTATCTTCCAGTCCTTGCCTCAGAGGACTTCATCAGCATCTCACCACTTGGGGTAGGGGCCTTGTCACTTCCAAGTGTACAGTAACAAGGTCTGGATGGTAAAGAACCCTCTTATAATGCTTTTTTTATTTAAAAAAACTGCTTGCAGAATATTCTATCCATCCTGATTTTCTGTAATGATTGTCCTCCTCTTACTATTTGTGGTTAGAATACGTGGCTATGGATTTTTGAATTATTGCAATTAATTACATGCCACCTTTCTATCTCAGTTGGGACATTCATGGCAGGCGACAACCATTATTTGAAGCACGGTCACCAAATTTAAACAACCATTATTTCTAGACTTGCATTGCTTTAATTGTGAATCAAATGTTTTTCTGTTGCAGGGACTGTCTTGCTTCTCCATCCTGTGATTCAGGTGGACTTCCTTCCTTCCTTCCTTCCTTCCTTCCTTCCTTCCTTCCTTCCTTCCTTCCTAGAGCTATTATGTACCTTTATTCATTGATAAGAGCAAACCAGTCCTTTGCGATTGGAAGCGGGGGTTGTTTTGATGATGCTATGGATGCTAGCCAATCAGCACTGCATATAGCTGGCCTTTCATCACCAACTTGTAGTACTGTGGGTTTTATGTACTCCTCTTTCTCAGAGACTCACAGGTGTATCAAATGCTAACCCTGCCCTTCTTCTCCCAAGGGGCTACCTCCAACAAAGCTAGGGTGGTCTTCTGTATTTCCCAAAAAATAATGGTCACACTGCACAATGACCAGAGTTTGCACATCTCTTACCATCCTCGCTGAAGACTGGGACGGTGAGCAGGTATGGAAGGATTTTCCGGTCTCTTTCAAAAGGGCACTCAACTTGTTTCCACGTCATAAACTCACTCACTTGTTTAGCCAGTTCCCAAAATTTCTGGAATTTAATAGAGGGCAGAGAAGGTCAGTAAAAACATGTCCACAAAAACAAAACAAAACAAACAACCAATCAAAGTCTGAGTCAAGAAAAGAGAGGGATGCATGGTGTAAAATTCCAAATTAGCATTTCCGACAGCTGCGATAGAGGTAAAGAGGTAAAGGGACCCCTGACCATTAGGTCCAGTTGTGGCCGACTCTGGGGTTGAGGCTCTCATCTCGCTTTATTGGCCGAGGGAGCCAGCGTACAGCTTCTGGGTCATGTGGCCAGCATGACTAAGCTGCTTCTGGTGAACGAGAGCAGCGCACGGAAACGCCGTTTACCTTCCTGCCGGAGAGGTACCTATTTATCTACTTGCACTTTGACGTGCTTTCAAACTGCTAGGTTGGCAGGAGCTGGGCCCGAGCAATGGGAGCTCACCCTGTCGTGGGGATTCGAACCGCCGACCTTCTGATCGGCAAGCCCTAGGCTCTGTGGTTTAACCCACAGCGCCACCCGCATCCCTTACGATAGAGGTACACTCGCTCTTTTTCTGAAGTAAGAACTGACGACGCCACTTCACCATCATATGACGGTGATTCTTCACCCTTAAGAGAGCTACAACTCCCAGGAAGTGGGCTTCATAATCTGTGAAAGGAATAGGGGTCTCCTAACAACTCTCAGCACCCTTAACAAACTTCAGTACCCATGATTCTTTGGTGGAAGCCATGACAGTTTAAAATGGGACAGCTCAGTCGGTAGAGCATGGGACCTTTAATCTCAGGGTCATGGGTTTGAACCCCACGTTGGGCAAAAGATACCTGCATTGCGAACGTTTTTTATGTATGCTATAACAGCAGCAAGGATACTTATTGCAAAGTATTGGAAGACACCAGATCTACCCACGCTGGAGGAATGGCAGATGAAGATGGCAGACTACATGGGACTGGCAGAGATGACTGGCAGAATCCGAGACCAGGAGAAAGAGACAGTGGAAGAAGATTGGAAGAAATTTAAAGACTATCTTAATAAATATTATAAAATTAATGAAGGCTAGAATTGACATGGGTTTAAAAATTATGTGGTTTTCAGGGGTGTTGATTATGGAAAAAGAACAGAATTATTAAAAACTATGGGAAATAAGGGAATGGATTTGCTGATTAGATAATGAAATTAGAATACAGAAGGGGGAGGTATGAGGAGGTCGGGGAAATTAGGTTTAAGAAAATAAGGATGGAAATTATACTTGTTTCTTTTTGTTTTTTGTTTGTGTATGTTTTTATTGTTAAACTTTAATAAATATCATTAAAAAAAAAAAGATACCTACATTGCAGGGGATTGAACAAGATGACCCTCAGGGTCCCTTCCAACCATAGCTGTCAACATTTCCCTTTTTTTAAAGGGAAATTCCCTTATTCTGAATAGGATTCCTCGCAAGAAAAGGGAAATGTTGACAGCTATGCTTCCAAACTCTACAATTCTATGATTCTGCTTAAAATGTATAGTGCAGATGTGGCACTAAAACAGATGTAAAAAGAGAGAAGAGGGAACCTGAATGCTTGTCTGTTTTTAGAGGAAGGGCATAGCCAACCACGAGCAGTGAAAGCGACAAAGTCAGAGCAGACATTCTCCCGCAAAGGGTGGGGTCTTTGCCAACAGGACCCGGCAGCAGACACCAAATGATTAAGTCTATACCTCCGGGACTAGTCATGCTCACAATTAGCATCTAGAGATGGGCAGCCAACCCTCCGGCAAGGCTTTCTGTTCACAGTTTAATTAGCAAAGCTTGTCGGTTAAAAAAACAAACCACACACAGATACACACATCGAGAAATTCCGAGCATGCTCTACTTACTTCGAAATTAACGTGGCCGTTGGGCAGGCGGTTGGCGCAGCCCTCGTTGAGGAAGTAAATGTCCTTGATAAGCAGGCTGAAGAAAGGGATGACGATCTAAGGAAGAAGGGGAACAACAGGCTTAGTTAGCATCCAGTTCCAAAAGGGAGGAAGCACAACAATGGGCAAAGTCAAGGTGTTCCAGTAAAAACTTGAAAACGGCTAATGCACGTAGCCTAGAGGCAAAGGAGCATTTCTAAGGTGGCTTATACAAAGTCTGACCTTTTTATTCATCTAGTTCAGCACCGTTGACACTGTCTAGTAGCCCTTCCCCTCCCTTTCAGCAGCGCTGAAGCTAGCATAATAGTGACACTGTTTGTCTAAGGCACACATTCTTTTTCTACCAAAGGCCAGGGATCAGGGGCTGAACACAAGTATTAATGAACTTATGAGTTCAAGGATCTTTCTTTACACTCCCCGCAATTTCCTAAGGCCCAGCTGAAATTAAGCAGGACTGTCGCCAACCTTGAGCTGGAGGTTCTCCACTCTGGGTGTATTTGCTCATTTATTTATTAAATTTATACCCTGGCCCTTCTTCCCAAAGGACCCCAGGGCAGCAAGCAACAAGGGAGCAAACATCTTAAAAACCATCCCGATACAGCTGCACACTGGGAAACCTCAATTTATTATTTATTTTTTAAAAAATAACTTTTATTAGTATTTTCCAAACAACAACAACAACAACACGAAAGATATCAAAAAATAACAATACACAACACACAAAAATCAACATTCGAAAACTAAAGAAAGCAACAACAACAATAACAAAAAACAAATCCATATCTTACAAGTTAATATTATAAACACTAAAACAACAAGAAGACATTGACTTCCACCAATCCCACAGCACCTCCTTTATCTCTCATTGTGTCTTCCTGTTTTCCTGTTTTATTTATCATCTCTATCCTAACATCTAGATATAAATCCATCTTTCATATCCTTTCCCTTCACAAGGTTATTCCAGACTCAGCCAGATTTCTGCTCTCGAACCTTGACTTTTGAGGTATTCATTTAGGCACTCCCATTCTTTTTTTACTTCACTTTTTGGTTTTTGTCTTATTATGTCTGTCAACCTCAATTTAAAAGGCCTGCTGAAAGAGAAAAGTCTTCGTCTGGCATGGAAAAGACAACAGAGATGAGGCCTAGTTGATATTCAAGCGGGGAGTGATTCCAAAGGGCTGGTGCTGTGACAATATAAAGACCCGATTACTATGTTGTGCATAGGAATGGACCTCCTAATAAGATGGTATCTGCAGGAGGCGACTAGGGCTGGGCGATACCTGGTATTCAACACCGTGATTTATCACCAGTTAAACACCGTGATATACAAATATATCACAATGTCTGAAATAAGGGTGGATCTACGTAAAGACATGAGCTGGCTGCACGGTTTTTCTCACATTGTGATTTTTGCATAACGCACACACGCACACATCATGATTCACGATATGTCGGCAGGTCAAAAATAATGAAACAAATATCATGATATGGACTTCAAACCAGTTTTGGATAATATATCAATATATCACCCAGCTTTAAAGGTAAAGGTAAAGGGACCCCTGACCGTTAGGTCCAGTCGTGGATGACTCTGGGGTTGCGGCGCTCATCTCGCTTTATTGGCCGAGGGAGCCGAACTACATGTTATACCAGCTTTCCCTCCAAGAGGGCCAAATTAGGTGCACTTGTTTTAACCATGTGATTAACCTCACATGTAAAGGTAAAGGAACCCCTGACTCTGGGGTGGCAGCGCTCATCTCGCTTTATTGGCCGAGGGAGCCGGCGTACAGCTTCCGGGTCATGTGGCCAGCATGACTAAGCCGCTTCTGGCAAACCAGAGCAGCGCACGGAAACGCCGTTTACTTTCCCGCTGGAGTGGTACCTATTTATCTACTTGCACTTTGACATGCTTTCGAACTGCTAGGTTGGCAGTAGCAGGAATCGAGCAACGGGAGCTCACCCCGTCGTGGGGATTCGAACCGCCGACCTTCTGATCGGCAAGTCCTAGGCTCTGTGGTTTAACCCACAGCGCCACCCGCATCCCCACCCAGCCCTAGCAGTGACTGATTTGGTATATAAGGGGTGTCCTTCAGGAATCCTGGTCCCAAGTGTTATGGGATTTTGCACACTAGAACCAACTTCTTGAACTTAGCTTGGGAGCTAAATGGGAGCCAGTTTCCCTTTGGGTTTCCCATTGCATCCGGCATGCAAACACATGGACACATATGCACAATATCAGTATATTTCCAAACTTACAAGCTTATCACAAGAGTCTCAATACCTCTTTTCCCACTTCACAACCTCTATTTCATGGACCATAATAATTTTTTTAATCCCCTCCTGTAGTTTCTACTGCTAGCATTCCCTTCCCACCAAAATAAACAACCCAACCCACAATTGACCATGCAGGTAAAGGCTGGCTTTTTTTAAAGGTTCAGCTGAAATCCAGGAGGTACTGCTTTCCTCAAAGTACAGAGATTTCAGAGAATATCTTTTGGCCGAGGAGCAGCCTGCAAAGCTTTCATCTTCCTGCCTTTCATCCGGAAAGAGCAAAGTGTTTGCTTCTCACACCTTTCTAACTTGGCTCTATTTCTGGGGCAATGGAAATGAGAGAGAAAACCCACTAAGAAACTGATTCTCTGCAAAGGCAGCCATGGACAGGAATAACATCACATTTCCCATCAGGAAAGGCTTGCCCAAATAATTAGTGTTCCAGCTTGATTAATTTGCATTATTAAAACACATGCCTGGGGAACATGTGGCCTTCAAGAAGTTGCTGGACTACAACTCCCATCATTCAAGACCATCAGCCACATTGACTGGGGATGATGGAAGTTGGAGTCCAATGAAATTCTGCAAGGTTCCCATTATAAACCCTTCCTTTCTGCTAGCTTAAAAACAGTAGAGCCTCTGATGCCACCACTAAACGTAAAGGGACCCCTGACTGTTAGATCCAGTTGTGGCCGACTCTGGGGTTGCGGCGCTCATCTCGCTTTATTGGCCAAGAGAGCCGGCGTACAGCTTCTGAGTCATGTGGCCAGCATGACTAAGCCGCTTCTGGCGAACCAGAGCAGCGCATGGAAATGCCGTGGTTTTTTTTACCTTACCTATTTATCTACTTGCACTTTGACGTGCTTTCGAACTGCTAGGTTGGCAGGGGCTGGGACCGAGCAACGGGAGCTCACCCCATCGCGGTGATTCCAACCGCCGACCTTCTGATTGGCAAGTCCAAGGCTCTGTGGTTTAACCCACAGCACCACCCGTGTCCCTCTGACGCCACCACTAGCCCTCACCTTTCATTTTTTAAAACAACAACAAATTCCTTGGCCTTAAGAGTCACATGTATATGTTCAAAAGCATGTGGGCAACGTATGGCCAAATATGAGGAGCCCAAGGAATGGATAAAATAGATCCCTAATGGCGATGGACAGCGATGTTGCATAGCTCCATGCTTCTCCTCATGACTAGCCAAACCAGAATAAATTATCCAAAGTAAGAGAACTATACAAATGGGCCTAGCTTGCATCATTTATACAATTTGCAGAAGGGAGATTTCCTTGGCATGAAACTGATTACCTTGGCACAGTATTCAAGCGTATTTTTTTTAAGTGCAAAGCACACAGAACCCTTTAGGACAGGCCAGATGTTACATTTCTTTATGAAAAAAGGGACAATCAGTGACCAAAAATGCACATCCCCCCCCCCCAGTTCCCAGGAAGCTGTGCTCCAGGCAGATGGCTTACCTGGTGCACACCTCCTAATAAGTAAATTTGATCCCTGGCCAACCGTGAATATATTTGCAAAACATACCTTCTCTCTGTTGCTGTGTGCTGTCAAAGACCTCTGAGCTGCTCCACGCAGAGCTGTGCGGTAATTGTAAAAATTGCTGGAAGGGTCCATTTGATGCTAGATTTTAAAAAAGAGTGGAAATGTTCACAACATTTCCATGCCATAGCAGACACCACAAAATTATTTAGAAGTCCAGCATTTAATTCAGTGGAAGAGCACTGGATACAAAGCAGCAATCGGCCTGTTTTTAGATATATAATATTTTTAATACGGTCAATGACCAGAAAGCAATTTATAAAAGAAATACAACATTATAGCAGTATTGTGCTACAGCAATCGGCCTGTTTTTAGATAGTTTTTAGCTTGCTGCTAGTGTTACCAATACAGTGGTACCTCGGGTTACAGACGCTTCAGGTTACATACGCTTCAGGTTACAGACTCCACTAACCCAGAAATATTACCTCGGGTTAAGAACTTTGCTTTGGGATGAGAACAGAAATTGTGCTCCGATGGCAACGCAGCAGCAGGAGGCCCCATTAGCTAAAGTGGTGCTTCAGGTTAAGAACAGTTTCAGGTTAAGAAACTGACCTCCGGAACGAATTAAGTACTTAACCCAAGGTACCACTGTAATTTCATTGTTTTCTTCATCTGTAAACTGCTCTGAGGTTTGTTTACTTTTTACAATCAAGCGATATGTAGCTTTTATGAAATAAACAAATAAAGCAGACAACCAGCAAAGGCTCATCCAAAATTCGAAAGAGAGGCAGAGATGGATGGAGATAAGCCACTGTATGGCTCTATATTTAGATAATCAGATGTTTGAGTCAGATAAGCTATTTGGAAGTAATAGGAAATTTAACAAATTGGGACCCACGTTCTGCATATTCGCCCACGGAATAGATTTTCAGTGTAATTTTCCTTTTAGTATATTATTTTGTTTTATTATGTTTGTGTTCTCTGCCCTGGGACAATCAGGTGAAGGAGAGATTACAAACGTTCAAAATAAATAAATAAAGCGTTGCCCATTAAATGGCATATGGAAAGCATAGACTACTATAGATTTTTCTAATGGGCTAGGAGCTTCTCTTGTTGCTACACTGTAAGCAGAAGTGTGTAGTCAGAACATTTTAATATATTACCCACCCTCTCCAAACTTTAATGGAACTAGCATTAGGGATAGAAAAAATGGACAGAATAGGTAGATACAGTGGTGCCCCGCAAGACGAACGCCTCGTAAGACGGAAAACCCGCTAGACGAAAGGGTTTTCCGTTTTGGAGGCGCTTCGCAAAACGAATTTCCCTATGGGCTTGCTTCGCAAGACGAAATGTCTTGCGAGTTCCTGCGGGGTTTTTTCCCCTTTCCCCCCCTTTTCCTAAGCTGCTAAGCTGCTTATCAGCTGATCCGCTGATAAGCCGCTTAACAGCTGATCGCTAAAAGCCGCTAAACCGCTAATAGCGCTAATCCGCTAAGCTGTCAATGGGCTTGCTTCACAAGACGAAAAAACCGCTAGACGAAGAGCCTCACGGAACAGATTAATTTCGTCTTGTGAGGCACCACTGTATCTTTGCATAGACGATGATAACCACTTGTCCCCCTGGCTGATAAACAACTGGATAAACAAGATTTCAGGTGACCAAACCACATTTACCTCGAGAATGTCGAATTTGGCCGTCTTGACCTTTGACCAGGTTTTCTTTAGCCTGGAGACAGGGCTCATATTCATTCCAGCTTTTAGTTCAAAAGGCCACAAGGAAGATGCAGAAACAAGAGCGAAAGAGCACATCATTATTCTGGACTAGATATATTTAAAAAGCAGGGGACAGGGAATTGAATATTTGCAAAGATAGCCATTCTGGCCTCCTTACAGCATTATGAAGAAGTGACTAGAAAGTATTGGCGCTGCAGGTCTGGTAGCAAAAGCAGCCTCACATCCTTCTGTCCTCTGTCCTGAGAGTTGGGACTAAGGCTATGTGCACGCCAAACATTTAAAAGCACATTAAAAAGGTAAAGGTAAAGGTACCCCTGCCCGTACGGGCCAGTCTTGACAGACTCTGGGGTTGTGCGCCCATCTCACTTAAGAGGCCAGGGGCCAGCGCTGTCCGGAGACACTTCCGGGTCACGTGGCCAGCGTGACATCGCTGCTCTGGCGAGCCAGTGCAGCACACGGAAACGCCGTTTACCTTCCCGCTGGTAAGCGGTCCCTATTTATCTACTTGCCCCCGGAGGTGCTTTCGAACTGCTAGGTTGGCAGGCGCTGGGACTGAGCAGCGGGAGCGCACCCCGCCGCAGGGATTCGAACCGCCAACCTTTTGATCGGCAAGTCCTAGGCGCTGAGGCTTTAACCCACAGCGCCACCTGCGTCCTAAAAAGCACATTACTTCCCCCCAAAGAATCCTGGAAACTGTAGTTTGCACTTTCCAGCTCCTGTAACAAACTACAGCTCCCCAGATTCGTTTTTGGGAGAAGTCAGATACTTTAAATGCAGGGTTTGTACACAGCATAAAAGACAAAACTAAGCATCAGGAAGTGTTTGTTCCCAATTTTGCCTCTGCCATGGTGACCTTTGGCACCCCATTCTCTCTCAGCCTGAATCCTTCCCACCACAAATTGGGTATAATACCAATGACAACAGGGTTGTTGTAAGGATTACAGCTAGATAATGGCTGTGAAGCAATCTGAATTATCATCATGTTTCTTAATTAGCTGAACGTCCTTGTGTGGATTGTGACAATACAGAAGCACAATATTAAAATCAGTTAAAACAATTTGCAATCAAAAGAATTGCATGGGTCCTAACTGAAGATACTGTGCAGTACAACCGGTAAGTATCATTATTATTATTCGCTCTGCAAAGCAACAAGATAGTTCTATCTGGTTAGTGATATTACATTGCAGAGCAGTTGTGCGGCAGGAGTGGGGAGACACAGGGTACAGTTGTTGGCAGCAACAATATAAATTTTCCCTGACCTGCTTCCCCCCAGATGTTTCTGGCTAAGCTACAACTAGAGATTGGGAAGAAAGGCAGTTGACCATGCTCACTGGGGCTGGTGGGAGCTGGAGTCTAACCACATCTGCAGTGCCACAAGTTGGACAATATTTTAATATTCTGTTGGAAGCAGCCCAGAGTGGCTGGGGAAACCCAGCCAGATGGGTGGGGTATTAATAATAATAATAATAATAATAATAATAATAATAATTTGCCCAGATCTGGCCTGAATCAGACTGAGGTGAGCCAACTCATTCTCCAAACCAAGCACCCTTTAACAAGCAACTATTTAAAAATACCATGCAACTACAAAGGATTCCCGTCTATACTTACAAATAATGGCCATTAATGAGTTGAAGTTGCCAATGTTAAAGCACTCCCGGGCCACGTCGATGAAGTACTCTATCATCCTCGCTCGGTGCTTTTTCTTCACAGGCTGAAGGAAAACAAACCCAAAAGAGAATATATTTAATTTCATTTAATTTATTTCTTGCAGAGGAAGGGGTAAATGAAGGGGGAAAGCACAGGTACATATGTCTATATCCTGAGGGTTCTTTTGTAACAGTACTCACTGGTAGAGAGTACCAGAACATCTTTTTTCCTACCCACGGCGGCCATTTTGTGCTGGCACCCACGGCACTTTCATGAGTGCCAACGCCTCATCTTTTTGCCCCCACCCCCCAAATCACTGTCCCTACCATCTATGGCACTGTAATTTAACATTATTCTACAGATACAGTACAAGAACTTGCAACACAAGGAGGACTTTAGGTTGTTCCATCAGCTCCATGCTTGGTATATTAGATCTATGTACTAGTGGCTGTTTCAGAACTGACAGAAAATCACAATGGGACTCACATCTCGCATTCAGTGGAGGGCTATCGAGGCCCTTCTGCTAACCTTAGCTAGGTACTTCAGGCTTGCACACATTTTATTTT
This sequence comes from Podarcis cretensis, assembly GCF_951804945.1. NCBI lineage: Eukaryota > Metazoa > Chordata > Lepidosauria > Squamata > Lacertidae > Podarcis > Podarcis cretensis. The sequence goes on from NC_137178.1 coordinate 13,469,076, forward strand.
CTTTGGGTGAGCAAATTAAAATCATCCGAAAAAAGGATTTCACACGGGGACTGAAATGTAGAGCTGATTAACACACATGTATTCGCAGGCCTGGAGGCATTACCTGGCATGATTGGTACCAACACCTTGCCAGACTCAAATGGTGGAGGGATATACCATTTCACACTAGAGAGAGGGCAGGGCATCATATTTTAAATTCTCCTCCATGTTAAAAACAAAACAGCAAGTTGAACACATTCCCAGCATAAACTAGAGCAGGCTTCTTCAACCTCGGCCCTCCAGATGTTTTGAGACTACAATTCCCATCAACCCTGACCACTGGTCCTGCTAGCTAGGGATCATGGGAGTTGTAGGCCAGAAACATCTGGAGGGCCGAGGTTGAGGAAACCTGAACTAGAGGAAGATCGAGCATATCTCCCATTTTCAGTTTATTACTTGCAGGGAGATTTTTTGATGTGGAAGGGTGTTACAAGTATGGCACCCAACCCCTAAACTGTAATCTGATTTGCTTACCATGCATATTTCTGTGGCAACTAAGTAGCTGAGCCTGTTGAACCATTCTACGTAGGCTTCCAGGTTCCGCGCCTTCTTCCGGTCCCCATAGCAGCTCTGAGAAGACAAGAGCAGCCGTTTGTTTCCCATGCCATGTTTCTAAGCGGGGGGAAATTCACCTTCTACAGCTTTCTTACCGTCTTTACCTCGCCTTGGTTTAAATGAGGTTTTACGTATAATACCCAAGTGGCATTCCCCTTCCAGAACTACAATTCCCAGAGTTCCCTGGGAGGAGGGATGGGTTGTTAAACCACTTTCAGAATAGTTGCCATCTGTGAGGGGAATAAGGGTCTCCTAACAAGTCTCATCACCCTTAAAACTACAGCTCCCATGATTCTTTGGGGGAAGCCATGACTGTTTAAAGTGCTTCAAGTGAATGATGTTAGAATTAGTCAACAGATGCTGTAATCTGGTGACGGTTTTACCCTCCCAATGAACTTCTGTTCAGCATCATGGACTGACATGACTCTCCAGGAAGCCAAAAGCAACCACAGGCAACCTCTTCAGTCTCTGCACTGCCATGTTCCTGCCCATCCTCTCATTTCCTCCCCTGCTGCACCTCCTATATGGAACCCACATAGTCCTGGTCTCAGCGTTGCAATCCTAGATTATCAATGGAGTTCACAGAATCACGCATAATCGCAGAATTATACAGTTGGAAGGGATCAAGAGAATGATCTAGTCCAGCCTGTTAAGTTGTGGGTGAACATATCAGACGACACAGCGATTCTCCAAACAGCTCTTGTTTATTCACAGGCCAGAACAGAACTGAACTGAAGGGTTCAGCCAGCCTGCTTATATAGAGCTCCAGTACAACGCAACTGTAACCATTTTCTGTAACTATCCAATCACTGAACGTCACTTTCAATCCCTTATTTGCATATGTGGCCCTGAGTGAAAACTATCTACGGTATCCCCCTGCTGGCCGAGGGTGAGAACTTCAGTACATAACACAGCCTTTCTCAACCTTGGGTCCCCAGATGTTTTTGGCCTACAACTCTCATCATCCCTGACCACTGGTCCTGTGAGCTAGGGATCATGGGGGTTGTAGGCCAAAAACATCGGGGGAAGCAAGGTTGAGAACCACTGATTCTAGTCCAACTCCGCAATGCAGGAATCTTTTGCTCAACGTGGGGCTCGGACCCACGACCCTGACATTAAGACCTTCATGCGCTACTGACTGAGCTAGCTGAACTTGTCCTGTAGACTGACTGAAACCTAGCACCCACGCAGCCCCCTCATTCACCTTGTCGTTATCCAGCGGATCCTTTTGTACAAATGCCTGGACAAACTCCTGTGGTCCGATGTAGTTGAGCCTCTCCTGCAGAAAGGGGAAAGGAAAGGAATCAGAACCGGTGGCAAAATTTGCACACCGCTGTCAAAGAAAGGTGAACACAGAACACAGGCAAGATAAGGAGGCAGCGGAGAGCAGGACGGCGTCAACTCACTAGCTCTATGTGAGTCAGCTGCTGGGCTAGCATGTAAGGGTCGCTGCAGACGGTGATGATATCCCTCTGAATGGCTTGGGGTTTGGTCTTCAGGACCGTCAGCCGGTCCGTCGAGCTAGCGTTGATTTTTGCAAGCACCTCCTCGTACTGGCTAAGGGAGGCCAGCTTACGAATGAGATTCTGGATGATTTGCTGCACATTTTTCCGGTACATCTGCCAAAGGAAAAGAAAATAATTCATCAATTAGTTTCATTCATATCTCACCTTTCGTCCAAGGAACAGACAGGGTGGCCTATAGGCTTAGATGGCTGCAATGCATTAAATGCAGGGCTGCCTCTGAAGAGGGTTCAGAAACTTCAGCTAGTGCAGAATTTGGCAGCCAGGCTGCAAGGCGGTTTCAGCATATGACACCAATCCTGGCCCAAGCTCACTGGCTGCACATTAGCTTCTGGGCCCAATTCAAAGTGCTGGTTTTGACCAATAAAGCCTTAAACAGCTCAGGCCCACAATACCTCAAGGACAGCCTCTCTCCATATGAACCTACCCGGACCCTGAGGTCATCCTCTGAGACCTTACATCGTGTGCCTCCTCCACGTGAGGTCTGGAGGGTGGCAAGATGAGAACGGGCCTTTTTGTGGTGGCTCCCAGTTTGCAGAACACTCTCCCCAGGGAGGTTTGCTTGGTGCCTTCATTATATAATTTTATGTTGTGAACCACTCTGAGATCTAAGGATGAAGGACGGTATGCACATTTTAATAACAACAACATTATAATTATAATACCTCCCCGCCTTTTTAAGCCTCATAGCATTTCTGGGAGGCAAGTTAAGAGTGACATACGGTGACTAGCCCAAGGTTATCCAGTGAGCTTCATGGCTGAGTCAGGATTTGAACTCTGGTCTCCCAGGCCCTAGTCTTACACTCTAACCACTACCCCACACTGGCTCTGTTATTGAGTTATGCTTCATGCATATGTAATATCCTCAAGTATTCAAAGTGATTCATATTAGCACAGCCCTGTAAGTTATTGTTATCCCCATGGCTTTTTTTGTGGGTGGCAATATTCACCAGTATAGCACCTCTCTTCTGGAAGCCCACAGAAGCCATTTTGTGCTGGTACCATGACACTTTTAATAAGATATTAGTACAGGCTACTTCATTAAAAAACAAAAAAAAAAACCAAACCAAAATCACACTGATTATGAGCCAAGCCATGGTTTAGCTTAGTATTATACTCTAATCTGGACTCTTGATCCAGACAAACCACGATCTGTAGCCAAGGCTTGTTCTATAGCTTACTATTCTTAATTTGTTTGTGAGAAGATAAGCCCTGAGTCCAGGTTTGGATGCAATGCTAAACTAAACCATGGATTGGCTCACAGCAGCAGCACGATCAAATGAGGAGCAAAGTCGCTGTGATCTCAACTCATATGAAGAAGAAGAAGAAGAGGAAGAGGAGGAGTTTGGATTTGATATCCTGCCTTTCACTCCCTTTAAGGAGTCTCAAAGCGGCTAACATTCTCCTTTCCCTTCCTCCCCCACAACAAACACTCTGTGAGGTGAGTGAGGCTGAGAGACTTCAGAGAAGTGTGACTGGCCCAAGGTCACCCAGCAGCTGCATGTGGAGGAGCAGGGAAGCAAACCCGGTTCCCCAGATTACGAGACTACCACTCTTAACCACTACACCACACTGGTGATCTGTTCACACTAAACCATGGTTTGGCTTAACATTTCATACAAACGCAATCACCAACACTTTAACAAAGCAGCGCATTGAAAGACTTATAAATTTATTACAGCATAAACAGGATTTTGGATGGGAAAATCTCTGCCCACCCACACCCCGCTGCCGAAAGGCACTGAGTGTGACAGCTTGGGAGACCGTAATGACAGATGGCTTTCAGTGATCACTGGGGAGATATCTCAGCCTAAAGACAAAAGAATATCCTTATCACCGATTGCCTGTTGGGTGAGCTATACATGCTTATCTCACGATTTGATGTGACAGCTAATAAAGGTCAATGCAAAGGCAGGGGGGTGAGTGAGTGAGAGAGGGGGGTGGAGAGAGGGAGGGAGACAGACTGAGAGATATAATCCATATGTTTAAATACGCACACAAATAAACTCAAGTTCTCTGTCTCCAAGTGGGTGGATGTGATTTTACCTTCAGACACAAAGGCCACCTTACCAAACTCTCGCCCAATGTCATAGACTGGCTGGATGCAGATGACTGGTGGGAGGCACCAGCTGGGACCCCCAGAGGAGGAAGGCTCAGAGCCAGGGGATTGGTGGTGGGATGACAAGGAATGCTCAGAGGGAGAAGAGGGAGCAGACTGGGGAGAGGAGGTGTCGGAAGCTGGAGAGGCAACAGGCTTTAGTGAGCAGGAAGAGGCTGTGACAGAGAGCAGTCCAGAATCGGAGGCTGGAGAGGAGGGGGACCAGGAGACAGAGATGAGGCAGGCTGCTGAAGAAGCCAGGGACTCTCTCCATTCTGCTGTGACCAGCTCTTCTCCCCCTAATCCCCTACAACCCAGACAGTAATGAAGAGGGCAGAGCAACAAGACATAAGACGATGGAGCCTTGGGCTGCTGGGAAAGGAACTGGGGAGGAGCCTTAGAGTGTGGTGGGAAGGCAGGGACCTTCAGTGCTTGCAACTGCCTCACTGGGATAAGACCTACTGGGCAGAGTAGCAGGGATCACTAGGCCTGTACTGTTTTGGTTTCTCTGAGTAAAGAATTAGCTCACAGCTGGGTGTTTTATTTCTGACCGGCTTCTGACACCAGTCCTTAGTGGGCAGGATCTGGACAGGCTCGCTTTAAACCCAGCACGAGTTGCAATATTGTCCTACAGGATGCGGTTGAAAGCAGTTAAGATTTGGGGAGGGGGGGTACAGCAAACAGCACTAACGGAAGGCATCCGTTCAGTCACCTGGGGCGGATGGGCAAACCTACGTAGGACTTCCTACAAACCCCTCAACTCTTGTAGCGATCTGCATTGCAGTGCAAAAGAAACAAGGTCACTCCCTCCTGCATTTACCCTTCCAAGAGAATTACTAGCCAATATAACTAATAATTTATGACATCCAGAACTGTACTGCGACGCTGGCTTTCTCTCTCAACCACCCCGCCTTTTCATAAGGGGGTGGGGGAAACAGAGTCCCTTCGAGATTCAGAAAGTCTTTGTTGTTATTATTTTTACGTGAACATTTATTACCCTCACGTAATCTTTTTGGAACATTTTCATCTGAGGAACCCCTGCTAAGGGACCCATGTTGCGTGGGGACACTTTATGAAGGTGGCTCTTGGACCACTAAGCAAGGCCAGCAAGGGGTTTTCATAGGCCTGAAGCAGAGTTGTCCATTTCATTCTGAAAGCGTCTCCTTCCTTTTTAAAAAAACAACAACCCAGAACCTATCTAAGTCCTTTAGGGAGAATTAAAGCACTGCAAGCTTCCATAAAATGCAATGTCTCACATTGGGCGTCATAGATAAAGTGGGATATGCAGTCATAGTAAATAAATAAATAAATAAATAAATAAATAAATAAATTTTAATTTATACCCCGCCCTCCCCGGCCCGGGCCAGGCTCAGGGCGGTTAACACCAAATATGAATTACAATAAAATGTAAGAGGGAACAACAACAACAAGCAAACAAACAAACAAGCAAACAAGCAAACAGTTAATTAAAATACGGCTTAAAATACAGCTTAAAACGCAACCTCATTTTAGTAGTAGCCCATAAATCAAGACCATAAAGGGAGGAAACATCAGCTATTCACCCATGCTGGGACAACAAAAAACCCAAGGGGAAATTTATATACCAAATCCCATATAAGGGGTCAGAGTGAGTCTAAGCTGAAGGCCAGGTATAACAGCTCCGTCTTGCAGGCCCTGCGGAAAGATGTCAAATCCCGCAGGGCCCTAGTCTCTTGTGACGGGAGCATTCCACCATGCCAGGGCTAGTGCTGAAAAGCTTCAAGGGCAGCCCCGCGTAGAGCGAGTTACCTGGAGGTGACCATCGCATGGATCACTGTGGCCAGATCAGGGAGAGAAAGGTAAGGGACCAACTGCTTAATACGGCAGAGATGGGAAAATGCCACCTTTGTTGCAGCTGCAACCTGCACCTCCATAGAAAGGGAGGCGTCAAAGGTTACACCCAAACTCTTGACAGAAGGCACTGGCACAAATTGAGCCCCCGCAAGAGATGGGAGTTGGCCCCCCAACCCCATGTCGTCCCGACCCAGCCAGAGGACCTCTGCCTTCGAAGGATTTAACTTCAGTCAGCTCCCACACAGCTATCCAGCCACAGCTTCCAAGCATCTGGTCAGTGTGTCCGGGGCCGAGTCAGGGCGGCCGTCCATCAACAGATAAAGCTGGGTGTCATCAGCATATTGATGACAACCCAGCCCAAAACTCCGGACAATCTGGGCAAAGAAATGAATGGTGTGTGTACACACACGCACACACATTTGCTGTCCCACATGCCAGCTGACAGGCACCGGCTGGCAAACAGGTGGTTTATCAAAGGGGAAAGAAGCAGCTGGGATCAAGCGTTGGGGGGGGGGGGACCATAGTGGGGAGGGAGAGGCCCCAAGGGATTTTGGAAGCAGAGCACACGCAGAGCAGCTCGATAGGTTGGAGGTTGTGGGAAGAAAGCAGAATGGGGAAGGGAGGGAGAGTCACGCAGGAGAGCTCAAGTATGTGATTTCCATAGTGCACCAGGAGACCGCGAACATATGGGCAGATAAAAGACTCAGAGGCTGGTCCATTCGGGCAAACTCAGCAGGGAGGATGGGGACAAAAGCAGGAGTTGGCTGTCTGTCATTTGACTCCGACTCTATACCTCCTGTTAGCTTCTCTGCCTTCTGCCCCACTAGATAAAAGCAGATTTCAAACCACAAATGCTTCCAAAGTCTTGCTACCTGCAACATGGAGGTCCTTTTCCCCACCCTCCCCTTTTAAAATTGGTGCAATATAAAAATTGTACTAAAGCTTTAAAGGCATTTTCCGACCTCCTCTCCCAGACGAATGGCACTGGCATTCTGTTTATCGGATAGGGTGGAAATTTGTTACTATTGCCTCTCCCACTCCTTCCAGCGGCCTTTACTGCTGCATGGCATCTCAGGGCTCATGGATGGCACTGCGTTCCTGGGCAGTGGCAATGATCCAGGGTTCCTCCTCCCTGCCTGTCAGGTGTAATGCAGGGTTGTCTTAAAGGAAGACCAGAGCTTCCCAACTGCCTCACTGGGGATGATGTCGCTGCTACCACTTGCGATGTCCGGCAGAAAATGGGAGATTTATACAGTGGATCCTCGGGTTACATTACCTTCGGGTAACGTAACTTTCGGGTTGCGAACGTGGCAAACCCAGAAGTGTATACTTCCAGATTTTGCCACGCATGCATGCACAGAAGCGCTCTATCGCGCCACACGTATGTGCAGAAGCGGCACCTCATGTTGCAGACTTTTCGGGGTATGTAAGGATCCCCAGAACGAATTAAGTTCGTATCCAGAGGGTACACTGTATTTGTTTGCAAGTGCTTCCAACCCTACCCTTTAGCAAAGTTCTTACAAAATCAGAATGTCACGCATTTAAGACACCCAGGGTGCAATTCAATGTTGTACTAAGGCGTTCTGTCAGCGAAAGCATTTCTGCTTGGTGGATGTAACAAACTCCCCGTCCACCAGACTGTGGGTTCCCCTGAACCTCCCTAGCAGACATGGGGGGCTGAGAGGGGCGGGAAAGCCCTGTTAATGCTAGGAGGACTTGGACTAGTGCAACAATTTAGTTGAATCCAGCTCACACATCAGAGATGCCTTGGTGTTCAGATGAGCACAGCGTGATAGTTGGCTCAACACAGGGGTTATTCCTGCATTGGCCTACACCAAGACAGTGTCTTTGAATCACTCAAAGCCACCACCAAGAGATAAAACCTTGTCTGCATACATGACTGGTTTTCTGCAATTCCTGCATATGTCATTTGACTCTAAAGCCTGTTGGGATATTCCGTTCCACCTTAAGGAACAGGCATGATTGTTGTGTGTCACATGCCTGTTAACACTCCAGCACAGTATGCTGGGAACTTCCGTTTCTGTATAGCTTTTGCTTTAAGCTGCTTGCTTTGGATGAGATCAGACATGTTTCCCTATTGTCCTGAAGTACGCTGAATAAACTGCTTGTAAATAAGCTCACACAAATTCTCCTGCTACTTCTGTTTGCGCGTTATCTCTGCTGAGTTGCGTGCTCCAGCTTTTGAAGCTGTGGGTCGCAGATGCTGCAACAAGGCCTGGAGATTGCCCGGCACACCGGCCGGTGGGCTGGAGCCAGCTAGGGGCCTGCCAATTGCCCCCGTTCCTTGCTTGCATGCCAACAAAGCCTACCATGGCTAATAGAAGAAAGCAGGGGTGGGAGCCACTGTGACCCTCCAGGTGCAACTAGACTATAACTCCCCCTGGGTCCAACTCACTGGGCCACAGGAGACACTTCAATGCAGGATGTGAGAAAATGCTCTGCAGTGATTAGGAACATCTTGAAACACCAGCAAGCTCATGCTCCACTCAAGTGACTCACCTCATCCCCACTGGCAATCTGATGGGCCAGTTCCTTCAAATTCCTCATCATCCGCTCATCTCGAAAATCATAAGGAAATGTCTCCGTCCACTCCGTTAACAACTGCAGAATTTTGGGGGCAATTTTCCGTAACCGGTTCTGGAGAGAGAGACAAAGAACATAGGTGTGGTCCCTCAGAATATTCGTGGCTTAGAGTTAGGTGGGCACAAGAATAAGTACAGTGGTACCTCGGGTTACATACGCTTCAGGTTACATACGCTTCAGGTTACAGACTCCACTAACCCAGAAATAGTGCTTCAGGTTAAGAACTTTGCTTCAGGATGAGAACAGAAATTGTGTGGCGGTGGTGTGGCGGCATCAGGAGGCCCCATTAGCTAAAGGGGTGCTTCAAGTTAAGAACAGTTAATCCGAGGTACCACTGTACTGAGTATTGCTGTTCAACTAAACAGACTTTCCATTTGGGGTGCTTGAGATTTCTGTTCAGGCTGCATTTTAAAGTATGTTTGATCCCAATTCACAGTTTCTAGATTGGAACAGTTATTCTGCATTTCTCCAACGAGTTACAAAAATGCATACTTTGGGGTAAAAAAAGTACAAAGATAATCCAGTTTTTTTATTCAGTTTGGAAGAGAAAAAAACAACACCCTACTGGTTCAAGAATGGGACAGAATGAACTTATGGATGAACACATGCAAAAGCTGACAGGGACCAGAAAATATTGATCCATTCCCACCCTTTTGTGTCCACTTCTATTCTCACTAAGGGTGGAAACAGACAATTATGCAGTGGAAAACCATTAAAAAGTGTATTGTAAGGCAGGAGGACGGTGTAGCTGCTTTGAGCTCTTTGGAGGAAAGGTGGGGTAGAAGTTGTAGCCAACAAATCATAGAGGTGGAAGGGACCCAAGGGTCATCTAGTCCAACCCCCCATAATGCAGGAATCTTGGCTAAAGAATCCATGAAAAATGGGCACCCAACCTCTGCTGAAAAACCTCCAAGAAAGGAGAGTCTACCACCTCTCATGGAATAATCTTGGCAGAATTAGATGGATCCCTGTATTGTATAAATATAAGTTCGTAGGGAGGTAAAAAGAAACTATATAAGAAATATCTAACTGTGTGATATAAAGTAATGGATAAAGTACAGTGAGATTAATTGGAAGTCAATTTTAAATTTCTTCTCTATAAGTTTTATAATTGTGTTCAGTATACTGGTAAAAGGTAAAGGGACCCTTGACCATTAGGTCCAGTCGTGACCGACTCTGGGGTTGCGGCGCTCATCTCACTTTACTGGCCGAGGGAGCCAGTGTACAGCTTCCGGGTCATGCGGCCAGCATGACTAAGCCACTTCTGGCGAACCAGAGCAGCACACGGAAACGCTGTTTACCTTCCCACCGGAGCAGTATCTATTTATCTACTTGCACTTTGACGTGCTTTCGAACTGCTAGGTTGGCCGGAGCAGGGACCGAGCAACGGGAGCTCACCCCGTCACAGGGATTCGAACTGTCGACCTGCTGATCGGCAAGTACTAGGCTCTGTGGTTTAACCCACAGCACCATCCGTGTCCCCAGTATACTGGTATATGATGATAATTATATTAATGTTCTTGTATCTTCTAGTGTGGTGGTTTGTTTGATTTTTCTGTTATTTGTTTGATTGTATGTTTGTTTACTTGCATGTACATCTGTTTTCTCATAAATGTATTCATTTTAAATTAATAAAGATATTTTAAAAAAGAAGAAAAAGAAAGAAGAGTCTACCACCTCTCATGGGAGTCTATATATAAATATAAATACATGCATCTCTCCTCGATGTGTTGGCTAAGATGACCTTCCGCCCCAGTCATTAAGCAGGGTGCAACCCTAAATCACATTGATTAGGCAGGCCACTTACTTTATCGGCCGTGGGCTCATCCAGTCTCTGCTGCTCAATGCACAAATGGCAAACTTTTGCCATTAACTCGTAAGGGTGGACGAAGAGCCGAGAGCTGAGCAGGAAGGTAAAGATGTATGTTCTCTGCAGGTGAAGAGAGACAGCGGCTAAGAAGATGCATAACTTCACAGGGGGCATTTACAACAAGACACGCATGCTCATGTTTTAGCAGGCAGAGGCTAACTTGTTGCGTTACCGTGGGAGAGTGCCCAAGACTGCCAAGATAAGCATTTGAAACCTCATTGCGCCAAACACCATTGTCTTCAGAACCTGTGCTGGGTAAATCATCACACCCTGCTGATGCAAGGCTGGCAGCAGACAGGGCAAGGAACATCACAGCTGAGCCGACAATCGTTGCGTAATAAACACGCAGTCAATAACAAGAGTTGCTGGGTACGCAATTTCAAATTTCATCCTCTTGCTAAACATGCAACATTGCCTAGTGGTTTAGGGACTCTCACTTCTACCTTGAACTCAGTGGGTGGTGAGAGGCAAACCTCAGCATCAGCCTCCCATGAGAATCACATGGGCCTACTCTAGAGCAGGAGTCTGCAAACTTTTCCAGCAGGGGGCCGGTCCACTGTCCCTCAGATCTTGTGGGGGGCCGGACTATATTTTTTGGGGGGGAAATGAATGAATTCCTATACCCCACAAATAACTCAGAGATGCATTTTAAATAAAAGGACATATACTACTCATGTAAAAACACGCTGATTCCTGGACCATCTGCGGGTCAGATTTAGAAGGCAATTGGACCAGATCCGGCCCCCGGGCCTTAGTTTGCCTACCATGCCTTAGATTACGTTCTCAACCTGTGGGTCCCCAGATGTTGTTGGACTACAACTCCCATCATCTCTGAGCTCTGCTAGCCTTGCTAGCTAAGGGTGATGGGAGTTGTAGTTCAATAACATCTGGGAACCCACAGGTTGAGAAAGGCTGCTCTAGAGCAGTGTTCCCCAACCTTGGGTCTCCAGCTGTTTTCGGACTGCAATTCCCATCATCCCTGACCATTCCCTGGTCTTGTTAGCAAGGGATGATGGGAGTTGTAGTCCAAAAACAGCTGGAGACCCAAGGTTGGGGAACACTGCTCTAGAGCATTGATGCAAGCAGTATTGAGGTCATGCTATAAAGTGCTACAGAGAAACAAAGCAAAACAAAACAGGGAGAGAGAGTATCTCCTTTACCAGTATGGTTGGTGCCACCTCCATTTTTTAATTTATTATTATTATTATTATTATTATTATTATTATTATTGAAATATTAATATATTGCTGCATCATAAAGATATAGCACAGTGGTTTACAACCATATAAAAAATGAAACCAAACAATAAAATAATAAAAAGGTCAAAGCAAAAATAAATTAGACACTAACATCAATAGACCATTGTGTGGGATGCACTTTTAATTGCCGGGCAAAACAGAAAAGTTTTCAGGAGGTGTTTAAAGGTTGGCACAGAAGGCGCCTGCTAAAACTCTAGTGGCAGGGCATTCCACAGGACTGGGGTGATGACACTAAAGGCTCGATTTCTCGTTGTTGTCAAATGAGCCCCACCAACTCAGGGAACAACCAAAGATGCTCTGGCAGATGGGAGAGGCAGTCACGCCAGTGTTGCGTACTCTAGAAAAACCAGAAAGCTTGCATTCTTGGTAGATCCACTATGTGTTGAAACTCACTGCTCAGAATCATGGGATGAGACTTACCGCTGTAACTGACCAGCCCTAGTTTGTTATTCCAAGACTGTTGCAAATTCCAGCAATAAATATAATTTATTATCTGTGAAACCGATTCAGCTGCACTTGTTTTATTCTCTGGGCAGCCAGCTCCTAAGTGATCTTCACAGTAGATCTTCACAGCTGAGGCTTCCCTGCTCCATAAGCTCTCTGCTACGCTGCACCAGCCCATCAGAAATAATCTGAATAGCTCAGCCACAGGTTTCTGCACCCCATAAATAGAGCCCAGCAGTCTGGGCTCAAAGTATCTATTCCATATCACTTTTGCAAGCAAGAGAATACAACTGAGGACCAGACAGTGTACATCTTTCCAGTGTGGAATCCTGTCCTGTTGCCATCATAGGACGGAAAATTCCACACGGCTTCAAGAGTTAGCAATCCTCATGTGAGTTTTCAACAAGGGTGTCATTCAGTTCAATCCGAAGCTTCCATGCATGGACATGAATAAGCAAGGAGTGTTTTGAAGCAACCTTGTTTATCTGAGTAATTACCGTATTTACTCGAATCTAACGATCACCTTTTGGGGCCATATTACATTGCGAAAGTTAAGGCGTGTATTAGATTCGATGACACATTTACATCTGCCAGCAAATACTTTTTTGTTTCGAGGTTCTGAAAACTAAGGTATGCATTAGATTTGATGGAGCATTAGACTCGAGTAAATATGGAAATACTGAAGGAGTCCTACTGAAGGCAATATTCACACATTAAGAAATCTGTCGCAATCGATTGCTCAACACATTTGTGAAGATCAAAGGGGAAGCTGAACATTTGATTTCCATGTGCGTATTCAGACACAGAGCAGAGAATAGAAGCAAACTCATCATACTGAAGGGGGCCAATTCACTTATGGCTGTTTTCTACATGGATGATAATGCCCAAACAGGAAAATTGCATGTAGACTTGGGTATGGTGCTTATCTTGCTGTGTGTATATGTTGCAAATAGCAGCGTTTTCCCAGCCTGTAGTTTGGTGGGCAGGCATCTAGAAACCTACTTAAAGGTAAAGGGACCCCTGACTACTAGGTCCAGTCGTGGCCAACTCTGGGGTTGCGGCGCTCATCTTGCTTTATTGGCCGAGGGAGCCAGCGTACAGATTCCGGGTCATGTGGCCTGCATGACTAAGCCGCTTCTGGCGAACCAGAGCAGCGCACGGAAACACCGTTTACCTTCCTGCCGGAGCTGTACCTATTTATCTCCTTGCACTTTGACGTGCTTTCAAACTGCTAGGTTGGCAGGAGCAGGGACCGAACAACGGGAGCTCACCCCATCGCAGGGATTCGAACCGCCGACCTTCTGATTGGCAAGTCCTAGGCTCTGTGGTTTAACCCACAGCGCCACCCTCGTCCCGTTTAGAAACCCACTTCGTGTGGGACAGTGAGTGCTTGCTCTATGGCAGAGGGGCAAAAATGGATCCAGCACTCCATGGGTCGTTTTTTACAGAGGAGCAGGATATCAACCAACTCACTGTGTGTCCAAATCCCTAGGAACATAGGAAGGTGCCTCATGAAGAGTCAGACCAGTTGGTCTACCTAACTTAGTATTGTCTACACTGACTGGCAGCTGCTGGCTCCAAGGTCTCTCCCAGCCCTACCCATGGATGCTGGAAACAACTGGGACCTTTTGCACACTCTCTGAGAGAATAGGGGAAGGAGAGGGTGTGTGTGAATGAGACCCCAATTCACAGACAAACAACTTTAATAGCCTGCAGTATTGCTGAATGCCTTGGAGGCTTAGCAAATGGAGGGGGAAATACCACAAACAGCACTCGGTGGACGGTGGCCCAATGTGCTTGAGAGATGTTGCACTCCGGTTGGACAAGAAAAAGAGCGTAAGGCTGTGGATGGCAGACCCTTCACAGAACAAGTCATTCCCCATACTGCCCACAACACACCTGAGCCAACCCTCACCCCCTACTTCCCCACCTCTCTTCTAATGCACAGTAAGTAAAGTTAAAGGGACCCCTGACCATTAGGTCCAGTTGTGGCCGACTCTGGGGTTGCGGTGCTCATCTCACTTTATTGGCCAAGGGAGCCGGAGTACAGCTTGCAGGTCATGTGGCCAGCATGACTAAGCCACTTCTGGTGAACCAGAGCAGCGCACAGAAACGCCGTTTACCTTCCCACCAGAGTGGTACCTATTTATCTACTTGCACTTTGATGTGCTTTCGAACTGCTAGGTTGGCAGGAGCAGGGACCGAGCAACGGGAGCTCACCCCGTCGCGGGGATTCAAACTGCCAACCTTCTGATCAGCAAGCCCTAGGCTCTGTGGTTTAACCCACAGTGCCACCTGCGTCCCAATGCACAGTAGGTCGGGCCAATTTAATTTGCAAAAGGAGGAGACTTACATCAGGGTAGTAATCAACAGTGGGCACTAAGTGCTGGATGAGGGCTTCCAAGGATCCTGACAGCAAGTTGTTTTCATGGTAATAGAGTCCTCCGCAGCTGTCCTCTTTGGCCTGATACAGGTTTCGGTTGTAACCACTGCTGTCAAACATCGCTGCAAAGGGAGGAGTCTGCGGCATGTTTTCCTAAGCAAATACAGAGGAAGGAAAAAAGTTTGTACACAATATTCAGGCGAGGCAATTCATTTATGATTCTTCCCTTTCTTAATCCCCACGAAAATCCTTTGTGGTAACTCATAAATCCCATTTTATACTCGATAAGGTGTGGTTGGACCACACCAGCTTTTCCGAACCTTGGGTCTCTGGATGTTGCTGAACTACAACTCCCATCAGCCCCAGCAAGGCCCAACAGTCAGAGTTGATGGGAATTGTAGTCCAATGACACTTGAGGATCCACGTTTGGGGAAGTCTGGACTGGACAACAGAGACTTGCTCCAAACCATCCAGTATGGTTGTGTCAAAAGGCTGTAATTGGAACCCAAATCTGTAGATTTGTCTACTGGGGAAAGTGTGTACCACAACAAACCTGGGGGTCCTTAAAGGTGGCACATGGCTCAAAGAAGCCAAGGTGATGCCCTCCAGATATTTCTGAACTGCATCTCCCACCTTCCCTGGCCATTTCCCATGCTCACTGAGGCTGTTGAGAGTTGAAGTTCACTTGAAGGGTCTATGGTCCTCCTTCTACACACCTGCAATAGAACTTCTGCATCGGATCCTGACGATTGTCCATACTTCAGAAATGCCTCATTGTCAGTTTCCTCCAGGGAAGTTACTTGAAGCTGTAATCCTGAATCAGTCAGGACTGTACCTACAGCTCTTTGCCCACCAACTCAGCTCCATTGCTGATATGTCAACAGACACGGATTTCGGGTTCTGCCTCCCTTGGAACATCACATCTTCCACAGTCCCTCTACCCTCTCATCCCCTTGGGAACCATAATTCTCAAGCATCCTAGATTGGTGGACTTTCCACAAGAAAGAGCAAGAGGTATGTCGACACACCCTGTCCTGGGCAACAGGGATTATCTTCATCGGCTGTTTTGTTTTGGCTAGCACAGTCCAGACCAGACAGCATCCTGGATGGTTGCCGTGGGCTAGGGTTTTTGCATCAGGGTTTTGTCACACAGAGGATGCTTCAATTTCAACCAGTGGCTCCAAGTGCTACTTAATCGTTCCTCTTTTGTCGGAAATGCAACAGACTTTCAATGTCATTGAGGCACTGTCCCCGCTATGGAAGGATGTGTGTATCCAGAATTGGTCTCCACAGTCACTTACAGACTCATTGTTAAAACCGTGTTGATGGAAGACAATCTTACTCGGCTACTAGTAATTGCCAAAGAAGACAACACAACAATTTCCAGTCACACAGCCTACAACACATCCCATCCTTGATGCAGCCACGTGTTCGGGGAAAAGGAATGATCACATCAATGATGTTGGAACAGTCATCTCTCTGCCCCTCTGGGTTACGAGTCAAATTGCCAGGTATGTACATTTGTTCAAGTTTCATGCAAGAGGTTGGCATGTCTCCATATGCATGCATCTGCAAGGGCTACAGGCATGCAAATAATGAAATGGACAACGAGGAGGAGTCAAACAGGAAAGGGGAGAACCTGCTAAGAATGCCCCACGTGTCATTCATCCTGAACGGTGCTGCCACACCCTTGATTGAGCAAGACTCCCAACAGTTTTAATCTCAAGATCAAATGAAGGAAATGGCTGGAGCTCGGTGGCAGAGCACATGCTTTTCATACAGTTCAGTCCCCAGCATCTCCAGTTAGGGCTTGGGAGAGACTCTTCTCTGAAGCCCTAGAGACTGCTGGCAGTCAGTGTAGACCAAAGTTTACCTCGCCTGGGCCGGTTCACTCCAGTGGGCTGGATTGCACATGCATGTAAGTGTGCGCTCCCATGATTTCCGGTGTCTGCACCTGCGCAGACATGATTTTTTGCATCTGCGCATACACAGACACGATTTCCGGCGCTGCGGAAGCGAATCCCCACACTGTGCTGCTGCGCTGGTTTAGCGTAGTGCTTGGGAACTCGCTGAGCGGGCGGCTCGTTTCGGGGGTGGCTCGTGGGCCGGTTAAACGACCCCCGTGGGCCGCTTGTGGCCCATTGGCCTTAGGTTGCTTACCCCTGGTGTAGACTGTACAGAGCTAAATGGACCAATGGTTTGACTTGGTGTAGTGTTACTGTGGGGCCAATAGTTGTTAAGAGCGGTAGACTCGTAATGTTAGCCACTTTGAAACTCCTTTGGGTAGTGATAAAGCAGGATATCAAATCCAAACTCTTCTTCTTCTTCTTCCTGAAACCCTGGAGAGCTGGTTGCCAATTGTAATAGACAACTCGACAGACCGATGACCTAAGCAGTTTATCTTCTTCTCTCCCCGATAAGAAGATCCAGCTGGTGGCCTCCTGTTCTCACAGTGGCCAACCAGACACCTGCGGGAAACCCTCAAGGAGAACTGGAACGCAAGAGCACTTTCTGTTCCTGTGGTTTCCAGCAACAGGCATTCAGAAACACGGCTGCCTCCAACCCATAGTGGCTAGCAGTCACTGATAGCCTTATTCTCCATGAACTCTGCTCTCCACCCCATCCCCAACACAGCTGAGACTCTGCAAAAAAGAGTCTCAGCACACTGCACACACATGTGTGCCTGGGAAGTGCTTGATTCCACGCTTCCCGCAAAGATAGCATTGCAGGTGCAGATGCCACCTATTCTCTTTATCTATTGCAGCAAACCTTTTCAGCAGGGGGCCAGTCCACTGTCCCTCAGACCTTGTGGGGGGCCAGACTATATTTTGGGGGGAAAGAATGAATGAATTCCTATGCCCCACAAATAACCCAGAGATGCATTTTAAATAAAAGGACACATTCTACTCATGTAAAAACATGCTGATTCCTGGACCGTCCGTGGGCCGGATTTAGAAGGCGATTGGGCCAGATCCAGCCCTCGGGCCTTAGTTTGCCTAAAGGGACCCCTGACCATTAGGTCCAGTCGCGGACAACTCTGGGGTTGCAGCGCTCATCTCGCTTTATTGGCCGAGGGAGCCAGTGTACAGCTTCCGGGTCATGTGGCCAGCATGACTAAGCTGCTTCTAGCTAACCAGAGCAGCGTACAGAAACACTGTTTACCGTCCCACCGGAGGGGTACCTATTTATCTACTTGCACTTTGACGTGCTTTCGAACTGCTAGGTTGGCAGGAGCTGGGACAGAGCAATGGGAGCTCACCCTGTCGCGGGGATTCGAACCGATGACCTTCTGATCAGCAAGCCCTAGGCTCTGTGGTTTA
Organism: Podarcis cretensis; assembly: GCF_951804945.1. Classification (NCBI taxonomy): domain Eukaryota; kingdom Metazoa; phylum Chordata; class Lepidosauria; order Squamata; family Lacertidae; genus Podarcis; species Podarcis cretensis. The sequence continues at coordinate 13,487,004 of NC_137178.1, forward strand.
GACCACAGCGCCACCCGAGTGGGTTTGCCTACTCATGCTCTATTGTGTGCCCAATCCTCCAGAGATTGGGGGTTGTTGTTGTTGCTGATGTTGTTGTTTTGATGGGGGGGAAGACTCTTTTAAATAGTAAATAAATGCAGGACTTGGTGTGTTCCAGTCCAGGAAAGGCCCCGATTTTGGAAAACAAGTGGTAACAAGACAGCCTGTCAATACGTAGCTTCTCTCCCCACCCTCCTTCTCCATCTGTGTGCTCCAAAACTCCTAACAAAGCACTTTTCGGAGGGAGGCGTGGAGAAGCTATTAAGTTATTAGCTGGATTCCTGGGGACAAAAAAAAAAAAAAATATGAAAGGAAGAAAACGCACCATGCAGCACAGAGAGCCAAAGGGTCTGGCTTGCTTCTGGCAACAGGTCAAGACAATGAAGGCATTCAAACTCTGCACGAGACTTGGAGGATTGAGCAAGGAAACAATAAGACAGAAAGCTAAAACACAGTGGCTTGGGGAAGGTGGAAGGCACACCAAGCTGGAGAGACTCCCCTGGCCTGCCTAACCCCCCCCCTCCCTTCGCTAATCCCTCTTTTCAAGATGCCAAAGGAGATTTGCATCAAAATAAGGGAGGGCAGCAGGCTCAGCATCTGAAAAGTCACATTCATCACTCTGAGCAGCTGTTCGACCAGGGATTGGATTCCTCCCAGCACCAATAAGCCAGGAGGGGGTGGGGTGGGGGGTGTGCATGAAGGGAAAGAATAAAACAGACCCACGTGCCTTCGCAGAAGGGGACAGACGCACAGCAGGTGAAATTTTAGGCAATGTGAGAATGCCACATGCCGCTTTGGAAGGAGAAGGCAGTTGGGAAGAAGAAGTGGGTAGGAAGTCCCTTTGTCTTCAGAGGGCATCACCAGCAGCAGAAAAAGAAGAGACAAATGGTACTTGGCCACTTCATGACCGCAGATGAGCTCCTTTTCCCCATCACTTCCTTCCATCTGCTATTTTGCAAAACCCAAAACAGAAACATGCACCAGTTTCCTCCAATGATGCTTCCCATAGACATTTCTTTGTCATACTCTAGATGCAATAGAACACCCAGACTCTTCCTTACATCACCAGTATAATTTTTTTGAATATGAGATAATGGGAGGGATCCAGAGACCTACTTTAGACACCTAAAGGCAAAAGCGTCCCTTGTTTGTTTGTTTGTTTGTTTTTTAAAAGCCAAACAAAGGACCAGCAGATTCCAATACATCATTGAATGTAAACATTCCAATATACATTCGCATAAGACACTGATAAATATGCTCGAATTCAGAGTGGGAAAATGTTTCCCAAGCCTTTCATTGATGGGAAAGTCAGCTGAGAGCGCACAAATTAGGAATTAGCACAAGTGCAAATGTATAGGAATCCTATCGCTGTCACCCAAAAGGACTCAGGATGGCAAGATTTAGAATAAAGACGACAACTCCTGTCCAAATCTAAACAATTTCTCCTCTGCGTATCATAGAACTGCAGAGTTGAAAGGGACCACAAGGGCCATCTATAGCCCAAGCCCCTGGGATGCAGGAATCTTTTGTCCAAGGTGGGGCTTGAACCCACGACCCTGAGATGAAGAGCCTCATGCTCTACTGACTGAGCCACTCTGTTCCATTGGAGCCAAGAGGAACATCACCATGCAAGGGGAAGGACCACGGCTCAGTGGCAGAGCATCTGCTCTGCATGCGGAAGGTTGGAGGTTCAATCCCCGGTATTTCCAGGCAGGGCTAGGACAGACTCCCTTCCTGAAACCCTGCAGAGACGTTACCTGTCAATATTGAACTATATCATGGGTAGGCAAACTAAGGCCCGGGGGCCGGATCCGGCTCAATCACCTTCTAAATCCGGCCCATAGACAGTCCAGGAATCAGCATGTTTTTACGTCAGTAGAATGTGTCCTTTTATTTAAAATGCATCTCTGGGTTATTTGTGGGGCCTGCCTGGTGTTTTTACATGAGTAGAATGTGTGCTTTTATTTAAAATGCACCTCTGGGTTCTTTGTGGGGCATAGGAATTCATTCATTTATTTTTTTCCCAAAATATAGTCCGGCCCCCCACAAGTTCTGAGGGACAGTGGACCGGCCCCCTACTGAAAATGTTTGCTGACCCCTGAACTAGATGGACTGATAATCTGACTTGGGGCTCCTCCAGACTTCCGCTTGACAGAACGAAACACACTGGGCAATCTCCAGTTTTGCCCATCCATGAGAGAAAAGGCATTTGCTCATAGAATCACAGAGCTGGGAGGGACCCTGAGTTCCACCCAGTCCACCCCACCCCCTGCAGTGCAGGAATATACAGTTGTGCAATGGGACTTCTCCTTGCTCCACTCTGTGACTCCCTTAGGCGCCGCCCCAGCCTGCTCTGAGGAGTTGAGGGACCCTCAGAGCAGATCAGGGGGCAGCGTTAGAGACTCAAGATATATGAGCTAGGTCCTTAAACCAGGGCTCCTTAAACCAGGGTTGTTACAGTCGCCAAAACAGAATGCCCCATTTTGGGGCCAGGCGACTTGAAAGTTGTATTTTCCAATATAGTGGTACCTCAGGTTAAGTACTTGATTCGTTCCGGAGGTCCATTCTTAACCTGAAACTGTTCTTAACCTGAAGCACCACTTTAGCTAATGGGGCCTCCTGCTGCTGCCGCGCCACTGGAGCATGATTTCTGTTCTCATCCTGAAACAAAGTTCTTAACCCAAGGTACTATTTCTGGGTTAGCAGAGTCTGTAACCTGAAGCGTAGGTAACCTGAAGCGTATGTAACCCAAGGTACCACTGTACAACCTTTTGGTTCCTGGAATTCATTCTGACCATGAAGACAAAATATAATGGGTAGAATTCTACAGGATGTGTTGCTCCTGTGTGAAAATGGTCAAGATCCAAGGACCTCCCCAGGCACGCACCTCCAGATAGTGGAGACGTCCGACGCCATCTTGGCACCTGGGCATCTCCCCTTGGTTGCAAAGGGACAATAGGTAAAGGTACCCCTGACCGTACGGGCCAGTCTTGACAGACTCTGGGGTTGTGCGCCCATCTCACTTAAGAGGCCAGGGGCCAGCGCTGTCCGGAGACACCTCCGGGTCACGTGGCCAGCGTGACATCGCTGCTCTGGCCAGAGCCAGAGCCAGAGCCGCACACGGAAACGCCGTTTACCTTCCCGCTGGTAAGCGGTCCCTATTTATCTACTTGCACCCGGAGGTGCTTTCGAACTGCTAGGTTGGCAGGCGCTGGGACCGAGCAGCGGGAGCGCACCCCGCCGCAGGGATTCGAACCGCCGACCTTTCGATCGGCAAGTCCTAGGCGCTGAGGCTTTAACCCACAGCACCACCTGCGTCCCTAAAGGGACAATAGCCAGTTGCAAAATGTACCTGGTGCCTGTCGAATTTCGAACGCTGTCTGGCGGCGGAGGGGCGGTCCTCAGGAAGGAAGAGGTGCTACACTACAACTACAACATTGTCCTTAAGTGGCACCAGCCTTTTAAAGACCAGTTTCTCTTTGATATGTTTTCTGACGGCTGCTTTTTCTCCCTTCTCTCTGCATGTTTTCTTCAAACCCTGGCTTAAACCAGCCGAGCTTCCTCTAAACGCACCCCCTACCTCTCTTTTTAACAAAACAAAAGGCAAAGCTTATGCGTTTCAGAACCCCAAGATCCAAGCAGCTTGCTTAGCGTGAATTAGAAGGACAATTATGGCATGACAATTCCATCCAGGACCCTGGGAGAATTCCGCCTCTGCCCCATTCGGTTGCAGAGAGATTTACGGAGTGAATTAATCTGAAAGGGATGCACGATGGACTTAGGCCCAAGGCAAGCCTGCAATAAAACTTCCCCTGTGCAGCAGGAGATCGTTTGAGGCAAAAAGCTGCTTTTCTATGTCATTATTTACAACCAAGCAGCTGGAGGACGGAAAGGAGGGGCTGCTGGGCAATGCTCCATGCTCAAGTGTAGCACACCGTTCCAGTTTTCAGCCTCACAGATCAAACTAATCCAGGGGCTGATGCTTCCTTAGCCTTGGGTGTGTGAACCCAAATAGTGAACAAGTGCCAGAGCAGCTTTCCCCAACCTGGTGCCCTCCAGATGTTTCGAACTGCAGCTCACGTCACCCCCCAGCTGTCTAGAGGGCACCATGTTGGGAATGGCTGCACTTGAGAACCTGCAAAGGGAGCAGACTAGGTTTCAAGGATTTTGGATAGCAAGGCTCAGAAAGAGACCTCAGGCCCCTGGTGCTGTTCCCAATAAGTTTGTGCTGGGGTAGATGAACCATGGGGCAGATTTATGTGTCAGGTATATCATTTTTTAAAAAATTACTCAGATGTGTAGATATCAAATGCTACGGAGTACAAGGATCTCAAGGTCCATTCCTTTTTAATAAATTTGGTTTATCCAGGATTGAAGCTGGCCTGGTAACGTTTTCAGAAGTGCTCGTTGTTGATATCTTAGATCAGGGGTCAGCAAACTTTTTCAGGGGGCCGGTCCACTGTCCCTCAGACCATGTGGTAGGCCAGACTATATTTTGGGGAAGAACATGAATGAATTCCTATGCCCCACAAATAACTCAGAGACGAGTTTTAAATAAAAGCACACAGCCTACTCATGTAAAAACACCAGGCAGGCCCCACAAATAACCCAGAGATGCATTTTAAATAAAAGGACACATTCTACTGACGTAAAAACATGCCGATTCATGGACTGTCCATGGGCCGGATTTAGAAGGCGATTGAGCCGGATCCGGCCCCCGGGCCTTAGTTTGCCTACCCATGCCTTAGATTAGGGGAAGGAGAACAAGTTTCTCTTGAAGGCCCCATTCGAAAGAAGTCCAAACTGAGTGTGGGCAGAATCTGCATTGGGCAAGGAAACTTCTCTCTTCCTGCCACTTCTTCTATTTCCTTCCTCTATGCCATCCCACAAAATCAGACTAAGGCACTGCAGTTTGCCTCAGATAAGTTCCCCAAATTTCCATCTCTTGGTTCTGCTGATGGACTGCATAAGCTGAGGAGAAATGTGACACTGATGCAAGTTGGCCGTTTAAAATACACTTATTGAGGATCCACCACCAATTCTGGCTCCCTCCTAACTAAATGCACATATCCGCATTTGCAGATAGCTGTACCTCAGCTCCCAAATGCTTTGGGAGTCAAACAATCTGGCTCCCAAGTGATCGAAAACTGGAAGTGTGTGTTCTGGTTTTCAAATGTTCTTTCGGAAGCTGAACATCTGACAAGCTCCCTGCAGCCAATCAGAAGTCGCGCTTTGAAAGTCAAACGTTTCAAAAGTCGAATGGACTCTGTTCGGCTTCCAAGGTATGACTGTATATGAAAGTTCAACCCTCCTCCCTGTGCCCTTGCTGTTCACAAGCTTACAATTTGGAGAGGTGTACAGATGCTTGACACAGACATGTGAAAATACATCGATTAGCCACAAAATGGGTTTCGACGAAAAAGCACAGAGTTCAGGATATGAAGAAATGCATGCAGCCTCAGGACTTTCTTGTCTGGTGAAATCTAATCCAATTGCAGCGATGCTAATTTCTTCCAATATAAAACTTGATCAAAAGCAGGAGAAAGAACTGGTTTCAGGACGGCCAGCCTTCAGCAGCTGGGTTATTTCATCAGCCAGCAATTCTCCAGTTGAGCAGAAGGTGGAACCTGACTCCAAACCCTTGGATCAAAATCTCAGCCTCTCAAATCATCACACCTACAAAGTCAACAGATTAAGCGGGATCTTCCAAGTACACATTAAGAAGCAGACACAGTAGATGGGAAAGAAAAGGGGACTCTTTATCTCCGTGTACAGCTTACAAGAAAATGTTACAGAGGGGAATGCTTTTGGGATGATTAAGAGACTTTAACTTTTAACCTCTTATTCAGACAGACTTAAGGCATGCACACCCACACACTTTATGGGGCACTCGGAAAACAAAAATCTTCAGAGCAAGGAAAGCAGCTCTGAGTCACTCTGTTATCTTGCAATATGTCTCAGGAACTTGGCTTCACTCTGACTATTTTTACATTAGGCTAGACACACACACAGGCTTCCAAGTACACTAAGAGCAGACTTTGTCAACCTGGCGCCCTCCAGATGTTTCAGACTAGAACTCCATTCTCTAGTCCAAAACAGCTGGAGGGCACCAGGGTGGCAAAGGACAATATAGTGGTACCTCGGGTTACATACGCTTCAGGTTACATACGCTTCAGGTTACACACTCCGCTAACCCAGAAATAGTGCTTCAGGTTAAGAACTTTGCTTCAAGATAAGAACAGAAATCGTGCTCCGGCAGCGCAGCAGCAGCAGGAGGCCCCATTAGCTAAAGTGGTGCTTCAGGTTAAGAACAGTTTCAGGTTAAGTACAGACCTCCGGAACGAATTAAGTACTTAACCCGAGGTACCACTGTACATTTTTTGCTTGTGTGAGGTTTCATTTCACAACTCACAACAATACAATAATGACTTGCGGTTGTTCCTATCCTCGTCAGTATCATCGCATTACCTGGTAGCGGCCTTTTTCTGGCCAAGCCTGTGGCAGATCAAATCCAAATCAGAGACAGTACGGTAACCCTTAATGTAAATTTAACAGAATCAGGAAAAAGTAACCAGGGAGAACATTCCATCTCTCGTTACATTTGAACCCAGGGACATCCAATGGATGCCTTTGAGATGATAAGGCTCTCAAAGGCATCAAATAATGACGGACGCCACCTATCAGTTGTCCAGGATCATGAGCAAAAGCATTTGCTGCCTGTCATGAATGTTCCCAGCAATATTATTTTCTGCAAAGTTTTTCTCTGCTCTGGCGGAGAAGAGGCAGGAACGGTGGACACCTGCCTTGGCTAGCAGAGTTCCCCCAGACCTTGGACAGCACCAGAAAGATGATTGCAACAGGTGTTACTGGAAGAACTGCCGTGACTGGGTGTTTTTCAGGTGTGCCTCATCAGTTAACAGATGCAAGTGCTCCCACACAGACAACACAAACAGTTCCAGAGAAAATGATCTGAAGACCACAGCCCAAGAGAAAGCATAAAACCATCTACCTATTAGAAACACATTTGGCAGATGAGTTTCTGTTCTTCATAATGGAACAGAGATAGGGAATCCCCAGCCAGGGGCCTGAATGTGGCCCTTCCCACATTCCCAAGTCACACAGCTTAACAGTCCTTCTTTGTACTCTTCTTGAAGGTTTTTGCCTGGCTGGAACATAACTCTACCCATGCGCTCCTTGCTTGACCTGGGTCCGAACCTCCCTTCTTTTAACTTGAATCCATTGATTTGGGTCCTGGCCTCCAGAGCAGGAGAAAGCAAGCTTGCTCCATCCCTCATGTGGCTGTGCTCAATACTGCAACATTTTGTTGCAGGTCCACTTGCCACCTCCTGTCTCTAAACAAGGTCAGATGTTAACAAGACCTTCCCAGCTATGCTCTATTCAGCATTAAGGTAAAGGTAAAGGGACGCCTGACCATTAGGTCCAGTCGTGACTGACTCTGGCTTGCGGCACTCATCTCGCTTTATTGGCTGAGGGAGCCGGCGCACAGCTTCCAGGTTATGTGGCCAGCATGACTAAGCCGCTTCTGGCGAACCAGAGTAGCGCACGGAAATGCCGTTTACCTTCCCGCTGGAGTGGTACCTATTTATCTACTTGCACTTTGACGTGCTTTCGAACTGCTAGGTTGGCAGGACTATTCAGCATTAACCAGGTGTAAAAAATGCAAACTATTTCCCCTGTCTGATGCTCTCTCACATGGTTTAGTTTTTCCACCTCCTTCCAGGAGCTGGTTTCTATGGGGGCAAATACTATCCCTGTGTTAAGCCATCTTTGGAAAGATTGCTTGCAACCTTTCCCACAGAATAATAATTGCAGTACATGTTCGCCCAACTCTGATATAGAAAAAACAACACATGGGTAGTTTCTCCTCCCAACAGCAGTATATAATAATTGAAGTCCATCTTCCACACTTTTAGTATCACCCTAACCACACTGATGACAAATCTATCAGCATGCAAAAGCTGCTTCGATATGTAGCATCAAAGGTTATATTCAGCATAACCTTTTGCCCTAAAGTTTCTACCTCTTTAAATCATTCCTCTTCTCCCCTTGTGCCGGTTGGAGGATGGATGGCAGCCAACAGATTGAGGTGGAATCCTGACAAGACAGACAGAAGTACTGTTTTGGGGGGACAGGAGACGGGAGGGTGTGGAGGACTCCCTGGTCCTGATTGGGGTAACTGTGCCCCTGAAGGACCAGGTGTGCAGCCTGGGAGTCATTCTGGACTCACAGCTGTCCATGGAGGCGCAGGTCAATTCTGTGTCCAGGGCAACTGTTTACCAACTCCATCTGGTATGCAGGCTGAGACTCTATCTGCCCATGGACTGTCTTGCCAGAGTGGTGCATGCTCTGATTATCTCCCGCTTGGACTACTGCAATGCGCTCTTTGTGGGGCTACCTTTGAAGGTGACCCAGAAACTACAACTAATCCAGAATGCGGCAGCTAGACTGGTGACTGGTAGCGGCCACCGATACCACATAACACAGGTCTTGAAATACCTATATTGGCTCCCAGTACGTTTTTGAGCACAATTCAAAGTGTTGGTGCTGACCTTTAAATCCCTAAAGGGCCTCATTCCAGTATACCTGAAGGAGCATCTCCACCCCTATTGTTCTGCCCGGACACTAAGGTCCAGTGCTGAGGACCTTCTGGCGGTTCCCTCGCTGCGAGAAGCAAAATTACAGGGAACCAGGCAGAGGGCCTTCTCTGTAGTGGCACCCGCCCTGTGGAATGCCCTCCCACCAGATGTCAAAGAGAAAAATAACTACCAGACTTTTAGAAGACATCTGAAGGCAGCCCTGTTTAGGGAAGTTTTTAATGTTTGACAGACTATTGCATTTTAATATTTTGTTGGAAGCCACCCAGAGTGGCTGGGGAAACCCAGCCATATGGGCAGGGTATAAATGATATATTATTATTATTATTATTTATTATTATTATTATTATTATTATTATTATTATCACTTTCCAAAGGCCACATACAAGTGAGCACTGGGCAGAGCCAGAGTGGGTGGAACCACAAACAGAAATTTACAGTAGTCTAGTTTTGACACGCACACCCCATGCTCCACCCAGGCAACGAAGAGGCATTATCAGGGTTTCCATCCCTAGCATATAGAAATCATTCCGCACTACGTTTGGGGAGGAAGGGACGAGTCACCGGTTGACACCCGAGTCTTACTTGCCAGATCTTATGATCAAAACAAGGCAGCCGCCCTACCAAACTCCAGATCTTCTCCCTGCCTCCCCTTTCTCTGTTCTGCATCTCGCCCGGTCCTAAATTTAGAGGGCTTAGCAACACTCAGCCGCACTGTGGGAGGGTGTTTCCGCATCTCCAGGCTTGGCAAGGCGAGCCAAAACAAACCCGTTAGTGCAGAAACGAGAGGGGAAGAGAACGAGCACAGATTCTCCCAATGGAGGAGGAAGTAGACCAGCCAGACAAGACATTTTTAAAGGTCTGCCGCCCCTGTAAGCTTCAGCTCTGAATGATAAGGTTTCAGTTCTCCTCGATTTCCCCTGCTCTTTGCTTGGGCCACACACCAGCTTCATTAAAGCGGACAATCTGTTGGGAGCTCCTGCGGAGGAGGAACCCGTGGTTCTCTTTAAATATATATATATATATATACACACACATTTTTATTGATTTTTTTAACATATCAGTTCTAACAGTCATACAATGTAACTTCTCATCTTATACAATATTTTTAGACTTCCATCAACACCACTGATGATTTTCCGTTCTTTATCACTTATTATGCATTTCTTAGTTTCTATATTACATTTAACTGTCCTTAACGAATAATTCTCTTCATAGTCTTTCTTGCAATATTTCAAATAATCCACCTTACAAAACTTCTTACAGTCCTACTAGCGTAATCTGTTCATCACAATTATTTTTCAAATAGTTCATATATTTGCTCCAGTCTTCTAAGAATCTCTGATCCCGCAGGTTTCGAATCCTTCTTGTTAATTTATCTAATTCTGCATAGTCCATCAACTTCATCCTCCATTCTTCTTTCGTTGGTAGTTCTTCTTGCTTCCATTTTTGTGCCAATAATATTCTTGCTGCTGTCGTTGTATAGAAAAACAACTTACAATCCTGTCTAAATCTATGGTTCTCTATATGTTGTTAGACTACAGGTTGTATCACCCCAGCCTACTGCTGCTGTTGGCTGCGGCTAATGGATTCAAACAGCACCTGCAGAGCCACAGGCTCCCCACCTCGCCACAAGGAGTATTCTAACTCTGGTATGGCTGATCTGCATAACCTTGTGGCTTCAGTTCTAGGATAGGAGAACAGAGACTTCATTGGCTATTGTCCCAAAGTGCCCTCTGCTTAATCAAGGTATGACAAGTAGCTATGATGGAAAGGGCATCTTCCACAGTTGACATCTCGTGTCCACTTCTGGGCACCACCATTTAAGAAGGATGTTGACAAGCTGGAACGTGGGCAGAACCAAGGGCAACCAAGATGATCAAGGGTCTGGAAGCCAAGCCCTATGAGGAAAGGTTGAGGGAGCTGGGTATGTTTAAGCCTGGGAAAGAGGAGACTGAGAGGAGATATCTTCAAATATCTCAAGGACATGGAGGATAGAGCAAGCTTGTTGTCTCCTGCTCTGGAGGGTAGGACTCGAACCAATGGCTTCAAGTTACAAGAAAGGAGATTCTGACTAAACTTCAGGAATGATTCTCTAAGGGCAAGCACTGTTCAACCGTAGAACAGACTCCCTTGGGAGGTGGTGGACTTTCCTTCCTTTGAGGTTTATAAGCAGAGGCTAGATGGCCTTCTGTCACAGTTTAGATTCTTGCATAGCGGGGGGTTCGGCTGGATGACCCTCAGGGTCCCTTTTCCAACTCTACAATTCTATGGTTCTATGGTTCCTGTCCGCCATGAAGTCCTCCAATTCTGACTTCAAGCTTTTTAAACAAAGATGAGCAAACATTAACAGCAGAGGAACTGGTTAGAAGGGCTTAGGTTGCATTTTCTTAAACCAGTCAAACTTACTTCCTAGTGAATACAGTATGTTTTGTGATCACGTTGCCACAGTGACATAGTGGAGCAGGGACTCACTAGTCGTATCAGAGTAGAAACAACGGCATCATTCTCAGAATGCCAAATAAATAAGCTTTTCACAGAGAGAGACCTACTAAATAAGATCTGCTGAGGACAGGTTAGGTTACATTAGCATGCACAGCTAAAGGGTTAACCTGCCATTTTTATCCTGGAAATTCCAAAGTCCCTGGTATTATACCCAAAATGCCACAAAGCACCGAGCAATCTACTGAGTCCAGCAAAACTCTTCATCAGGCTAGATATTAAGCAAAAGCAGAGGGGGTCAGAGGTCAGCAAGAAAGATGACTTAGTAGTGTTAGTTTTTTGGGGGGGACAAGACTTCCCTAAAATCCGGGAACCATTAAAGGGTCAGAATTTAATCAAGCCCCCTGAATTTTCAGAGCAATTCAATTGCTGGAACAGCCAGGATGAGTTGTTAACAAAGGCAAGGTGATGAGCCATTAAGAAAGTGGAGACTCAGTGCCCAAGGTGGCAGAGACCAAAAGAATGTGGAGTTTTTTAGCATTTCAGTTTCAGGTCTTTTCAGATCCCTGGCTACAGCTTGGGAGAAGCAAGTACCTTTGGGAGCGCAAACCCCTCCATCGTAGGTTCAGGGTAGGTAAATGGACCATATACCATAAAGACAACACAGTCTCTGTTGTGCCTTAACACGAACCCTGGAGAAAGTGCCTAGACCCCCAGACTTTCACACAGCTCAGAGATTGGAGAGGTGTGAAACAGTATTAAAGCCAGAATGCCTGCCTTGATTAAGAAAAATCACTTTTACTGTACCGTCTTTAAAGGGGCATACCTGTGTGTGGGGGGGTGCCTCATAAAAGAGCACCCGCGCACCGTTACATCACTGGGTTGCAAACAAGTCTACACCAGTCTCATTTTTCACTGACTGACAAGCAAACAGCTTAAAGTACACAGTGGATGCATTTCAGTGCAGCTCAGTATCAGTTTACTGTTTACAAAGCCCTTTGAATAGAGGACCTAGCTGAAATCACCTTTTGACATCAACTCCAATTACTGAACAACACTTTAAAACACATTTGAAGCCTGTGACTTCTCCTAAAAGAGTCCTGGGCACTGCAGTCTGTTAAGGATGCTGGGAATTGTAGCTCTGGCAGGGGGGAACTACAGTTCCCATGTTTCTCCATAGGGGAGTCCTGTGCATTAAATGTGCATGAAATGGATCTGCCCTATAAAATCCCATCAATCCATCTGTCGAGTTATTCAGTTCTGTTCAAGGGAGCTGCCCTCTTGAAAGGTATAGCCTGACCCCTCACAGCAAGTCGTCTCCATGCATCCTCTACATTACCCAGGAGAGAATTTTGGAATTCCTCTCTTGTTTACAGAAAAAAAGAGCCCTAGGAAGTCAGCCTATATATAGGAAGAAATGCATTCCTCGTCTTTTTACGCAGCATGGAAATTAACAAAAGGGGAATCCTGAATTCAAGTGACAAAAGCAAATACTGATGACCCCCTTAAATATTTTTTTACAAAAAAGAAACGTAAACAATACAACTTAGCGATCCATGTGTCACTTAAGCAAGAGTACTGCGCTTAAAATTATAATGTGTGCGCACCCCTAAGTTATCCAAGGCTACCCCTGCGTCAAACTAGTTTCAAGAGCGAATAAACTGGTTTATGTGACCCGGGAATGTGGCCATATAGGTTGAAAACCACGCTCCCGATTTCCCACCTTCTCTTTCCAATCTCCTTGGCTCAGTAGCGCAAAGCGCATCGCTGTAAGTTACACTGATTTCCAAAGAAGGGGCCCTCCCACGTTCCACTCAATATAGCACGTCACTAAATTAATAATTACCCATGGTGGGTCTACTCCCGAGGAAGCGTTTTATAGCACGCATCTGGTCCTCCGCACAAGTCCGCGAAAAATAAAGACAACAAGCTGTTGGAAGCAAGGGAGGTGAATTTCATGGGTGGCCACAATGCTAAAAAAAGCCACACCTTGGGAAAAGGAAACCCGGCAGAAATCGGCAGAACTTCACGAGTCAAGCGTACAACACGGTCCACATCGCTGGTGCGCTCAGACGACGCTACATCAACCCGAAGGCATTGACAGACACTGAGACGCTCGTTCCCACGCACGCGCGTCTTTTTACCTGGCTCAAAGGATCTCCGGATCTAGGCTACAAGTTTCCTCCAATTTCTGTCGCCTCTGTGCAAATCTTCCCGAGTCTCTTCAGGGCGCCAAAGTGTGGGCTTCCACGGCAGAGATGAACTCGCAGGCTCAGAGAGGAAAACTTCACCTCGACTCTCCCGAGCGCAGCCCTCCACAAGATCCAACCTCTGCGCGAGATCCTTCGCCCGAGGTCCAAGCAGCTCCGCGCACCGGTGCAGCTCTGCGCGACCTCCTAACAACACCCACCCCCACCCCCGTCTAAATTATGGAGCTAAAATAAATATGAACCAAAATCTATCAATTTAGCAGCGCAGATAAAAAAATAACACCCGGCGCGCCTTTCTGCAGCTGCAAAACTGATCGCTCTGCCGGCCGCGGGTGTACTAGTAGCGCGCACGCCCCCTTCTCCCGGGTCCTTTGGCTCCGCCCCCCCAGAATTCCTCCACCAATCCTAGCTCGGAATCTCACTACCGACGGGGGGGGGGAAGCGGGGGAGGAAGGAGAGAGCAACGCTGAGAAGCAGAGATCAGAGCAAAAGGGAGTTTTGTTGTTTTCGTCTGTGTTTCACCGGAGCCCCCCCCCCCCAAAAAAAAGCAAGCGCGAGAAGGATTTCCATAGAATTGGAGAGTTGGAAGGGTCCCAAGGGTAATCTAGTCCAACCCCCTACAATGCAGGAATTCTGCACACAGCCGTCCCCGGGTGGGCTCGAACCACCAACAGCAAAACGCATCGACGGATTTTTGATCAAGGAAATGGTTTGGGGTTTTTTTTGGCAGGGTTAACTACAAGGCTGTGATCGGATCTCTTGTCTCTCTTAATTTCTTTGGAGGTGGGGTGTGCGTTACATTTAACTATGCCTACAGTGGCAGCAGGGACGCAGGTGGCGCTGTGGGTTAAAGCCTCAGCGCCTAGGGCTTGCCGATCGAAAGGTCGGCGGTTCGAATCCCTGCGGCGGGGTGCGCTCCCGCTGCTCGGTCCCAGCGCCTGCCAACCTAGCAGTTCGAAAGCACCTCCGGGTGCAAGTAGATAAATAGGGACCGCTTACCAGCGGGAAGGTAAATGGTGTTTCCGTGTGCGGCTCTGGCTCTGGCTCTGGCCAGAGCAGCGATGTCACGCTGGCCATGTGACCCGGAAGTGTCTCCGGACAGTGCTGGCCCCTGGCCTCTTAAGTGAGATGGGCGCACAACCCCAGAGTCTGTCAAGACTGGCCCGTACGGGCAGGGGTACCTTTACCTTTACCTTTACAGTGGCAGCAGAATGTCTATACCATTTCAGACAGAGCGGATCATATTTTAATAATGCTTTTTTAAAAAAAGTTAATCTTATTGTTTCTCTGTAGGGGTTAACTGTTTTGCTTGTACAATCAGCATAAATCTCAGACCTGAGGATGACTCAAGCATCTTCCTGGGGTTTTTTGCAACACTGCCCTAGGCACGGTTCCTCAAAAGTTAAAAATTCTACTGAGTTCAGTGGAACACTAGATAGTGACATGGATAGTGGGAGAGAGGACTCAATGGAGTATCCTGCACAGGGCCGGCCACCCATGAGGCATGGGGAGGCGACCGCCTCAGGGGGCAGGATTCACCAGGACAGCAGATCCTAATGTCGCCCTTTCTTCCCTCCTTGTTCCTGAAGCAGATCTTCCCTCACTCTTACCCCTGCTTCCCTGGTGAGGGCATCATTTAGGGGTTCACCTCAGGTGTCAAAATGCCCTGGGCCAGCCCCTAACTGAATTCTCACGCTGCAGTGCAACTAAGCCGCTTCTGGCGAACCAGCGCACGGAAACGCCGTTTACCTTCCCGCTGGAGTGGTACCTATTTATCTACTTGCATTTTGACGTGCTTTCGAACTGCTAGGTTGGCAGGAGCTGGGACCGAGCAACGGGAGCTCACCCCATCGCGGGGATTTGAATCACCGAGCTTCTGATCAGCAAGTCCTAGGCTCTGTGGTTTAACCCACAGCACCACCCACGTCCCATTTTAAAGATGCCCAAATT
This sequence comes from Podarcis cretensis, assembly GCF_951804945.1. NCBI lineage: Eukaryota > Metazoa > Chordata > Lepidosauria > Squamata > Lacertidae > Podarcis > Podarcis cretensis. The sequence continues at coordinate 13,502,260 of NC_137178.1, forward strand.
GAGGCTGAAAGGACAGCTAGTGACTTGCTCAAGGCCACAGAAGTCAGGGTGAGTGGGGAGGGCAACCCAGATTTAAAGCACATGGCCTCCCCTAGAGAATCCTAGGCAGTTTCCCCCTCACACATTTCCCAAAATTCAATGAAATCCTGGCAAACATGAATCTTTAAAATGGGAATAATAATTATTGTTGTTACTTATTTATATGCCACCCTTCTAACTGGGTTGCTCCAACCATTCTGGGCGGCTCCCAGCAAAAAAACAGTAAAAATGCAATACAGCATCAAACACTAAAAGCTGCCTTCAGACGCCTTTTAAAAATCACCTAGCTGTTTATCTCCTTGACATCTGATGGGAGGGTGTTCCACAGGGCAGGTGCCACTACCGAGAAGGCCCTCTGCCTGGTTCCCTGTAACCTCAACTCTCGCAATGTGGGAACTGCCAGAAGGCCCTCGGAAAAGAACGATGAGGGTGGAGATGCTCCTCCAGGTATACTGGGCTGAAGCCGTTTAGGGCTTTCAAGGTCAGCACCAACACCTTGAATTGTGCTTGGAAATGTACTGGGAGCCAGTGTAGATCCTTTAAGGCTAGTGTTATGTGGTCTCGGAGGCCGCTCCCAGTCACCAGTCTGGCAGCCGCATTCTGGATTAGTTGTAGTTTCCGGGTCACCTTCAAAGGTAGCCCTGTGTAGAGCGCATTGGAAGATAACCAGAGCATGTACCACTCTGGTGAGACAATAATAACCACCAGCTTGTTGCAATGAAGAGAAAAGAATAGCAGTGAAGTACAAGATCAATCAATCCTAGTAATAAGAGATGCCTGCAGTTTTAGAAGGCAGCCAGCAGGAGAAGCTTGACTAGATTAGGTTTCCTCCTGGCTGCTATGAAGTTAATGTTCAAAGCAGGCTTCATTTCTTCCCTGGCTGACAAATATCACGAAAGTAAGGAGGAGATTATGCGGGACGCAGGTGGCGCTGTGGGTTAAAGCCTCAGCGCCTAGGGCTTGCTGATCGAAAGGTCGGCGGTTCGAATCCCTGCGGCGGGGTGCGCTCCCGCTGCTCGGTCCCAGCGCCTGCCAACCTAGCAGTTCGAAAGCACCTCCGGGTGCAAGTAGATAAATAGGGACCGCTTACCAGCGGGAAGGTAAACGGCGTTTCCGTGTGCGGCTCTGGCTCTGGCTCTGGCCAGAGCAGCGATGTCACGCTGGCCACGTGACCCGGAAGTGTCTCCGGACAGCGCTGGCCCCTGGCCTCTTAAGTGAGATGGGCGCACAACCCCAGAGTCTGTCAAGACTGGCCCGTACGGGCAGGGGTACCTTTACCTTTAAGGAGGAGATTGGAGATAAAGTGTTACCTATACAGGAGGGGTTGGGGCTCTGTGGAATATCTTACAGTATTCGATTGCAGTGAAATAATAGGCAATCAACTGCTTTTATTTGTTTACAGTACAGTAATACCTCGGGTTACAGACGCTTCATTTTTTTTTCTCTTTGTTTCTTTTTTTTTAAAAAAAATATATTTATTAAAGTTTTAAAAGTTACAGAAAGAAAAAAGAAAAAGAATCAAACATAACAAACCCATACAATACAATATAAAAACAAAAATACCACATATACATAACAAAAGTAATTAAAAATAAGTAATTAAAAATAAGAAAAAAGAAACACAACCTATACCTTCAATGTTATTAACTTTTTATTACTTGTTTCAGCGACCTCCTCACACCTCCATTTTTTTCTATTCCACTTCAGTTAATTGTTTCAGCAAATCCTTTCCATCTTCTTCAAATTTCTGTCCTATCATTTAACTTAACAAATTCTAACATTATTTTTTTTCCTTTAATCCAATTACAATCCATTATACTTAATTCTTTATAACATTTCTGCTAAAGCCATGTAACTTCATTCCAACATCTTTCTAACAGGGTTGCAGATGCTTCAGGTTGCGTTTTTTCGGGTTATGGATGTGCCAAAACCCGGAAGTACCGGAACGGGTTACTTCCAGGTTTCGACAGTCGCGCATGCGCAGAATCGCTAAAGCACGCTTTGCGCATGCGCAGAAGCACCGAATCGCAACCCCCGTGTGCGCAGACACGGGTTGCAATTGCTGCGGGTTGCGAACATGCATCCCACACAGTTCACGTTCACAACCCGAGTGTCCACTGTCGTTTATATAGGATGTCCAATTATGGTAAAAATTATATTCGGGGTTTTTAATGAAATATTTTCCATAAGTAACAAAAGTACATTCTGTGCCTCTGTTTTTAAATCGTAGCATCCTTCATACAATTTGATTGCCGTCCCTTAGAGACAATTTTTTTGCTGTAGTCCATGTGGGGTTGAGGGGGAAAGAGAGGGTGGGAGAGAGGGGGGAGAGAAATTTAGGGTAAATGTGGAAGGGGCGGAGAGGAGGGAAACATTAAACTTTAATTCTCTGTATAATATATGAGCGGAGCTTTTCATGGAATTGTAGAGTTGAGGATCATCTAATCCAACCCCTTGCAAATGCAGGAATATGCAACTATCACGTTTTGTATTTTGATCAATACAAAATTGGGTGTGGCACGGAATTTGGTGTTTTTTCTTCTGATAGGGTGGCCCAGAGGAAAAAAGTTTGAGAACCACTGTCCTAACAGAGGTATAAGGCAGAGTGGCAATTCTGCTGCTGCTCAACGCAAGGAAATAAGATGCCAAAAAAGGACTGTGAGGAAATTGGTAGGAGAATTTGCCCCTGCCAACATACTGAAAAGGATCTGAACAGGGAAAGCCTTTATTGGATCACCCATTGGGCAATGCAGACATTTGCCTCAGGCTCAGGGCTTGCGGGAAGCGTCACATTGCAGAGTTCCCAAGTATTTTTCAGTCAGAGTGGCAGCAGGAGGCGGCCCCTGAGTCCTCCTGCTACTGTCAGGTTTATCTCCGAATGGTGATTCAGAGGTCGTCTTCCTTGAGCGCTTGCTCATGTGTCCGGAGGCTCTTGCAGGTGAGATCATTTGAGAGAGCTCGGTGGAGCTAGTGTTTTCCACAGCCAAAAATGTACAAAGACAAGGCTAACTGTAGTGGAGGTGGAACAGAGGGGAAAGAAGCTGCTACGTCACTGCCTGAGGAGGAAAAGCGAGTTGTGTCACTTCCGCTGGGCTCTGATCCTCACCAAAAATGAGGGGTTGGAAGGGTAAGAGAGGTAAACAGAGTCAAGATATATGAGTTACTGAAAAAACAGAAGCAGAACACCCATGTTTCCCATTATTTATTTCTGTTCTCTATTATGACTAATCTACATTCCTCAGGTGCCTCATATTTAAAATGTGTCAAGGCAATGTACGTTCTAGAAATGTAGAGTTTTGCCCAATGTGGGGCTCAAATCTAGGATAAAGGTAAAGGTAAAGGGACCCCTGACCATTAGGTCCAGTCGTAGCTGACTCTGGGGTTGCGGTGCTCATCTCACGTACAGCTTCCAGGTCATGTGGCCAGCATGACTAAGCCACTTCTGGTGAACTAGAGCAATGCACAGAAACGTTGTTTACCTTCCCACTGAAGCAGTACCTATTTATCTACTTGCACTTTGACGTGCTTTCGAACTGCTAGGTTGGCAGGAGCAGGGACCGAGCAACAGGAGCTCACCCTGTTGTGAGGATTCAAACCGCTGACCTTCTGATCAGCAAATCCTAGGCTCTGTGGTTTAACCCACAGCGCCACCCGCATCCCCCAAATCCAGGATAGGGGTTCCCAAATTGTGGTCCGTGGCCCATCAAGAGTTGTCAGACCAAGCAATGGAGACAGCACACTGCCCTTTCAGAGTTAAGGGGCTGTGCCTTCTCCTGCCCCATTGCCCCACTGGCCCTGTTCCCTTGCTCTTCTCCCCTGCCTTCTCTGGGACAGAATAAATAAAAGAAGAAGAAGAAGAAGAAGAAGAAGAAGAAGAAGAAGAAGAAGAAGAAGAAGACGACACTTAAACAAAGAGATTGCACCCAATTCTTGGACGAAAGCATGTAGTCCGATGGAAGGAAACAAAGGCTGCCATATAGGTCAGATGATGAGGTATAGGAACATAACAATATTTAGCCTTTTCTGTATTTTCAAAATGATTGGTGGGTGGGTGGGGGTGCTATTTATTTAATCAATCAATCAATCAATCAATCAATCAATCATCTATAGGCCACTCAGTATACATTGTTGAAAAATATCTAAGTGGTTTACAATGTAAGATAAAACAAAATCACAATGCAAAGATACAAATAAAACAAATATATATGTTGTCAATATCACCAATAAAAATCCAGAATCAAAATAAAGTACTGAGCAATGTGGTCTAAATATTTATAGTCAAGAAATGCCCCTCTTCAGGGTACAACATTGCATTCCTCCTCCCACCTAGTTTCGGTTCCTTAGTCCCCTCAGCAGACAGTCCCCACTGGGCTGTTTTTGGAGTTCCCCCCTCCTTCAGGGTTCCCCTCCTTTCTTAAAATGGTTTTCACTTTTTCTATTTCTGCAAACTTTGGGCTTCCCCAAACCCTGTGGCTTCCTCTCTCTTAGGAATGGGTGCTTTCTATTTTGACCACCAAAGTGCGAGTCCCCTCTCCTGAAAATGGAAAACAGAACAGAAAATGAAGATAATGTTAGAGGGATACCATTTAATCATGGATTTTCAGCAAGAATTCTCCCTAGGGGTAGAGGACACAGTTAAAATACTGAAAGTGGAGAGCAGACTAATTTCCGACACACCAAAATTAGAAGAACTTTGCCTGTGTATATGCTAGATTTTTAAAGCACAATCACAGTGCAATCTTTCTCTCAAAGAGTTCTGGGCATTGTAGTTTCCCCCTCAGAGAGTTACAATCCCCAGCAACCCTTAACAGACTACAGTGCCCAGAATTCTTTGAGGGGGGAATTGTGCAGTCAAACCTCGGTTGCCGAATGTAATCCATCCCAGAAGACCGTCCGACTTCCGAAGTGTTCGACAACTGAGGCGCAGCTTCCAACTGGTTGCAAGAGCTTCTTGCACTCAAGCAGAAGCCACATCGGACGTTCAAGTTCTGAGGATCATTCGAAAACAGGAGCATTTACTTCCGGGTTTTCAGCGTTCAGGAGCCAAAATGTTCGAAAATAGAGCTGTTCGACAACTGAGTTTTGACTGTATAGTGTGTACATGGTCTGTGGATTTTGTCTCATATCTCAGGTTTTGCAAAAGCTCTAAACTCTTAAAAAAATAAAAATAATCATAAGAATCTGGGGATACTGCCCCCTTCCCAGTGGAAGCTCAAGGTATCCAGTTTGACCAAGTCTCTGGAAAAATGAATCTGATTCCTCTACAAGGATTTTTGCCTTGGCATGAATGGGAGAGAGTGGAGAGCTTTTGCAAAGCAGAATTCCTAGGGAATTTTTAAAACCAGTTTCAGCAGAAAGGAAGAGACAAATAAAACCAAAAAAGGTTAATTTACGGGAAGTCCCAGAAACTGACACCCTTGGAAAGAACCCAAAACCAATACATTAAGGAATCACCATGTCATAAGCCTCTTTCCAAGAAGTGTGATGAAATTTCTTTTCGTTTTATTAAGCAAAAACACAATAAGGGAGAAGAACTTATTGACCCTGTCTTTTCCCCACCTCCAGCTGACAAAAGGACCAGATTCCAGCTTTGTAGCTTGTGAGTTTCGCTGTCCAAAAAGGGAAGGAGTTTGGTTCCAGTTGCATTTGTCGCATTTCAGCTGTAACTGGGGCTTCCTGGATGTGCTGAAAATAGCTGGCAAATTATCTAGAAGCCACTACCAGCTGTAGTACTAACTGTTGCCTTAAGAATGGACAGTGAGAGAAAGAGATGGAGTAATATCTCTACGTCACACACCTCCAGGAAGGCAACTTCAGCGCCTGTTAAGAAAAGTGGAGGTTTCAAATATAGCTTGATCAAAATCGCACGTAAAATGAGGGGGGAAACACTTTATGAGGTTGGCCAATCCAGCAAAGACAGAACTAAAATGATTCAGCCAGGCAGCACAACACAAACCTGTTGTTGCACAGGTCTCAACCAGTTGCTTCCTTGTCCCGCACAAATAAATTAGCAATAGTTGATGGCAACAGTGACAGGCAGCTCTATCTAGTCTTTGAATCCGGTGTGGTAAATCCCAGATTCACTTGGCTGGTGCAATTGTAGGGTTTTGCCTACAGATTTACTGCCTTTTAATAAGGCTCAGTTCTGTACGTATACATTCTTTGCCAACCTCTCTCACTGTGAACATGCCTCCTCCTTACTGTCGCTTAATATGGATAGTAGGCTTCCTGTAATAATAATAATTTATAATTTATACCCCGCCCATCTGGCTGGGTTTCCCCAGCCACTCTGGGCAGCCTCCAACTGAACATTAAAAACAATACAGCATCAGACATTAAAAACTTCCTTAAACAGGGCTGCCTTCAGTTGTCTTTTAAAAGTAAAATAGTTGTTTATTGCCTTGACATCTTCTGGGAGGGCGTTCCACAGGGCAGGCGCCACTACCGAGAAGGCCCTCTGCCTGTAGCCTCACTTCTCACAGCGAGGGAATCGCCAGAAGGCCCTCGGTGCTGGAACTTTGCGTCCGGGCTGGATGATGGGGGTGTATTGCCATTACTTTTTCATTGACCATATAACGTCCGTCCTGCCCATGCTACCCCCCCCCCTTAATATGGATTTTCTCATACTAGAAATACTCCAAAAAAGAGAGGGTGTGAGAAAATCTGAAATGAAGGGTCACAGTATCAGGGGCACCAACTTGCCCCCTGACATCATGCGTAATTGCGGGGGGCATGAACCAGGCACCCCCCACAGAGATCCCCATTGCACCCTGCTAGCAGTGGGGGCTGGGGAGTGGAGAGGGTGAAAATCACCCTCCCCATCGGCAGCAGGGGGTGGGGAATGCAGAGGGTGAAAAGCACCCTCTGTGCCTCCTGGCCCCCTCCATATTGGGGGGCTCGGCCCCCTGCCAACAAATATTGAGGGGGCCAAAGCCCCTTCTGCCCTCTCCAGTTGGTGCCCCCGGGCAATATGGATGACCCCTAAGAAGGACTTGTTAACCTAGTTGGTATCTGTATTAGAACAGAAATTGATTTCACAGATGTAATTGTTGTACATCTATAATAATTGTTTATATATGCATATCTATCCATCTGCAATTGTTTTAATCTTTTCGGTATGCGCAATTGCTCCTCTGTGTTTTTGTACTGTGAATTGCTTTGAGATGCCTCACTGAAAGCAGTAATAATAATAATAATAATAATAATAATAATAATAATAATAATGTACACCCACTAACAAAAAGAGCCACTTGGACCCGTTTCCGAAGAAAAAAAAACTGGGAGCCGCAAAACTCGTCATTATAAAAATAACTTTTTTGTCACTTTTTAATTATTTCTTTGTTTGACCCCTCAGAATTACTCCTCCTCATAGAAATAAACGTTAAATTAACAAGTTACCTTTTTTTGTGTGTGTGTTCTTCACTCCCCTTCAAAACAGTGACCAGCGTACATGCCCCCTTTCAATGCAGTGACCAGCGTACATGCCCCTTGCAATGTAGCGGGCGGGTGGGCGGGCGGGAAGGTGACTAACGCATGCACCGCCCCCATGCAACGTCACAGCCAGTACAGCGCCCGCCACAGTGGGGAGTGTCGGGGCGCACAATGCGCCTCCTCCCCTTGCTAGTATCCGCCCCGGAGCCGCGGCAAAGGTGTAAAAGAGCCACATGCGGCTCCGGAGCCACAGGTTGCTGACCCCTGCTGTAGGCTAACAGTGTGCTAGGAAGCTTGCCTATTAAAAAGAGACTCTTAATACAAACAGAAACTTGATTCCAGCCAGGTGGAGAATTTGCACCGCAGTTCTCTCTCTCCTTCTGTGGATTCTGCAGATGGCCCTAGATTATTTCAACACCATATGCATACCACTTTCTTTGTTTCTTTTTTTAAAGGGCAGCAAAACAAAACTTAGAAGCTTTGAGGTTACAGAGGATCCCTGGTTCTCTGTTAGCGTCACCCCTTCCAACATTTCTCCAATAAAAATAGGGACATCCTAAGGAAAAGTGGGACATTCCAGGATCAAGTCAGAAACTGGGATGGCTTCTCTAAATCAGGGATGTCCCTGGAAAATAGGGACCCTTGGCAGGGCTGTAGCTTTTGTTTTATTGTGGACATGGCTGGAGGCAATTCCTTCCCTCACCACCCCCTCTGTTGTAAACCCTGAAATTCCTTCTCTCTCCCTGCACCCCAACCAGCATCAAACTCCCCCCCCCCCATTTCAGCCTGACGACCAAGCTCAAATGCTACCTGACAGACTGCAGCCATCAGTTTATGAATGGTAAGTAATTTCCTCACTGACAGCCTCCCATTTACTCTGACATCTGCCAGCACTCCCTGACACTTGAATAAGCATTAAGACATTAACAGTCTGGCACAGGTTTAAGAGCTGGAATAATAATGGTCAGTGGACTGGGAAAGAGGGAGGAGGAAAAGGGGGAGCCACCCACTTCCGCCAAGAACAAGTGGCTCACGTGTTTTCGCCATGCGTTTTTTTTGCTTTGGAAGGCCTAAACAATGGAAAGGGCAGTTCTCAGCGTGACATATTTGTGGGAGTGAGAGTGTTTGGCTCTTGACTGGCTAGAACAGCCTTCCCCAAATGAACACCCTGCAATTCCCATCAGCCCCAGGAAATGCACCAATCAAAAATCACAGAATTGTAGACTTGCAAGAGACTCTAAGGATCATCTAATCCAGGGGTCGGCAACGTGTGGCCCATGGGCCAAATGCGGCCCTTGAAGACCGTTTTACCCAGGGGTAGGCAACCTAAGGCCCAGGGGCCCGATGCGGCCCAATTGCCTTCTCAATCCAGCCCGCGGACAGTCCGGGAATCAGCATGTTTTTACATGAGTAGAATGTGTCCTTTTATTTAAAATGCATCTCTGGGTTATTTGTGGGGAATAGGAATTCGTTCATTATTTTTTTCAAAATATAGCCCTGCCCCCCACATGGTCTGAGGGATGGTGGACTGGGCCATGGCTGAAAAAGGTTGCTGACCCCTGGTTTTACCGGCCCCCAAGCCACCCCCCGAACTGAGCCACCTGCTCAGTGAGTCCCCCGCATGCTGCACTAAACCGATGCAGCGTGGCACAGGGACGCACTGAGCAGTGCCAGAAATTGCATCTGCACACATGCAGATACCAGAAATCGCACCTGTGCATGTCCAGATGCCAAAAATTGCTTCTGCGCAGGCGCGGTTTTAGGGGTCTGGGCATGCGCATATGTGATTTCTGGCATTGTGCTGTGCCGGTCCGGCCCACGGACAATCTCCATGGAAGTGATCCGGCCTATGGCCGGTAAACCTTGCTGACCCCTGATCTAATCCAAGCCCCGCCCCCAATGCAGGAATGTGCAGCTGCCCCAGACGGGGATCGAACCTGCAACCTTGGCATTATCAGCACCATGTTCTAACCAGCTGAGCTATTCAGGTGGGTATTTCTCAATAATTTCTCAAGAAGCTGGAGGATACCTGCAGATTGTGACTAACACCATGAGTATTTGCAGCTTCCTATGTGAGCACGCTGAGGTTGGTGGGGCGCCATTTGCCCTAACAGACAAGGGTCTGCTAAGAAGAGTGTTCAGATACATTCCAGTGTAGAGAAGGACCAGTTGAGGGCATAACATGGGGACAGGAGGGGCAGCCTGGGGTGCAAAATGTGAAGGTTGCTAACACCTGTGGTCTACACCAATGGGAACTGACTCTCCAGGTTTTCAAGTGAAGGTCATTTCTAGCCTTCCCTGGAGTTGCTTGGGATTGAACCCAGAACTTTTAATTCCACTTGTGCTTCAGACTTTCCCAGTTCCTTTGAGATGGTGGCCCAGGGATGCGCCTTACTTTACCATCAAGGTGTTCCTTATTTTATGGAACTCGTGCTTACACAAAACGTTCCTGATCCCTCCCCTTGCCTGTCGTGCAAGGCTGAGGAAGACTTAAAACACATTGCAGAGTTCCCCCCAAAATAGAACAGAGGCAATTTCTTCCAGCAGAGCTATACTCGCTACTGAAGGCAAATGAGCATAATGGTCACAAATTCAATACATTCAGGACTGGCACTGTCCACAAGAAATCCAGTTGCAGCACTTATCATAAACTAACTTACAAGAACTTATAATAAGACTAAACCTTAACACGAGAAAGTGAGTGAAACCCAGGCTCCTTCTGGCCTTAATATTATAGTCAGCATGACCTTGACAGAAAGGATAACAAAACCAGTTTAAACCAGCTGTACTCAGCTTCCCAGAAGGTATAACCCAAACATCAGAAACCTTCTGCCAGCATCTTACACATAGAAAGAAACCTTCTAGAACCCTATTGAACTAAGCAGAATAGGAAAGATCTCTATACATCAGATCAATACTTTCTGTACTAAGAAATGTGAACTGACACTGCCTGCTTCTTTTATATGTTTCAATTACCCTCTTTCCCACCCTCACCCCCAATGAAACATGCCTGATTTCTGCCCCATTAGGGATACCACACAGCAGCAAGCTACCTTTCCCACAGCTTTCCTCATCGTCAGCCCATACATAGTATATCTGTACTTGGAAGATATGGTTCATCTAGCCTTTGAACACTTACACACTCTTTGAGGCTAGAAGTGTATGAAGTGAATCCAGAGGGCTTTGGGAAGGCCTGAATGTGTTTATTAAACATCTGGGAGGAATATTCAATTTCCTGGAATTAATGTCAAACAGAATTCACCAGCTTCATTTCGCCTTTTGAAATCCAGATGCAAATGTTTCCACTTCCAGGTGAGCCTAATGGACTTCTAAAGGGGGGTGGTCTCTGAAATCTAGCCAAGTTCCCCCCCCCCTCCCCAGTAGCTCATGCCTGGCTGACATGGGTCACAACCTCGCAAGAAAGCGGAATGGAAATTAATCATTGGCGTCTCCCAAAGTCAGCCCAAGTCATTTTGTGTCGCTCTGCTGGTGGCCCAAATTGTCCCTGGGTTGCCGGTTCCTGCATTTGGGGGGCAGGGGTGGGGTGGGGCTGGTTGGGATAATGATGAACAGAGGCTGTGTGCACAATACCAGCTGAAAATGCAGCTGGCCTGTTCTTTTTCTCCATTTGCATCAAGGCCGGTTTGGAGAAAAATGCATTACAATGCAGTAATTCACAAATAAAGACATCATCTTACACGTCACCAGACTTTGCTGAGCACCCCCAGAAGACTTACAGTGGGGTCCTTCTCACTTGGCATCATGCTCTGCAGGATCTGTAAGGGTCAACCAGGGTGCAGGACAAGGGGAAGGTTCAGGTGGGCCGCAAGGCACGATGAGCATGTTTCGGAGCTCTGAAGTTGCTCCAGGAGGGAACAAGCTGCAACTGCGCCCTTTTTATAGCAGAAGCATCTGGGACCAGAGGCGGAGCTACCGGGGGGGGGCTAGCTGCTTGTGGTGAGCGGCGAGCGTCCAGAGGGGGTGCCACCCGCGGCAAGCATCCCGGGGTAGTGGGGCGGCAATGTCACCCCCCTCAGGGATGACACCTGGGGCGGACCGCACCCACCTCACCCCCTTCCTCCGCCAGTGCCTGGGGCGGATGTCAGGAACTGGCTAGATGCAGACGGGGCACCAACTGAGGAACCACCAAGGGAAGAAGGCTCAGAGCCTGGGAAGTGCTGGTGGGACAATGAGTAGTCAGAGGGAGAAGACTGGGGAGAGGAAGTGTTGGAAGCTGAAGAGGTATCAGGGTTTAGTGAGCTGGGAGTTTTGTGGAAGAGAGAAACCCAAAATCAGAGACTTGAATCCTTTCCACAAAATACTGATAGTCCAGAGGCGCCCCTGTTGCATTATGGGAAAGGACTGGTCAGCAGGCAATTGCCACATTAGGGTTCAGGTTTTCTTTAGGATGACTCCCACTTCTACTATCCTTCTCCTGGTTGTTGAAATTGGGCTCCTTCTTCCCACACTGTGTCTTGTGAGATTATCTTGTGCAAAGACCTGTATGGCCCAACCATCCAGACCAGCATTTGTATTCAGGGCCGTCTTTAGGATATGCGCCGCCAGGGTGCAAAGATCCACCCAGTGCCCCAAATTTAGTTTAAAGGTAAAGGGTAAAAGGACGCCTGACCATTAGGTCCAGTCGTGGCCGACTCTGGGGTTGCGGTGCTCATCTCGCTTTATGGGTTGAGGGAGCCGGCGTACAGCTTCTGGGTCATGTGGCCAGCAGGACTAAGCCGCTTCTGGCGAACCAGAGCAGTGCACGGAAACGCCAATTTACCTTCCCACCGGAGCGGTACCTATTTATCTACTTGCACTTTGGCGTGCTTTCAAACTGCTAGGTTGGGAGGAGCAGGGACCGAGCAACGGGAGCTAGCTGCCCCCAAATTAACTTTTATTGAGCTTTTTTAGGGAGGGGGGAAGCAAAGTTGTTGAGCCTTTTGGGGGGGCGATTGCTCACCTGTAACAATGACGCAGCGGAAAAAACTGCTTTTGTTTCCTGACTCGTCGGGAATATTTGACACTACAGAGTAACAGAGCAATGGGGGGGGGGAGGCAGGGACTTTTGCTCCATTGCTTTTCACTGCTGCCGATTGAGAGGGACTGGTATACATTTGCCGTCGCCCAGAATTCGGCACCCGGGTACCCCACACCCCTTGCACCCTGGGGTAAAGACGGCCCTGCTTGTATTCTGGAAGCAATTCCTTAAATAAATTAAAAATCAGTGCATTGGTGGGCATATTTGAATAAGGCAAACGCTGCCTTGGCACTGTTCTTGCACGGCTGCCGGCAGGTAATTAAGAGGTGTTTCAAAGCCTAGAGGGAAATTCACAGGCCATTACGGGCAGTTTTCACTCATCCACTTTTATTGCAATTTAAGCTCTGTGCATCTGTGCTGCAATCAAGCAAGATGGATGCTGAGAGAGCAGCAGTGCACAAACCAGGGGATCCTCAAGTCCAACAGAAATCTTGCGCTTGCTGCGTCTCAGTTGCTTTTTTAAAAAACTGATTTTTTAAAATGGCTTTTGATGCAAAAGGAGGCAACATGAGCCTGAGGTCTTTCCCACGTCTCCAGCCCTCAATCCCCCCTCTCCAAAGTTGGACATCATGGCTTGCCAATCTGCATTTTGAATAGTGGTTTGCCATTGCTGGGAAATTGCAAATGGCAATGTTACATTTGGGAGGAAAAAGAAAGGTGGAAATGATTTTAGAATGTGCTCATTCCCACCCCCCTGCTCTGCACCCTACCCCATATTGGAAAATCTTATACAGGCTCCTCTCCTCAAGAGTAGTGAGGGTAAGCTAACCCACCAAACACACACACACTTAGCCCCACCACAACTCATTGAATCTGGTCAGGCAAACCTCATGGTCTACACTGGTCCTACACTCAGCCACATGAATGGGCAAGGGAAACAATACAAACTAAAAATCCTGGAGCTTGTAAACTGTGGGGATCAGGCATGGCATGATTACAACCCCTGGACCAGTGGTCATCTAGGTTGGGCACTGGCTGAGAGCCTCAGGGTTTCGAAGAGCCACTCAACATTCTAACCTGCCTTGTGGGGAGGTGTGCTTCTTCCTTCCTGTCTGCTCCCTCTCTGGGTTCTGCGAAAGGGCCAAAGGGACTGTCCTTCTCAGAAGAGGCCTGCGCTTAAAAACAACAAGCCCTACGTTTAAAAATACATGTTTTGCTGTCACAGCAAACTATGTGCGTCGCTAGCATTCTCCCGGTCACCTCACCCCGAACACCTGGCTTTGAAGAAGGTCCCATCCTTGGTCTTTTATTCAAGTGCAGAGGTGATAGAGAAGCCACCAGTGCTGTTGCTGCTCTCACAGCAGCAAATATTTTTTGTAACGAAAAAAGGTAGATGGGAAAGAGGACACCGTCGCAGTGTGTTCCAGAGGCAAGGGTGCTTCTGGTGTTAGGATTGGGTTGGCAGTCTTTTACACAGGAGGAAGAAATGGGTGTGTGAAGGGCAAGTGCCTGGGCTGGAGAGGGTGGGGGAGACCTACCATTTCCTCTCTGACTTCAGCTGTTTGGGAAGCGGGAGCAGGGATGGTGTCTCCCACCACCACCCCAGTCTTCCAACAGAGTGGAGAGCTTCACTGGAGGCTGGAGAGGGCTTTGCTCAACTGAGCAGGGTGGGTGCAGCAGGAAGCAGCCTGAACAGGAGGGTGTAGTCTTCTTTTCTAGAACCAGGCATGATCTTCGCAGATGGAGGCAGACCTACCCACCCTGATAGAGTGCATCATCACCACAAGGCAAGTCTTGTGAGGAAGCATTCCATGCTTCAACTTTAAGAGCTTGGTAGGCAAGTCACTTGTCAGTAGCTCATCCTACACTCGAGTAGGACCCTGGCAGAGTCACATGCCCAACTGGCATGTTACCTCCCTCTTGGTCGATCGTTCGGGAGCTTCAGAAGCTTTCTTCAGCCCGAAAATCACAGCAACCGATGCCAACCAACACTGGCACACTTAGGGATCCGCAGAGTTTGCGCAGTTTGCATGACAGACCTCAGCAACTCAGCATTTTGGCTAATCTACTTTATTTACATATAAACACACATGGAGCACGGCAACATGGCTCCCCCTCTCTCTAGCATCAGACAGCAAAGAGAAAGAACAAAGGACAATAGTCCCTCTTCACGGAACTCAGTAACACAAACATCCTGTCTTCGTTACTTCCCACTCTGTGGAGTCAAAACATATACTGTCATGTGAAAGACAACAGTCCCATGACTGCAATCACAGAGCAGGAATTCTAACAGTACTGACGCTTGTTGGGTCAACTCCATTTCTTCCATCCAATTCTGAAATCCTTGCCCTGCTCCTCAACTCCTGAACTATGATCCCAGAGCCTTGTGTCTGCTCCTGAGCCGCTACCTTCATTTGTCTGAATAAGTATCTCTTTCTTATTTACACGTAAGAGCCTCTGTCTTTGTGTTTTGGGATGGGATGGGAGTAGACGGTGCTGTAGCCCTCCCTGAAGTCTAGTGCTAGCTCTGGCCCCTCAGACTTCAGCAGACGCAGCTTGTGGATTGGAGGATTTACAGTGGTGCCTCGCAAGACGAAATTAATTCGTTCTGCGAGTTTTTTCATCTAGCGAATTTTTTCGTCTTTCAAAGCATGGCTATTAGCGGCTTAGCGGCTATTAGTGGCTTAGCGGCTTAGCGGCAAGATGTTTTCGTCTTGCGAAGCAAGCCCATAGGGAAATTTGTCTTGCGAAGCACCTCAAAAACGGAAAACTCTTTCGTCTAGCGAGTTTTTCGTCTTGCGAGGCATTCGTCTTGCGGGGCACCACTGTACTGTGAATCCTAATACTTCCTCAGAAGTAAGCTGCACCAGATTCAGTGGTGCTGACACCCTAGCGACTGGAGCATATTAACATTGCAACCTTAGAAAAGATTCACAAAGCAGCTTACAATAAAAATGCAAATGAGGCCTTTCCAGTTTGAATTGACACTTTGGGTCTCTTCAGCTGGTGCATTAAGTATCCTCCTAGGTGACAGAATTTCTTCTTTGTGTGAAAGCTGCTGCCAGCTTCTTTTACTTTCCTCCACATGGGTCTCCAGAGATTCAGGCTCAAGACAGTATTTCTTAAATGGTTTGCTATTATTAATATTTAAAGTGGTGAAAGTTGTAATAATTATTTAATACAGCTCCCCTCCTCCCTGACCATTGGCCAAGCTGGCTGGCGCTGAGGGGAGCTGGAGCCCAAGAACATCTGGAGGGCAGCTGATTTTGGGTGGACAGGCAGAGTCACTTTGCACGACAGCCTTTATAAGCCTCACAGGAACAATGTATGGAAGATCATCTCATATGTGCTCGTGCTGCCTTTGAATTAAAGCGAGAAGGCCCTTGTAAATACCTACACCCTCCAAATTACTTATTTTGCTGGCTTAATTAGAGCAGGGTAGGTTCTGCAAAAGCTCACTTGGTTAGGGCATAGAATCATAGAATTGTAGATTCTGAAGGGACCTCAAGGGTCCTTCAACGCAGGAATTCAGGAATTTAGTATGGCGCTGATAACACCAGGCAGAGGGCCTTCTCGGTAGTGGCACCCACCCTGTGGAACACCTTCCCACCAGATGTCAAGAGAAAAAACAACTACCAGACTTTTAGGAGACATCTGAAGGCAGCCCTGTTTAGGGAAGCTTTTGATATCTGAAGGACTATTGTATTTTAATATTTTGTTGGAAGCTACCCAGAGTGGCTGGGGAAACCCAGCCAGATGGGCGGGGTATAAATAATAAATTATTATTATATTATTATTATTTGATCAGCATATGGGACAGCTGCATATTCCTGCATTCCAGAGGCTCGGACTAGATGACTCTCAGGGTCCCTTCGAACTCTACACTTCTATGTTTCATGCTGATTAGAATTACACTGAGGAAAGTTAAACTTTTGGTTGTTTTTTTAAAGACGTTTTGCATCTCTTCTTCTGCCATGGAGCTCTAAGGCAGGGGTCAGCAAACTTTTCAGCAGGGGGCCTGTCCACTGTCCCTCAGACCTTGTGGGGGGCCAGGCTATATTTTTTTGGGGGGAATGAACAAATTCCTATGCCCCCCAAATCACCCAGAGATGCATTTTAAATAAAAGGACACTTTCTACTCATGTAAAAACACGCTGATTAATTCCTGGACCATCCGCGGGCCAGAATTAGAATGCAATTGGGCAGGATATGGCCCCCGGGCCTTAGTTTGCCTACCCATTCTCTAAGGTAATGCACACCACATTCCAAGATAGCCTCCCACCCAGGTATTTGATGGATCAAATGATCAGGTTTAGCCAATTGTTTATTGGCTTGTGGGGTGGGAAAACAGCCTCTCTTTCCAGCTCCCTTCCCTTCCCTGCTTATGCTTGCAGAAATGCAAGGATACATACATATACACTCATCTCCAAACTATTTATATATGAATAAATAAACGCCTAGGAAAGTATAGCTTCCCACCCCAACTCCAATATAGCTGACTGCTACTGTGAAAGCAGCTTAGTGGATGTTGTCCCCCACTGTGATGTGATCCATGCAGCCAAAGCAATTTCATAATTATGTGCATGGAAGGTCTGACACTCTGTTTTTTTAAACAACAACAACAACAACAAACCACCCACCTCCACCAGTTTCTGAAGGTTAGGGGAACATTTATTCCTCCTTTCCCAGTGCCAGCTCCTTGCCAGTTTTATAGCACAGAAGCTCGTGCAGGCAGGAAGCCGTGCAATTGATTGGCATTTATTTTACTAGCTTCAGGTTCCCTTAAGAATGTAAAACAACAACCAGCAGCAGGTAGGGCAGAAAGGAGCTTGCTTCAGTTTTTCTCACTGGTGCTGTAACTGGCCAATGTGCCTAGAGAACCACATGCTGTCATGGTCAAGTTTGAAAAAGAGTTGGAAGTCTAGAATAATTGATGGTGGTTGGTGGGGATGGGAGGGCCCGGGAGGAAGGAGATTGACAGTCTTTGCCACCCCCTTCAATAGACAATAAGGAGCTGGATGTACCGATGTCAAGGAGCTGTCAGTGAGCCAGGTCATCCACAGGACAGGCACACACACAGAAGGCAATTATTTTTTTTATTAGCAGAAAACAACAACAACACAACAATGTCCCTGGTTCATCTTAACAGGGGTCAGCAAACTTTTTCAGCAGGGGGCCGGTCCACTGTCCCTCAGACCTTGTGGGGGCCAGACTATATTTTGAGAAAATATGAACAAATTCCTATGCCCCACAAATAACCCAGAGATGCATTTTAAATAAAAGCACACATTCTACTCATGTAAAAACACGCTGGTTCCTGGACCGTCCACAGGCCAGACTGAGAAGGTGAATGTGCCGCATCTGGCCCCCAGGCCTTAGGTTGCCTACCCCTGGTCTTAACTCATTGAAGGCATTGCTGAAACTAAGCCCTAAGCATATCCTTCCCCTCTAGCCTCGCACTCTATATCCCTCCCAAGCAGACAAAGGCTCCATTGAGGGGGTGGGCTCCTCCCCTGGGCCTGTCTGGTGCAGTGCTCAGCAACATGCATGACGTTCCTCGAGCAGGGAGTGAGAGGGGAGGAGAGGGAGGACTGGGACTGTCTGTGTGCATGATTCTAATCCTGTCCTGGAGGGCTCTCCTTCTTCTGACCTCCTTAGATCACTCAGGTCTCCCTTCTGCTGACTGCTCCTCAGTGTCCCACCATCAGGCTCCAGGCTCTAAGGCAGTGGTTGTCAATCTGTGGGTCCCCAGATGTTGTTGGACTACAACTCCCATCATCCCTGAGCTCTGGCTTTGCTAGCTAGGGATGATGGGAGTCCAACAACATCTGGGGAGCCACAGGTTGACAACCACTGCCTAGGATATCATCTTTGGAGCCTTCCCTGGGCTCCCAGGCTCCCACCACTCTTCCTCATGGAGCCTGTCCCTGACGACCAATGGTCTAATGTGCATAAGGCCACTTGCTGTGTGTTGGTTTCTGCTTTCTTCACTGTGCAGCGAAAAGCTCCGGGCAGCCTGCCAGCTTCTAGTTAATGGCTTTATGGCTGGGCTTTGAACTTTTAAAAGCCGTTTGCCAGGCACAAGCTCACAGGCTTGGGGAAGGCTTGAGAACCGAAAGCACTTTTAAAATTGCTTTTGGAAAGAGGTTTGAAGCAGCAGTGACGCACCTTATTTAAAGCAGCAGAGATGACGCAGAAGGCTAATGCCAGAGTCATGATGGCTAGCTGCAGAAGGCTGGCTGATGCAAGTGGGGAATCTGTTGCCACTCAGATTGCTGTTCAGCCTACTGCTCAGCTCACAGTAGACTATGTTACTGCCGTGATTCAGAATGAAGCAGACCGCCGGGGTGCTAGCTGCATGGGTAAGGGGGAGTCTTCACAGACGTCATCCCAGAGTGCAGTGGAACCACCAGATGGCGCCAAAGCTTTGAAGGCAGTGAAATGCTACTCGTGTGGACGTCTAGGCCATATGAAGAGGGAATGCAGATATCCCAGGGCCAAGACAGAGCAGCGCTGCGAAAGCTCATCACGTGGAAAAGGCCAAGGCAAAGGCAAAGGTCCGGTGTCCAGGACAACGCAGCACAAGGCAATGGTCTCACGCTTCACTCCAAAGGTTGCAAAGGTCCAGAAGACGTCTAGATCTTTCTTCGTGGTGGATTCGGCTGCAACGCACCACATGTGCAATGATAAGCAACTGTTCGCGGGGGGGAATTCACTTCTCAGCAGTTTGAAGCTTTTCTGACTGAGAAAGGAATTCAACACGATTTGTCTAGTCCTCGCTCACCATGGCAGAATGGACTTTGCGAGAGGGCAAATCAAACATTGCTTCAAGGGTTAAAAACCTTGCTGCATGATGCCAATCTTCCAGTGAGTTATTGGGCCGAAGCTCTCTCGTGTTTTACTTACAGTTATAATCGCAGGTTGTCTTCAGCGATTGGTTGTACCCCCTATGAGAAGATGTTTGGCAAGAAGCCATACATCAAACACATGAAAATTTTTGGTTCTGACATGTGGGTTCACACACCACAAAGCTCCAAATTAGGCAAGCGTGGATTGCATGGTATCTTTCTAGGTTATCAGAAAGGTTCTTACAGAATAATGATGACTGACTCTAAGACAATTAAGCTCACAAGAAGTGTAGATTACAATGCCAAGTGGGGGGAGAATGTGGGAATTTTCCAATGTTATCCTGATGACAGTGATGAGACTGAGGATGAACAAAAGCAGCCGCAACAACCCACACCCACTGATGAAGGTTCTGATTCTGAGTCTGAAACTGAATCGGGTGATTCAGAGGATTTCAAGAGTGCGAAAGCCTCTATGCGACCCTCTGAAAGCTCTGACCAAGAATTGGAGGAACCATTGTTCACAATAGGTCGCTTTTCTCCTAAGAAGGAAGAGGAGAGTGTTGAAGACTTAAGGCTAATTCGCTGGTCACAAAGAGCCACAAAAGGCAGACCTCCAAAGAGATTTGCTGATGAGTTTGCTAAGATAGCAGTAACAGCTGTTAAAAGCTCCAAAAAGGTATTTGAACCTTCAAGTTTCCAAGAAATCCAGGATTTGGATTCAAAGGAAGCTGAGCCATGGTTAAATGCCATGAAGGCTGAGCTTGATTCCTTAGAGAGGAACAAAACATGGGAGCTAGTTCCAGTAGTTCCAGGAATGAAACTGCTTGGAAGCAAATGGGTCTTCAAAACGAAGACTGATCAAAATGGCAAGATAGTCAGGCACAAAGCCAGATTGGTAGCCAGAGGTTTTGCACAGGTACCAGGTGAAGACTATCACGAGACCTACTCACCCACAGTGAGATATGAGAGCATTAGGCTTATGCTCAAGCTAGCTGCAGAGGAGAATCTACACATTAGTCACCACGATGTGAATACAGCATTTTTGTACGGATCTCTAGGTGAATCACTTTATATGCTTCCACCTGATGGCGTACAGGTAAAACAGGGATTTGTTTGTGCTCTGAAGAAGTCCCTTTATGGTCTCAAACAAAGTGCACGGTGTTGGCACACAAAACTCACTGAAGTATTGTTTTCTCTAGGTTTTAAGCAAGGGAAAGCTGATCTATGTGTATTTGTCAAAGAGGAGGGGCAAAAGAAGCTGTATTGCTTGTTTTATGTTGATGATATTTTATTCTTTTGGAAAGATGTCACAATGTACAATAACGCCCTAGCTCAACTGAAAGAGCACTTTGACATGAAAGATCTTGGTGAGGTAAACAACTACCTATCTCTGGAAATAGAGAGGGATCAAGATGGTAACATTCTAGTACACCAGTCACGGAAAATTGCTGATGTGTTAAACAAACTAAACCTGATGGATGCTAACCCTGTAGACACACCGATGATAACAGGTTATCAGGTAGATGACACTGAAGAAGCATTTTCTGACACTACACTGTACAGAAGTGTGCTAGGCAAGCTAAACTTCATTGCCAGATGTTCAAGACCTGACATTGCTGTTAGCTGTAATTTGCTAAGCAGACAAGTCAACAATCCTACTGTTAAGGATTGGAAAGCTCTGAAACGCATAGTGCGCTATTTGAAAGGCACTATGCATTACAGACTGAGATTTAATAATCAGAAGTCTGGTGGTCTTGAGATATTTGCAGATGCAAGTTTTGGAAGTGACACTACAGACAGGAAAAGTACGTCTGGAGTTTGCTACATGTACAATCAGGGTCTATTTGATTGGTCATGCAAGAAGCAAACAACAGTTAGCTTAAGTACTTGTGAAGATGAACTGAATGCACTGTCTTATTCACTTAAAGATTGTGAATGGTTGTTACAATTGTGCAAAGACATGAAAATTCCTGTCAAATGTCCAATCCAGGTTTACCAGGACAACAAAGCATGTTTGGCTTTGCTGAATTCTGAAGGTTGTAAGCAAAGCACGAAGCACTTGCAGTTGAAGTTGCAACATGCTAGGGAATGTATTCAGAAGGGACTCGTAATGGTGTCCTATATGCCAGGTAATGAAATTCCTGCTGATGTATTGTCCAAGATTGTATCAAGGGATCAACACTGTACCTATGTGCAGAAGTTGGGTTTGTACTGATATTGTATGAACACGCTGCCCAGTGATGTTCACAGAAAGGGGGAGGATGTTGGTTTCTGCTTTCTTCACTGTGCAGCGAAATGCTAGTCACAAGGCATTGTTTACATTCCACAGTCAGAGTTGCTGTTGGGTTTCCCACGGGAATAAGAGGCTGGATGTGACGTACACTGGTTTCCTGTTTTTCACAGTTCTCTCGGTGTTTTCTGAGGAGAGGAGTTGCTCCTCTGCTCACGCAGAGGCAAGATGCATGTTTGTAATCTCTCAGCATCGAAGTGTAAATAAAGCAAAGTAAAGTATGTGGCACGTACTGCTCATCATTCCGCTGTGTATTTGACTCTGCAAATACAACCTGGCCCTGATGACCTCCTACTCACTCACTGTCACCAACTAAGCCCTGTTTTTTGTTGGTTTTTGTGGTTTTTTTGCATATAATGGAACCACCCAATGCACTTCTCAAATGTAGTGAATCTGGACAAGTTCTTAGCACAACACCCGTGCAATGCAAAAGTATGTCCAAAAAGAATAGGCCATCTCAGGTCATATAATATGGAAAAGCACATGTGTAGGGGGTGGGGTCCCACTTACAAACTCTGCATTTGTCAAGTGTATGACTTGGTAGGTGTGGGTGATATTCCCAGTCTTTGCAATTTGGTATTCCCGCGTAATCCGGAAGAGGCTTGTTCACCTTTTCTGGAGAGCTACTAGCTGTTGTGCTCATATTATTACTCATTGTGAATAATGCCGCAGTGACTAAGATCACTATGGCAGCAATTCAATTTGCTGTTTTTATGCCTTGATTGATTGCATTACAAATCTAGACGGTGTGAGGCACCTCAATTTGCATCTCGGAGGCTGGCTCGGAACATGGTCTCTGCTCTTGTGTGGTTTGGCACAGAGGAGGCCTCCTCCTCCACCCTTTCCCCCCTGTCAATATGTCTTTTAGGAACAATGCAGGGAAGGGCTGCAGCCCAGTGGAAGAGCATCTGCCCTGGGTTCAAACCCCAGTATCTCCAGGTAGAGCTCGGAAGGACTACTAGCTGAAAAAAACCCAGAGAGCTGATGCGAATCAGTGTAAACTAGTGGTTCTCAAAGGGTGTGGGGTGCCACCCTGGTGTGGGAGGAGAGGATTGTAAGAGTGATGGGAAGATTCAAGGGCAATCAAATAAACTTTTAAACAATTCAGTGTCGTATAGTACAGTATAGTATAAAAGGTAAAGGGACCCCTGACCATTAGGTCCAGTCGTGACCGACTCTGGGGTTGCAGTGCTCATCTCGCTTTATTGGCCGAGGGAGCTGGCGTACAGCTTCCGGGTCATGTGGCCAGCATGACTAAGCCGCTTCTGGCGAACCAGAGCAGTGCATGGAAACGCTGTTTACCGTATTTTTCGCTCTATAACACGCACCAGACCATAACACGCACGTAGTTTTTAGAGGAGGAAAACAAGGAAAAAAATATTCTAAACGAAATAGTGGTTATATGATTTTTGTGGTTCATGCTGTGGCCACAGACATGTGATCTGACAGTGAGTTTGGAGTAGCCCAATGCAAAAATCTTGAGGATCCATGTGGATCCGTGCTTTGTAACCACGGAGGAGGGAAGGAAGGGGAACCATGGATCCTCTGCTCACAACTGCAGCAGATCCCCCCCCCGCCACCCGCAGGCATTCGCTCCATAACACGCACAGACATTTCCCCTTACTTTCTAGGAGGAAAAAAGTGAGTGTTATGGTGCAAAAAATACGGTACCTTCCTGCCGGAGCGGTACCTATGTATGTACTTGCACTTTGACGTGCTTTTGAACTGCTGGGTTGGCAGGAGCAGGGACCGAGCAACGGGAGCTCACCCTGTCGCGGGGATTCAAACCGCCAACCTTCTGATCGGCAAGTCCTAGGCTCTGTGGTTTAACCTGCAGCGCCACCCGCGTCCCTTCCCACAGTATAGTATAGTATGTTCAATTTATACATCCTAGGAAAGCTCCCTTATACAGAGTCAGACCAGTACACTGATAGTCAGCAGGGTTTCAGCCAGTAGTCTCTGAAGCCTAGCTGGAGATTGAATCTGGGACCTCTTCCACTGAGCTACAGTCCCTTTCTGCTTAATAAAAAAGCCCAGAAGTGATTTACAAGTAAAAAAAAACCACAACCACAAAACTCCAAAAACATTTTAAAGAACAGATTTAACAATGTAAGATCATATTATTAGTACAGTCATACCTCGGGTTACAGAGGTTGCATTTTTTCAGGTTATGGACTGCTGAAACTCGGAAGTACCGGAATGGGTTTTGGTAGTCGCGCATGTGCAGAAGCGCTAAATCGTGCTTTGCACATGCGGAGAAGTGCCGAATCGCAACCCGCGCGTGTTTTTTTAGGATAGGATTGAAGTTGTTGAGGTTTTTTTAGGATTTTACCTCAGGAAATAAACTGCCACAGGGAACGGATTAAACATACTGGCGGGCTGGATTAGACCCCCGAAACAGACTTTGGACATGCCTGGGATGATCCTCAGGGTCCCTTCCAACTCTATGAGTCTATGATGACGGTGATGATTACTAGAACGTTTAGTTATTAAATTTCTATACCACCCTTCATCTGAGGATCACAGGGCGGTTTACAATATAAAAATAATTAGCCAAAGGCCTTGGAGAAGAGGAATGTTTTCTCCTGGTGCCTAAATATATGTAACAAAGGCGCCAGGCGAGCTTCCCCGGGGAAAGCATTCCACAAGCAGAATTCAGAACCATGAGGACTGTAGTCTTACTTTTCCTTTAAAGGAAGGGACCCCAGTTCAGTGACAGAAAACATAGGACCAAAGGATAGGTATGTTCCTTGAATGCCTGATAGCCTGCAGAGCTAATGCCTGTCAGTGTAGCAGTGGTGGACCTTGGTGATACAGCGCCATGTGCAAGGGAAAAAAATGGACGCCCTCTCTGGCCCTCACTCCACCTTCCGAAAGCCGGGTAAGAGGTACAGTGGTACCTCGGGTTAAGTACTTAATTCATACCGGAGGTCCGTTCTTAACCTGAAACTGTTCTTAACCTGAAGCACCACTTTAGCTAATGGGGCCTCCTGCTGCTTCTGCACCGCCGGAGCATGATTTCTGTTCTCATCCTGAAGCAATGTTCTTAACCTGTAGCACTATTTCTGGGTTAGTGGAGTCTGTAACCTGAAGCGTCTGTAACCTGAAGCGTATGTAACCCGAGGTACCACTGTACTGGGATTTGGGGAGGAGATGTGAGGGCTCTGGCAGGGTCCTAGAGACCTCCTTCCTCCTTCCCAAAGTTGAGTAAGTGCTTGGCCAGCTTTGGGAAGGAGGAAAGAGGACTCTAGGACCCTATCAGATAGCAGGTAACAGTAATGATCTACCTGAGTCAATGGTCTGGCTTGGTATAAGCCAGACCATTCCTATGTTCCTGAACAGGTTGTCAAAGAGAAACTGTTGCTAAAGAGATTATTATTTTTTGGCCGCTAAGAACATATGCTTCTGGCTAAGAAGTGAGTATAACAAATTTCAGACTATTTGCCCGCAACTGCTCTGGGCTCTCTTCATTAATTTCTTCCAGTGCCATTCCCCAATGCTTTATTAATAGGTGAGATTGGAACCCACGGAGAGCAATTCACTCCCCTTTATGCAGGCATTAAAATTCAAAGAGACAGGCACTATCAGAAGAAGTGGGGCGGGGGCCTAGCTATAATTATGAGATTCCTGTCCCTCGCTTCACTTTCTGGCATTGCTTTAACAATGCTTATTATTCCCAGGGCTGAGCTACTGAGCAATTATTGTGGAAATTTCCCATTTTGAAAAGTGCTTTCGGTTGCCGTAATGTACCCATTTAGCAAAATGCTGGTGCAATGTGGAAAAATAACAAGGTACATGGGAGGGGGAAGGAGGAGCAAGAGAAAAGATGTGCTATTAGGGAGCCCAATTTTCTTCTTATTTGTAGTGACAGTTTGGTTTCAAATTCATCGACCAAATATTAACTGGCTACCACTCTGTCCCCGTCCCCACCCCCACTTATTTAGAGTAAGAAGGTTTTGATTTGTATAGCATGGAAATAATGGCAACGGGTTTGATTTTTTTCTTCTTCTCACCAATGAAATCAGGAACGCTCCATTTTCATGGCTGCTTTTCTTAAGTCAGTGATGGGAAAACTGTGGCCCTCCAATTGCTTCTGGAATTTATGAGAGTCGGAGATTAGGATCATATTGTGCGGCGCAGAGGTCCCCCATTCCTGCCTTAAAGGTGGCTAACCTTTCTTGGCCCAAATACCACACTGCCCAATGGGAATAAATAGAACCTATTTATTACCTGTGAAATACAGCATACATAGAATGATCAGAATATAATAGAGTGCAATGCATCCTTTTCATGCTGGGTACATAGAACACAAGACTGAGACAACTGCATATTCCTGCATTGCAAGGGGTTGAACTAGATCAGGCCTGTCCAACAGGTAGATCACGATCTACTGGTAAATCACGGGGTGTTCCTGGTAGATCCTGATTGACCTTTGGCCCCACAGCAATCTCCTTAAAGGTAAAGGTAAAGGTCCAGTCCATTAGGTCCATTCGCGGACAACTCTGGGGTTGCAGCACTCATATTTCTTTATTGGCCGAGGGAGCCGGCATACAACTTCTGGGTCATGTGGCCGGCATGACTAAGCCGCTTCTGGCGAACCAGAGCAGCACACAGAAATGCCATTTACCTTCCCGCCAGAGTGATAGCTATTTATCTACTTGCACTTTCGAACTGCTAGGTTGGCAGAAGCTGGGACCGAGCAACGGAAGCTGACCCCGTCGCGGGGATTCGAACCGTGACCTTTTGATCGGCAAGTCCTAGGCTTTGTGGTTTAACCCACAGTGCCACCTGTGTCCCTTTAGCAATCTCCTTAGAAAAAAGCAAAAAAAGAGCAAAAAACCCAGCAACTTTGGCTTACTAAAAAAAAGCTCAACATCTTTGGCTTCCTAAAAAAAGTTCCACAACTTCGGGTAGATCACTGCCAGTCTTTTTATGACAATGGGTAGATCACTGCCAGTTTTTTTTATACTGTGAGTAGATCGCAGTCTATTGGGAGTTGGACGTCCCTGAACTAGATGAACCTCAGGGTCCCTTCAAATTCTGCCGTTCTTTGATTTCCATGAATACTTTCTTGCATTGTACTGTGGTTGTTTGTCCTTGGCCAGTTTCTCAATATTTTCTGGCACTGAGGATGCAGCTACTCTCCAGTTGCTCAAAGTTCACATTTTTAGCTTTTGGCTACTACGATAGCATCAAAGTGTTGAGGAAACTCTGCTTCTTAACAACCAAATCTGTGGGGTCTTTAAACCTGAAAGTATTATTAATACTAAAACTTACTGATTAAGAGAAAAGAAAAACAAGATTTGCAAGTGCTACTGCTCAGAGATTAGAGCTAGTCTGGAGTTTGAGCCCATATGTCTCTGTCACACATGGCTGCAATCTGAGTCCTCTGGAACCCTTCGCTTCCTCTGACTTGAGGTTTACCACCAAATTACAAGGCTTCTTTTGATAAATCTTCTTCCTTTTCCACCACGGACAGTATACAGCTGAACTATGCCTAAATTCTGCACGCAGACCTCCAATGCCTGAATATTCCTGGACAGGAATGTCCAACAAAAAGTCCATCTGCCAATCCCGATTTCACAAACCTATAACTGGACAACCCTGGAATTTCAGTTGTATGATTAAAAAATCCATCAGCACATACTCCAGACTGAAGAGTGTCCTGTTCCTTCTGCAAGGCCTACTTGCTCAATAGCAAATTTAATTTAAGAACATTAAGAGGAGCTCTACTGGATCGAACTAAAGGTCTATCTGGTCCAGGATCTGCTCTTACACTTGCCATCCATAACTGACTTTGGGAAGCACAGAAGTAGGACGTGAGCAGAACAGCACTTCTCACTTGTGATTCTCAGAAACTGATGCTCACAGGCATACAGTCTCTGACATCACAGTTAGAAGCAATTGCTAGCCTTTTCCTTGAGTAACTGTGACTCTAAATGCTCTTTTAAAGCCATCCGAGTTGGCTTTAAAAGGCAAACAAATTTCTGGGCTCTTTAGGTCCACACCAAACCCAAGTAGCCATCCTCTGTAGCTCAAACTATGCAATCTTCTGTGTCAGCCAGAGCAATAAGTACACTGTAGTATGTTTCATGAATAGGAGGTCCTGACCCTCCTCTCTCTTTCTTTTAAATTCATTTTTTAAAACAAAAAAAGAGAGTCTTTTGGCTACTTAAAAACCACCAAATTTATTATGGTATAAGGTTTTTGTGAACTCAAGGTCGCAGAAACATGAATTGAAATATTCGTTGGCAAGTATATGAAAGCGAAAATTGCAAGGTGGGAGCTGAACAACACTGAGGTGTGATAAGTGCGGTCAGTGATAATTAAGGCTTAAATGTTTGTTGTATTGGCAAACTTTTAACCTTTCACAGTAGCAGATTTGATTTTTCACAGCGCAGCTTCCTTTCTGAAAGTTGACCTTATTTGTACATACAAAGGTGCATATATGAATTTTATACAGATTTGTGTCATGGTGGGCCTGTGGGCCTGAGTCTGAAGGCTCTAAATTGCATGTGGAAAATCTCAAAGTCAATCAGCACACTGCTGACTAATTCAAGGTAGGAGGCAACCAAGTCTGAAGACTTTTCAACCCCACTGATTTTAGCTGGAGAAAGTAAAGCATGTCTTTAACTTTCCCATTGACATCACATGAATGGAGTTCTTAACTTTGTCTGGATCATGCCCTAAATGTTGAGCAGTACTACTGTAGTAATTATCTTAGCAATAAATACTAGAAGAGTAGTTATCTATAGTAGCTGAAACAACAAGGAGTTCTATGACACCTTTAGGACTAACAAATTTATTATAGATTTAGGAATAGTTCACAGGGAAGGGCACTGTGTTGTGTCTCACCTGGCCTCCAGGTCTCTGCAGTGATACTGGCCAGGAGGTTAGGTACACGCTGCCAGCATATGCAGCAAGTGTCCCTGAAAAAAAGGGACATTCCATTTTTTTATTGCAAGAGAACGGGGGCCATTTTGGTCACCACGACCTCATGCGATTTCACACCACAAATTCTCCTGGGGGAAAAATGCTTTTTGAGACTGTGATGTTACATGGCACCCCAAAACGTGTATTTTTGTGTGCGGTACCCAGGGGACGCGGGTGGCGCTGTGGGTAAAACCTCAGTGCCTAGGGCTTGCCGATCGCATGCTCAGCGGTTCGAATCCCCACAGCGGGGTGAGCTCCCGTCTTTCGGTCCCAGCTCCTGCCCACCCAGCAGTTCGAAAGCACCCTTAAGTGCAAGTAGATAAATAGGTACCGCTTTATAGCGGGAAGGTAAATGGCGTTTCTGTGTGCTGCGCTGGTGCTGGCTCGCCAGAGCAGCTTCATCACGCTGGCCACGTGACCCGGAAGTGTCTCCGGACAGTGCTGGGCCCCGGCCTCTTAAGTGAGATGGGCACACAACCCTAGAGTCGGACACGACTGGCCCCCTTTACCTTTTACCCAGAAAAGCATTCAAGGGGTGGGGAATTGTGGTGCAAAATAGTGCACCATTTTGCAATAAAAAATGGGAAGATGGCATCCGGGAAGATTGTGTCCTAGATTTTGCCATCCCCTTATGCGCCAGCCCCGTCCACAGATAGATTCCAAACACCTCAAAAGGGCTACAGTGAATAAGCGCAATTCTATATAACAAACTAAAACTGTCTGTTTGATAAAGCCACCGAGGACAAGTGAGGGCAACGTAAATTAATAAGCAAACATTTTCACGTGGAATGTTGGGAAACTACTGCATAGGGGACACACTTTGGGTTTCGCTTTTTTGACGCCGTCGGAAAGTGTTTTCAAAATCCAGTACTATCTTTGGCCGGTTTCAGAGCACTGACACACTGGCTCAGTTATTCTGCACCCTACCAGTCTTCCCCCTCACGACCTAAGGAGACTAAACACCTCACTTTGGAAAACCCAGCAAATGTCAGCCTTTGCTGCTAACCCCTCTGGGAGCCATTAGCATTTTAGAAAAAGGAACCTAGTCTCAATTCCGCTTTGTCCCTTCCCAGAAAGCGGGAGTTTGTTTTTCCTTGTCTCTGAGTCAGGCCACTGTATTACTCCGAGAGCAAGTCTGAGCCTTTAAGTACAGCGCATAATGCAAAGTTTATTAGAAAGGCCGAGGGAAACCAAATTAAGTCAAAAGCAAACAGCCTCGATAGCCTCATTCCTACTCTGCACAGTCACTTAATTTAAGCCTCGGTTCTCCCCGCCTCTGTATATGGAACTTGGTTTTCCCCCAGTCAGCCTTTATTTAAAGGATTGGTTCTGAGGTACATTTTTTTACCTGGGAAGTGCGAGGGAATGGGGGCGAGAGTCCATTAAAGCCACGTAGGTGCTGACGCGTACGGTGTTGCATATTAGCCTTGGTAAGTGCTGAAACTCATGAGGCAAAAGCTAACAAGGATGATTTCCCACATCAGCTCACAGTAAATTTGCAAGAATGTGGCAGGAAGACATCTCTCTCTTGCACTCTCCCTGACCTACACAATATTCTTATGTCAGTTTTAACTGCTGTGGAACCTTAGGAACAGCATTCACAAGACGGGTTGTTGAGAGACAGTTATTATAGACAGCCTGAGTAACCTCATGGAATGACCATTCCCAAAGTTGAGTACAGTCATACCTCAGGTTGAATGTGCTTCAGGTTGAACGCTTTCGGGTTGCGCTCCGCGGCAACCCGGAAGTAACAAAGCACGTTACATCCGGGTTTCGCCGCTCGCACATGCGCGGAAGTGGCAAAACGCAACCCGTGCACGCGCAGACGCACCGTCGCATCTTATGTTCCCATTCAAGATGCGAACGGGGCTCCGGAATGGATCCTGTTCGCATCCCGAGGTACCACTGTATCTTGAAGCCATAGCTCTCTAACAGTGGGTCTAGGGCCAATTTCAGGTGGGCCTCAGTGCCACAACTTGCCCATTGACTTCTCATTTTTCTGCCCCAACCCCTAGCCATGCCATAGTTGGATGGACCACAGCTTTGGCTGGATCAGTGCCCGCACCAACAGGTCAACCAACGCTGAATAAAGGCAGATGGGAGACAGAGAAACTTTGGGTTGTGGGGCAGGGAGGAGGGATGGAAGATCTCTGAGGGGGTGGACTAGACAAGGAGTTTAAGGGAGGTGATAAAAGGTTAATATTTACTTCTATTATGAATAGAATAGAATAGAAATGTGAGAAGAAAGCAATGGGTGATGAAATTACAGAAGATGAGTAAAAATACTTTGGGAGGCATGTGGGAAGGGAAAAAGTATAAAAGTAAACCTTTCTCAATGTAGAGCCTCTGGGTCAGTGAATTCTGACTTAAATGGGGAGGGGGAGTTGCAAATGTTTATATTTCAATTAGTGAGGATTAAGCTATGGAACTCCTTCCCACGAGGAAAACACAGTGACAAAAAGTAGGTCTCAGTCACTTTCAGCCACCTCACATGGGCCCCAAGGGCAGAAAGTTGCCATAGAGTATATAAGCAAAGCTTTATAGTAAAAAAAAAAAAAAAAAAAAAAAAGCAGGATCAATATGCTTCTCTGACTTTGTTCTCTGCACTATAAGGGTGGTTTCTATCTTTTGAGGGATGCCACGGCTGCTTTGAATATCTCCACATGGCAGCCACATGCTATACACCACTTCACATGCAGAAGCTGACTTGAAATGGATTGTGAAATTTCCTCAATGCCACCAGCAATTTCCCCTTCCGTGTTTAAGATATACTATCGCCTTTGGATTTATTTTGAATGAGTGTGTGATTTTTGTGTATTTTTTAAAACCTGATTTTGTCGTAAACTGTTCTGTGTGGCTTGTGTAAAGGGTGGTATATAAATAATCTAAATACCTTAAGGGCACAACTGTTAAAAAAAGAGAGACTTCCTTGCTGCCTCTGCTTTCTGCTTTAGTTTCCTCCTCATTATTCTAAGTCTTAATCTTCACACTTTCTATACGAACATCCTTCATGTTACAGGGATGTGTTTTCACCCCGAAGCAGTGGTGCCGTGATAAATTTTTGAAGCGCAAAAGCTCATCGTGGCAGCCCTTATTATAGCCATTTCATCAAGAAGTGTCCAAAAAATACAGGCATCTGTGTTGATCCACATCACCAGAAAGAGCACAACATCCAATTTATTAAGGTTAAGTGACAGTCATAGAATAGAGAACTGACAAAGGAGGGTATATTAATTAGCATGTTGAAATGGGGTCAAGGTGTGCATGGGTCCTAAAACTCGCCCTGCATCTGAGTCTGCACGTTTTCCGAAATTCTAATTTATTTCTGAATCATCTCTCTTCTCTCTTCACTTCAATCTGTGTTTTGGGTTTCAAGCCACTCTGCGTAGAACAAGCTCTGTCTTTCCCCATAATGTGGAATATAACAACTTGACTTTTCCCCCTTCTGTGGGCCAAAGTGAATGAAATATGCAGGCACGAGAGTCCCTCCAGAATGAAATGAAGCCTGCCAAACCCAGGGGATTTTTAAGGGCAATGAAAGAGGATAATTCTCACCCATAATCCCTTAAGGGGTGTGTGTATTTTTGCATATATCTATACATCCATAGGGACGCAGGTGGCGCTGTGGGTTAAAGCCTCAGCGCCTAGGACTTGCCGATCGAAAGGTCGGCGGTTCGAATCCCTGCGGCGGGGTGCGCTCCCGCTGCTCGGTCCCAGCGCCTGCCAACCTAGCAGTTCGAAAGCACCTCCGGGTGCAAGTAGATAAATAGGGACCGCTTACCAGCGGGAAGGTAAACGGCGTTTCCGTGTGCGGCTCTGGCTCGCCAGAGCAGCGATGTCACGCTGGCCACGTGACCCGGAAGTGTCTCCGGACAGCGCTGGCCCCCGGCCTCTTAAGTGAGATGGGCGCACAACCCCAGAGTCTGTCAAGATTGGCCCGTACGGGCAGGGGTACCTTTACCTTTACCTATACATCCATAATGATATCTATCTCTATATTTATCATCTATCTATCTATCTATCTATCTATCATCTATCCATCTATTCATCCATCTATATAAACTGCAACTCTCCATCACCTCTTCCTGTCTGGTGTTTCCAATAGATCTTACATTGTGAGGCTGTCCAAAATGTTGTCTGTGGAGTTCTAAAGAGCTCTTGCTTTTTGTTAAAGCAAAGTAGGGTTTAAAATAAATAAGTAGATCTTAATTTAAGTTTTAAACTCTTTTTTTAACCCTTCTGTTACTGTGCTTTAATAACAACAGTCTAGAGCTCTTCACAGAGTTTTGCATGCTATGTTTAGGACAGCCTCACTTCTTGCAACAACCATGTTCCAGATACTGAGTTATTCTGCAAAGAGAACTACAGAAACAATCAAGCGGCAGAACAAAGCAAGGTTTTGTAGGAAATCTGGTCTGACTTTGGGAAAGGCAGGTGTTACTGACCATGTTTCAGATTGGGAGGGGGAAAGACCACCCCCAAAGTCACCTCAACTCGCCTTGTTCTTCAATCCCCACACAGAGCTTAAGTGCACTGTTAGAATGGGGAGACCTAGACTCACATTCTGGATCAATCATGAATGCAATCCTATGCATAGTTATCTGGGAGTAAGCTCCATTAAACCTGTTAGGTTTAACTTGAAAATCACACTGAGCGTTAACGATATATCTCCAGCCAGCTGGAACGTAGCCTTTCACTTTTAATTAGAAATGCAAAAACCTCACAAAGAAGTCTTCCCATTTAAGATGTTAGCATCAAGTAGGAATCCCATCAAAGGAAATAACTGCTCAGCTTCTGCTTAATTCTTTTCCTCATTGACTTCCTCTATCCTAATCTGCAACATATAACAGTAAAAAATTGAAATCTCAATATCACCTCATCCACTTGCTGGAACAAAGGAAGTCCCTCAGTTACCTGGTGTTCTGATAGATGATGTCATTGGTCCTGCTCTGGAAAAAAAGTTGCACACATGCCCTTACAGTTCCTGCTTCACCAGTATCACTGCACAGCTAGGTAAAGGTAAAGGGACCCTGACCATTAGGTCCAGTCATGACCGACTCTGGGGTTGTGGCGCTCATCTCGCTTTATTGGCCGAAGGAGCCGGCATACAGCTTCTGGGTCATGTGGCCAGCATGACTAAGCCGCTTCTGGCGAACCAGAGCAGCGCACGGAAACACCATTTACCTTCCCACCAGAGCGGTACCTATTTCTCTACTTGCACTTTAACGCTTTCAAACTGCTAGATTGGCAGGAGCAGGGACCGAGCAATGGAAGCTCACCCCATCACGGGGATTCGAACCGCCAACCTTCTGATCAGCAAGTCCTAGGCATCCCTCACTGCATAGCTAAATACAGCTTAATATAGCTAAACAGATGGATTACACAACAAGCTCCCAACGGTTTTAGTATGGCGACCTACAAGTCCAAATTTACTTGGCATGGTGTCCCATTGATTCATTGTTCCATGAATTTTGGACCATAGCTCTTTGGCAGCCATTGGTTTCATGCACTTCAACTGCACACTTGCCAGTTTTATATCCATGACTTGAGACATCTGAGCAATAATTTACTAAACACCTATGAGCACATGGCGGTGAACCATTTCCAGATCACCTGCCTGCCAGCACAGAGCTTTTTCCAAGCGTTAAAACAGAAGACTTGAGCCTTTCCAATGTTAGGTTCCAAGTGTCGAACATGGCATTACAATATGCCAACAAAACAAAAGTTGGAAGAGGCATTCATCGTATCATTTAAAAAGTAATAATTAGTTGGGTTCGCTGATAAAGCCAAGATCTATTTGCACAGGCTGCTTGACCCAAAGGTTGAGAAATGTTGCAGTATACCATTGTATAGCAAAAGAGACATATGTAATGCTGTGCAAGCTCACAGCTAAATGCAGCCTCCATGCTCAGAGGCTATGAATACCAGCTGCTGGGAAGAAAACAATGGGGAAAAGGCTGTTTTAATGTTCTTCTGCAGGCTTCCCAGCACCATCTGCCTGCCACTCTTACCAACAGGACGCCTGGCCCTTAGTTTGATCTAGCAGAGCTATTTCTATGATCTTCCACGCAATATCCTACATGGACACCCATGTAAGAAATTTGCCGTCATTGAAGCAGCCCTGAAAGGATGCCATTTGAGTCAAGATAAGAAGTCGGCAAGAAGAAAAGGCATTTCCTTCAAAGATCATCAAACAATGCAGCTACTTTGTTTCTTCTATAGATAATAGTTGAAAACCTAATAAAGGAGACATGCTGTTGTTGTTTTATCGCAGAGCTTTCGAGCACTTTCCCCTAACCGCAATCAAGAACAGATTAATCTTATTAGTCTTTATGCTCTTCATAAAATGATATTAGGCTTTCATTAAAGGCATCAAATGGGTTTTGATAACATCTATTGGCTGCCGTCCTCGTAAAGATTGCTGCTTCATCAAAGAGCTTTGAGGTTCTTCCTGAGAACGGCACACAAAAGGCTAGATTTTTACTATTATTTGTCTAAATACAGCCTCGTTCTCTGCCTTGCATCTTTCCCACAGACCAAAACCAAAGGAATGATACCAGATTTCTGTGACTGTGGACTTGGGACCAAACCAGGCACAATGTGGGAAATCTGTCATCAATCTCCCCACATCTTTTACTTTGATGGTAAGCATTTGGATTGGAGGCATGGGGGACTGAGAGAGGGGAAGATTAACCCCAGTTCCTCTGCACCATTCTCTGACTTAGATTATCCCTTGAAATGATCTATCTGTCTTTTCCCAACTCCAATGCTTGCAGCAGTTGGGGGTGCTGCAATTTAAGATTGTTGTTGTTTAGTCGTTTAGTCGTGTCCGACTCTTCATGACCCCATGAACCAGAGCACAACAGGCACTCCTGTCTTCCACTGCCTCCCACAGTTTGGTCAAACTCATGCTGGTAGCTTCGAGAACACTGTCTAACCATCTCGTCCTCTGTTGTCCCCTTCTCCTTGTGCCCTCAATCCTTCAGGGTCTTTTCCAGAGAGTCTTCTCTTCTCATAAGGTGGTCAAAGTATTGGAGCTTCAGCTTCAGGATCTGTCCTTCCAGTGAGCACTCAGGGCTGATTTCCTTCAGAATGGATAGGTTTGATCTTCTTGCAGTCCATGGGACTCTCAAGAGTCTCCTCCAGCACCATAATTCAAAAGCATCAATTCTTCGGTGATTAGCATTATTTATGGTCCAGCTCTCACTTCCATACATCACTACTGGGAAAACCATAGCTTTAACTACTGTATACGGGCCTTTGTTGGCAAGGTGATGTCTCTGCTTTTTAAGATGCTGTCTAGGTTTGTCATTTCTTTTCTCCCAAAATTTAAGATTAGAAAATGACTATTATGATTGTAGCTAATAGGTAAGATTTCTGGCCTTCCTCAAAATCCCATCGAAATGTTTTGCGGAGGGATGACCCACACCTTGTTGCCGCCACCATACCTTGCAAGTGTCCCAGAAAAACCAGGACATTGCGTTTTCCCCCAGTGCCAGCACAGTGGCAATTTTGGGCACCATGGTCTTGTGCAATTCCATGCCAATATCTCCCCCTGAAAAGGTACTTTTGGGGGCCAAAATCTCATGCAGCATCCCAAAACCACACATTTTTGGGTGCCATGAAAACACGGGCCCCAGAAGAGTGCATTTTTGGACTCCGTGATCTCGCACGGGCCACGCGACTTGCTCGGGAGCATGGATGGGAATACCCAGATATTGGGACTCAACATGTTGGAGGATACGATACTGCTATTGGGTGAAGTTTGCATATGACATAAATTGCATCCAAGATGACTGTGTGTGTTGGATTGATCCAGAGGCAGAATCATTTCATAAACACACTGTCTCTGTTCAGCAGAAGCGAGCCTCTGGTGTCAGCTAAGGCCTCGTTATCATGCAAGACGTTGGGAAGAATAATTGTGAAAGCGGAGTGGGTTGGGGCTGGCACCAAGAAGTCAGGGAGTGAAAAAGCACAATGCTGGGAACTGCAGTGAGGAAAAATATCATGAGACAGAAACACCTGTCAAGCTGTCAGCTCTTTCCCCCTGCCTTTTGTGTGAAGAAATGTGACAGTTATGCTCCCATTCGCAAAGAGAGGTGTTAAGAGGAAAAAGGAAGCCAGGCTTGTCAGAAATCCACTGTTTTCCAAGTACAACAAGTATCATCATATGCTCCTTTGTAGATTGCCTGGACCTTGAGTGGCAAGCCATGCCCTGAAAGGGCTCAAGCAGAGAAAGGAGACAAATCGTATTTTAAACGAGGAGTTCTCTAAAGGGGACTGATAGTATTATCCCTTGACTTTCCCTACTCCTTATCCTATGCCTAATAATTCGGGCCAGCTCTAAACATTTGGATTCCCAAACTGGTTCAGTCTAAAGTCCCACCCTGGGACATACTATGGCAATTTCACCTCCCAACCATATTTCCCCTTCACCCAAGATCCAGCCTTCTCTTTTGCTTTCCCTCATCCTCTTATGAAATCATAGACTTGTAGAGTTGGAAGGGACTGCAAGGGTCATCTAGTCCAACCCCCTGCCAGCGCAGGAATCTCAATTAAAGCATCCATGACAGGTGGCCACCCAACCTCTGCTTAAAAACCTCTAAGGAAAGCCATGGTTTTCCCAGTAGTGATGTATGGAAGTGAGAGCTGGACCATAAAGAAGGCTGATCGCCGAAGAATTGATGCTTTTGAATTATGGTGCTGGAGGAGACTCTTGAGAGTCCCATGGACTGCAAGAAGATCAAACCTCTCCATTCTGAAGGAAATCAGCCCTGAGTGCTCACTGGAAGGACAGATCCTGAAGCTGAGGCTCCAATACTTTGGCCATCTCATGAAAAGAGAAGACTCCCTGGAAAAGACCCTGATGTTGGGAAGGATTGAGGGCACAAGGAGAAGGGGATGACAGAGGACGAGATGGTTGGACAGTATTCTTGAGGCTACAAACATGAGTCTGGCCAGGCTGCGAGAGGCAGTGGAAAACAGGAGTGCCTGGCGTGCTCTGGTCCATGGGGTCACGAAGAGTCAGACACGACTAAACGACTAAACAAGGAAGGAGAGTCTACCACCTCCCGAGGGAGACCATTCCACTGTTGAATAACCCCTACTGTCAGAAAGTTCTTCCTGATTTTTAGTTGGAATCTCCTTTCTTGTAAGTTGAATCCCTTGGTTCAGGTCCTTGGTTCAGCAGCAGAAAACAAATTTGCTTCATCTGATTGCTATTATTATTATTATTAATTAAATTTGTATACTGCCCTATACCCACAAGTCTCAGGTTGGGTCTCATCTTCCAAGGTATAGTCCTTGAGGTATTTAGAGATGGCTATCACATCTCCTATCAGTCTCCTCTTTCCCAGGCTAAACATACCCAGTTCCTTCAACCATTCCTCATAAGTCTTGGTTTCCAGACTCTTGATTGCCTTGGTCGCCCTCACTG
This sequence comes from Podarcis cretensis, assembly GCF_951804945.1. NCBI lineage: Eukaryota > Metazoa > Chordata > Lepidosauria > Squamata > Lacertidae > Podarcis > Podarcis cretensis. Next base: position 13,540,215 of record NC_137178.1, read on the forward strand.
CTATCTATCCTCACTGCTCCATCCACAGCCCGACTCTCCCTTGAACTGGGAAAATAATTGCTATGTTCAGTCTAAAGCACTATTGACATGGGCATCATTATGACTGGGAAGCCACAGGGTCTGTGTCTGGATATTCCCTGCTGGACTAGCAACCTAGAGCAATGGCCAAATCTGGTAGACAGAGTGCACTTCCGAGGTGGATGCCATAGTGCTCTGGAATGTGGATCCACACAAGCCCTGAGAGCCTCCCCCGTCACTTTCATTTCTTATCTCTTCCAAGTCTTTCATAGATGGGGTACGTACTTTTGGTTTTATTTCATATTGAATTGGCATTATAGTTCATGTGCATAGTTTATAATAATTTGAGTTATTGTAAGCTACCATGTATATGCAGGTCATCGTTTCAATAATTCAATTGCAGTTTATGAAGCATTTCTGTATCCTTCTGCTGTGCTGAAGAAGAATTCCACGAAACAGTGGGTACAGTGGTGCCTCGCAAGACAAAATTAATCCGTTCCGCGAGTCTCTTCGTCTTGCGGTTTTTTCGTCTTGCGAAGCACGGCTATTAGCGGCTTAGCGGCTTAGCGGCTATTAGTGGCTTAGCGGCTTAGCGGCTATTAGCGGCTTAGCGGCTTAGAAAAAGGGGGGGAAAGGGGAAAAACTCACAAGAACTCGCAAGACAATTGTCTTGTGAAGCAAGCCCATAGGGAAATTTGTCTTGCGAAGCACGTCAAAAGACGGAAAACTCTTTTGTCTAGCGAGTTTTTCATCTTGCGAGGCATTCGTCTTGCGGGGCACCACTGTATATCCAAAATCACTGTTCACTACGTCTGTTTGTGGACCACTTCAGCAGCATTGGACGTCATAAAACAAAGCTTTACGGCTTGTTTTCACCAGATAAGAATCTGACCTATTGCTTCTCTCAGAGACTTGCATCGCCCACAAAGACTTTCAGAGACCTATAAGACATGTTTATTTGGTTCTATGTTTTCAAGAGAATCCATCAAGAGTGCATATTTTGTGACTTTCAGAGATTTAGAAGATTTCTGTTTATTTGGTTTTGCAGAGAGTGCATATTTCATATATTTCATATTGTTCAATGTTCTGTATAGATTATATAAAGAGTTTATATTGACATTGCATTGTTGTACTTGTGTTGCCTTTGGATATTACTGATATTTGTTTGCACAGGGGTTTAATTGTTTGGTTACTTATTGTCAAAGCAAGAAGTGGTCAGAGCCACCACCCCCCGCCACCTCTATCCCTCTTTACCTCTCAGAGATGGGGAGAGGGCAGAGGCATGGAAGTGTTTGATCTGAGCAAGGATTTGTGGGATGGGGTGGACACAGGGAAATGGCACATCTCTTTCTGACCATTACCAGAGCTTCCTGCTCATGCTAGGAATCAGGGTGATAGTTGGACAGATTATGCCATCTAAACCTTCCAAAATAGGACAAATTCTGCTCCAAGGATTCCACCACCTTACCCCCTCCAGTCCTCTTTAATCCCAACCTTCTCCTTGTCCCAGACCCTCCTAGTGTCCCTATTTTCCAGGGACAGCTTCAGTTGCATGGACTCCCTTTTCCGGCATCAAAGGATTCATATAGGGGAGAAACCTTATAAATGTTTGGAGTGTGGAAAAAGCTTCAGTTGCAGTAGAAGCCTTACTAGATACCAAAGAACTCATACAGGAATGAAATCTTAGAAATGTTTGGCGTATGGAAAGAACTTCAGTGACAAGGGCTCCCTTAAAGGGCTCCCTTAAACCATCCCAGTTTCTGATTTGATCCCGGAAGGTCCCACTTTTCCTTAGGATGTCCCTATTTTCATTGGAGAAATGTTGGAGAGTATGGAGTTATCCGACCCTCGAGCTGTCTGAAGGCAGCCCTGTATAGGGAAGGTTTTTTAATGTTTAATGTTTTATTATGTTTTTATATATGTTGGAAGGTGCCCAGAGTGGCTGGGGCAACCCAGTGAGATACGTGGGGTATAAATAGTAAAATTATCATTATGGAATGGGACATCCCTATTTTCATCAGAGAAATGCTGGAGGGTATGTTGTCCTCCCCCTGGAAACTCTAGATTCAGTTCCAATTGACTTTTCATGATCATGCCCAAGGCTCTAAACGGGATCCTAAGAGCAAAGAACAGGCCCCGTGTTCTGTGGTTCAGAGAGGCCACAGCAGGCTCTGTTGATTCCAGCAGTGTATGAGTAAAATTGCCACTTTCTTATTTGTAATGTTTCGGGAGAAAGCCATGAGGGGAGGGGAGTTTGTGGCTTGTCAGCAGTGACGCCATGGGCACCGTGCAGTTGGTGCTTGTGACACTGGAGGAATCAAGCACAGCACGTACCAACAACATTCTTAGAAGTAAAATATGCAGTTTAGGAAAGATATTTTTAGAAAAGGGATTTGGAAAGACTGAGTAACAACCTCCAGCTTTGCCAGACTTGCCACTCGAGCAGCCTCATCATACATCAGCCACTTTCCAGTGAAGATTGTCATCTAAGGAGTCTACCAGGTCACTTCAAATGAAAACTGCCTATGAGGAATGATTGTCAACAAAAACTTTTATGGAGCTTAGTCTGAGAATAACACCTGGTGGGAACTTAGGATCCTGTTCATCAAACCTGCACAGTTTGAGATCCACCTAATCAGATACAGCATACTAGCCAGCTATGAAAGCCTATCAAGGCCTCAATAAAACTCTCATTTTTTGCTGCCTGCCTAGAACAGGGAGGCCGCCAAGCCATAGGCAGGTCACAAATTGTGTGAGTTGTGCTGGAAGTGCAACAGCAGATATCATTCGGCAGCTAACCAAGAGGGCGGTGGCAGTGTTGATTAGTAGCAATGAGGCACAGTGGCATGTTCGTCAGTGAGGTAGTACATGCTCTGATTGGCTATGAAGTTTTTCTTCTGTGTGCTTGATTGAATGTCTCCCTGCCCTGTACAAGGCCTGAGCCCAAAAGACAAACTTCTCTTTTCTTTCACCTCAGATTACCATATGCTCTGCTTTTGTTCGCTTTGCTCAGTAACATGCTATCAGGATTCTCCTCTTTGGACTCTGTCAGAGTTATTTAAGTGACTTTACTAACAACTTGTGGGATGAGCTCAATTTGGTACGTGGCTATTATCCTTAGATCAATCTGGGAAAACCTTCAGACAATGTTTTCCTTCATTCTTGCACTTGCAGGGTCAATTTGAAAGGCAGGTTTGTATGAGTGCAAGTATCAGGTCCAGATTGACTTGCAACCCCATGCAGAAGGTTTGGGGGTGGGGTGTATCTTATGTATTTGTAAAGCTGTAGGAACCAAGCCAAAAGGCAAGCAGGAAAATTGACCTTCCTGTGTTCAAGGTCATATTATCTACAATGGGGCCGTTTTTTCGCTTCCCTGTTGCAGAAAGCATCTGCTAGTGAGCTTTCCCATAACCTCAGCCATCCACCAAATTATCTTTCAGAATGCAAATTGTGTGCTCTAATAGCCTGTTCTAATCAGAGACCCTCAATAGCCCCCCTCCCCTGTTTTTCCACAGCAGGTGGGAGAGAGAAGCAGAATGAATATAGAATGATACAATGAAAAAATCTGTTATGCACTGATGCCAGTGATTACAGGTCTTTGGCGCAAACAGCTGGTGCTGCCTCTGGCCTTTGAAGGGGAAAAACTAACCAGATAATTATTTGCTATATTTCATTGGATCAGTTGCTTTTGCTGCAAAATAGGGAAGTTTTCACGTTACTCAGAACTCTGCAACATTCCAGGAGAGCGGTAACTTGCATAGTTCCTTGTCCCTGGTAGCCAGTCCAGCAGAAGATCTCATTCCACCTATTTTGGATCTCCCTGGTAGGTGACCAAACAAAGGTCTCATCCACACTTTGGTTTGACCACAGCTATTCAGGCTGGGTTTAAATGTCTCAGAATCACCACAATTGGCCAATTTATTGTTATTGTTATGTAAAGATGCTCCTAAAAGTATACAAGGAAGCTGCCTAATTGCAATGGCAAAACAAAACAGAATCCCGAAGGACATCTCCGTGCACACCTGCTGTCTCCTACATAATTTGTCAGCAGTGAACACTGTTGTGATCTTTGTTTTTCAGCCTTACAAAGGAATGCGTGCTTTTTAAAAACATTAAATTCCCAGAATCAGATGCCAATGTGCATGACTTCAAAGCAGAGAACAAAGGGCAAAATAAAGTCAACAGTGAGTGACAGGTCAGTTTTTAATTAATGCTTAATGATTTTTTTTTTTTGGGGGGGGGTGAAATAGAGATATATATTTACTACTTAATATATATATATCTATTTCCACTCCCCCAAAAATAGAGACATATATTTACTACTGAATATATATTCACTCGGGATGTGGATGGCACTGTGGTCTAAACCTTAGAGCCTAAGACTTGCCAGTCAGAAGGTCGGCAGTTTGAATCCCTGCAACGGGGTGAGCTCCCATTGTTTGGTCCCAGCTCCTGCCCACCTAGCAGTTCGAAAGCACATCAAAGTGCAAGTAGATAAATAGGTACTGCTCCGGCGGGAAGGTAAACAGCGTTTCTGTGCGCTACTCTGGTTCGCCAGAAGCGGCTTAGTCATGCTGGCCACATGACCTGGAACTGTCTGAGGACAAATGCTGGCTCCCTTGGCCTATAGAGCAAGATGAGCACCGCAACTCCAGAGTCGTCCGCAACTGGACCCCTTTACCTTTATATACAGTGGTACCTCGGGTTAAGTACTTAATTTGTTCTGGAGGTCCGTTCTTAAGCTGAAACTGTTCTTAACCTGAAGCACCACTTTAGCTAATGGGGCCTCCTGCTGCCGCCACGCCGCCGGAGCATGATTTCTGTTCTCATCCTGAAGCAAAGTTCTTAACCCGAGGTACTATTTCTGGGTTAGCGGAGTCTGTAACCTGAAGCGTATATAACCCGAGGTACCACTGTATTCACTACTCTCTTCTTCTGTATAGTTGACCAAATCCCAGCTGTATTTCAGGCAGTGTGCATTTATCGGAAATGTAATCACAAAACAATCTTGTTGTTTCAAAAGCCTTTGAGAGTGTATGAACGGGTGGGGTGAGGCCTCTAATATCAGCTGCCAGTCAGCAGGAGGAGGCTTCCTCACTTCCTTACATGTGATGAGTGAATGCTTTCGGCCGTGCAAATCATATGATTCCTGTGAACAATTTCCAGCTCACATAGTCAAGAGAAGTATGGCTCTGATTTTGCTCCATGTGACACCACTGCATTCTTTCGTTTCAGAAGCGTAAGCATGACCAGAGGCAAGTTTGTATCTTGATCAACGTGCCACAGAGCATAATGAATGGGCAGCCTGCAGCCCTTAGTCACCTCCTGTTGTCATTTCCTGGGAGGAGCTGACCACCCCTTTAAAAAACCTTGCATTTCCTCAAACCCTCATTCTGCAAGTGACTTTCAAATTTCCTTCTGCAAGCTTTCATTTCAAGCAACTGACAAGAGTGATTTGTCCATTCTCCAGCAGTCCACTGAACAGAAAGCGAGGGAAGAGGGTGGTAGAAAGTGTAGGAGAAAAAATATGGGTTTTGCCCACTTCTGGGGCTGTCCACCACAGGCTTTAGCCCTGCCCACAGCCAGGATGGGACCTCCAACACACTACCTTCAAGAGAATATGACCCTCCAAGGACACATGATTCTCCACCCTGCATTGCAGGGGTTGGACTAGATGACCCCTGGGTTTCTTCAAACTTTATGATTCTATGATTCTACCCCTGCCACTCCAATTTAGATGACACTAGAAAGTGAGTTTGATACTCTGTTTTTTAACTAACAATAGTGAGAGCAAATCACAGTTCCCCAGTTTTGGAAATGTTGAGGAACTATGGAGTGGTTAAAAGTAAACTAGAAGTTGTCAGCCTCCCCTTCGCATGCATGAAGGAAGAGAGGAGAATAGTGGGTTTGTAGGAGACCCTAAGCTTAGGTGGACTATGGCTTGGAGAAAAGACAAATTAGAAGAAGACAAGAGTCAAAGAAGTACATAGTTCTGAGAGGCCAAACACTGGCTTTCTGCTCCTTCCCGATGGCACTGGGCACTATAATTTTCTTTGGCACTGCATGAGTTCCTTTCTGTTTTGCTCAGAGTGACCAGCAGTAACCTCTGGCAAACAAAAGCAAGCTGTCGACAAAGTATGCAAAAGTTTACCGATGAGTCCGTGGGACAACAGAGATGGAAAAACACTGCCAAATATAAGCTGCTCATGAGATTCCCTCTTCCAAGATGCCCTGCTCCTTCAAGGCACCTACTTTTAGAAGAAACACAGAACAGCTTCAGGAGAGAGCCCGGCTCCTGCATCTTTTCCAGGTTTATTTTAAAGGGAAGATTTTATAATTCTGGTTTCCAAGTCACAATTACAGAAAAAGCTTCCAGGTCTGTGGGCGACAGGCGCCTCAAGTCACTCTAAATGTGATTACCAAAATCTAATAGAAAGCGCTTTCTGACACACAGTGATTTTTTTCTGAAGCACTTAGGAAACCCTCAAGCTCATTTTGTCTGTGTCGTTTATACATCAGCCGTTAAGGAGTTAGCAAAATGCAGACAGGCTCATTTCCCTTTGGGTCCTTAAAGTGGTTTATCTGCAGCCAGTCATCCTGCAGCTCCTGAAGATGGAACCAGGAGTGCCCCCAAACGAAAAACCCCAGAGTTTGATCTGAAGGCACATTAGACTATCAGTTTGCTGATGCTAAGCAGATCTAGGTTTGGTCAGTGCTTGGATGAGTGACTGGTTTGGGAGCCACATTTCTACTCCCTTGAGTTCCATTACATGAGATAAAGGTAAAGGGACCCCTGACCATTAGGTCCAGTCGTGACTGACTCTGGGGTTGCGGCACTCATCTCGCTTTATTGGCCAAGGGAGCTGGCGTACAGCTTCTGGGTCATGTGGCCAGTATGACTAAGCTGCTTCTGGTGAACCAGAGCAGCGAATGGAAACACCGTTTACCTTCCCACCAGAGCGGTACCTATTTATCTACTTTCACTTTGACGTGCTTTCAAACTGCTAGGTTGGCAGGAGCAGGGACCAAGCAACGGGAGCTCACCCCATTGCGGGGATTCGAACCGCCGACCTTCTGATTGGCAAGTCCTAGGCTCTGTGGTTTAGCCCACAGCGCCACCCGCATCCCCACATGAGATAGATGGTATATAATTAAAAATATAAAAATGCCATATCACAATCTGTTCTTTTATTCAGTTTCCAAAGTAGTCTGTTGTGAGATGGAGGTTCATGGTCATGGTCTGCTACATATTCTGTCGCTCATCCAGAACTAGGTAAAAAGTAAAGGATCCCTGGATGGTTAAGTCCAGTCAAAGGCGACTATGAGGGAGCTGGCGTTTGTCTGCAGATAGCTTTCTGGGTCATGTGGCCAGCATGACTAAACAGCTTCTGGCACAACAGGACACCGTGATGAGTGCCAGAGTGCACGGAAACACCATTTACCTTCCCGCCAGAGCGGTACCTATTTATCTACTTGCACTGGCATGCTTTCGAACTGCTAGGTTGGCAGGAGCTGGGGCAGAGCAACGGGAGCACCTGCAACTTTTCCAGGTTTATTTAAAAGGCAACTTCTGGTTTCCAAGTCTCATTTACAGAAAAAGCTTTCAGGTCTGTGGACGACAGGTGCTTCTAAATGTAATTACCAAAATCAAACAGAAGTACAGAGCAACGGGAGCTCTCTTCATTGTGGGGATTCGAACTGCCAACCTTCTGATCTGCAAGCCCAAGAGGCTCAGTGGTTTAGACCACAGTGCCACCAGGAGGGGCTAATGGGGTGTTCCCCAGATGTTGTTGGACTCCAACTCCCATCAGCCCTAGCTAGCACAGCCAGTGGTGGAGAATGATGGGACTTGGAGTCCAACGACATCTGCAAGGCAGCACAATGACTGCTCCCTGAGTTATATGCATTCCTGTTAAATGCACTGCACAAAATCAACATTGTACAACTCAGGCCCTAAAATGGGGAAACCAGTGCCCATGCCTTATGTTTTATGGTACGTGGGAGCCAAGTATGCGGTTTGACGTCTGGCCTTCCTTTGTTGCAATCTCTGGTGGCTCAAAGGAATAATAAGCTTTCCTCATACCCCTATTGTGTTGTATGCAAACCATGCATGGCATTCACTGGTGGGCTTGAGGAAGAGAATGAGGCTGGATTAAAAGGGTCATCATGTCAACCATTCTCCGCATGGGTTTGCCAGTGTACACAAAGTACAAGATGTCATATTTGGGGAAAGAGATAAGGGGAAATTCCCTCATGATCCACGCTGAAGAAGAAGAAGAAGAAGCCTAACCTGTGTTTTTAAGTCATTACCAGCTGGCTTTACGTTTGCAAAAGGGTTTGTGGCATGCTCAGTTCTTGGTGGTTACTTCCTGGTGGTGACACTAAAGAGAATGAATGCCAGGCAAGCAATTCTGCTTTTGACTGACAATGAGCCTGACTTTGCTTTATAAGAGTAGGGTTTTTACAGATTGGAAAGGCAAGGGGGAAAGGAATCATGACTGAAGTTTTGGAGAAAATGTTTCAGAAAGGAGAGGGGGCTCGTTGTCAGTCAAAAGCAGAACTGCTGGCCTGATGTTTTTCTCTGCTGTACAGAGCCTGGTGTGGACAATACTAAACAAAATGGGCCCATGGTCCATCTGACTCAGCATAAGAACGCTTCCTATGTCCTTAAAGTCAAGACATCAACAAAACATATAAGGAAATACTTTTTTCAGAACCTACTACTAATCACTTTCATTGGGTGATGTCAAGTGTGTGTGGGGGAGTGCCTACATTTCTCTATTCCAGGGGTCAGCAACCTTTTTCCGCCGTGGGCTGGTCCACCGTCCCTCAGGCCATGTCGTGGGGGATGAACAAATTCCGGACACTGAGGTCCAGCACCGAGGGCCTTCTGGCAGTTCCCTCACTGCAAGAAGCCAAGTTACAGGGAACCAGGCAGAGGGCCTTCTCGGTAGTGGCGCCCGCCCTGTGGAACGCCCTCCCACCAGATGTCAAAGAGAACAACAACTACCAGACATTTAGAAGACATCTGAAGGCAGCCCTGTTTAGGGAAGTTTTTAATGTTTGATGTATTACAGTATTTAATTTTTTTTTTGGAAGCCGCCCAGAGTGGCTGGGGAAGCCCAGCTGGATGGGCGGGGTATAAATAAATTATTATTATTATTATTATTATTATTATTATTATTATTATTCCTATGCCCCACAAATAAGCCAGAGATGCTTTTTAAATAAAAGCACACATTCTACTCATGTAAAAACACCAGGCAGACGCCATGAACCCATGAACCCAGAGACACATTTTAAATAAAAGGACACATTCTATTCATGTAAAAACATGCTGATTCCTGGACTGTCCGCGGGCCAGATTTAGAAGGCGATTGGGCCACATCAGGCCCCCGGGCCTTAGGTTGCCTACCCCTGCTCTATTCCTCTAATTTCCCTCTTTCTTTTTTAAAAGAAAAAGTGAAATGATTTGCTTTCTTACATAGATTCCATCTGCTAAATTACAGTGCTGTCCAAAAATCTGAATTGGCTCACTACATTTATCGTATGCTGCCTCCTGTTGATTTTATCTGTTTTATTGTTACTGTTTTTACTGTTGCTATTGTCCATTTGGTTTTATTGTTCTAACCTTTATTGTGTGTCAATAAGTGGCTGAGTTGAAAAGTAGCTTATAAACTGTAATAACAAAGCAGAACAAAAAAGGTTTAGACAGATTCACAGTGGACCAGTTAATCCATTACAGTTAGCTATGCTAGCTAAACCATGGTCAATAGACCTCTGCACACATATTCTGGCTCGGCTCCCAATCACCAACTAGTGACTCTTTCTTGCAAATAAGAGTCCTTTATTCAGACAAACAGCAGTGCAGGTTGAACAACAAGCACAGGGTCCAGAAGTCAAGATCCCAAGGTCCAAGAGCAATGTAAGAGGTTCATAACTGAATTGAAGCTACAAAGATGTCCCAACAGCTTACGTGTCCCTCCTACCAAGCTTTCAAAGATGTGGCAGAGCAAGCTCACTCATGGGACTAGTGCCATAAATCTGCTGCACATGCTCTTGATCCCACCTATGACAACTGTGCCTAGTTTTTGGTGCTAAGACTGTGTTTTCTCCCTCTGCCTCCAGCTCTGTCAACTCCTTCTGGCTGGTTGGGGCAGGAGAGGGAGCCAGAAGATCTGCTTCTCCCTCTCTAACATCTGAAGTCTCAAAGGGAGACCCTCTCACCTCCAACCCTAGTTTCCAGCTTTTCAATCCTCCATCTGTTCCTTCTTCCTCCTCCTCCTCATGGTCTACCACTTTGGTTAGAACAAGCCACAGTTCCTTGAGTTCACTTGCAACACAGAACCGTGGTTATTTCAAAGTGAAACGGGAAACTTTCACTCTCCTCCTCTTGTGAGCAAAGGAGAGAGAGGAGGAATGTGTGAACGCAAGGCTCACCGTGGCTCATTCCCAATTTGAACTGGTCCACACACAAAAAGGAACACAGTGTCTGGGACTAGGGTATAATACAAGCAGAAAATAAAAATGCTTTGGCAATGGAAAAAGTCAAGATTCATGGGCCAGTGAAAGTGATTCAGCAGGCTCAATTCATTTTGCAGGATACTTATTGCAGTCATGGGACTAGGCCCTGGGTCAGGCTGTTGCTTAAGCATTCATTGCAAAAGATCATTGCTTCTTGTCCATTCATCAATGAATAAGTTAACTATGGTTCAATTTGCACATGGCAGAATTACAAATGGAAACACCTGACAGGTTCAGAAGAAGAGGAAAACCTTCTCTTCCTCCAGATGCTTTATATTTCATTATAGGTTCATATAAAAACATCCAGACACTCATCTTCTACTTGGACTTATCTAGAGTTGCTATATTGTGAAGAATCCATTTCTCTTTCCTGGTCCGACTTCAATCTAATGCAGCACAGAGTCACCAGCTTGTTACTTTGAGATTTCTCCCTTAGCGCATGTGGCCGATTAGACTGATGGCTCTCTCACTTTCTGGGCCAGCTCGTTCAGAAGGAAAGAGGCATTGCCATTACAAATCTGTTAACACCCTGGCGGATGAGATATGGCTTGTCAGGCAGAAAGAAATCAATCTCATTTCATTTCCGTCTCAATTTCCCTCCTTGGTGCCTACAGTCTTTGTGGAGATGCAAATCTATCATTAGCCTCGTCTGCATGACACCCCACATTCTCTTGTGTCTCGTTTTCTTTCCAAAATAGCCTTAAAAGGATCTCTGTTACACCATACAATGCTAAGCAATGCCGGGCACAATCTGTTGGCAAGGTCATTGTGTAGGTGTGTGTGTGCACCTGGTTTACTGGAAGGAATGGGGATTATTATGAAATAGCATGACCATTATGTAGCAATATAGAAGATGATCTTGGTGGATTATGCCTGGTGTATGGACATGCAAAGCAGAACAAACTGTATACCATGGGTAGGCAAATTAAGGCCCGGGGGCTGGATCCGGCCCAATCACCTTCTAAATCCAGGAATCAGGGTGTTTTTACATGAGTAGAATGTGTCCTTTTATTTAAAATGCATCTCTGGGTTATTTGTGGGGCATAGGAATTCGTTCATTTTTATTTCTATTTTTCAAAATATAGCCCAGCCCCCCACAAGGTTTGAGGGACAGTGGACCGGCCCCCTGCTGAAAAAGTTTGCTGGCCCCTGCTCTATACAGTTGCCAGATTGAGATATTAGGTTCCTCTAATGTTGAAAGTTCTAATGGAATTCCATCCTGTCTCTGCAAGCACTTTTCTTCAGGCCCCTGGCAGAACAGCCAAAGAGAAACCCTAATTTAATTACAGTGGTACATCAGGTTACATACGCTTCAGGTTACATATCCTTCAGGTTACAGACTCCACTAACCCATATATAGTACCTCGGGTTAAGAACTTTGCTTCAGGGTGAGAACAGAAATCGTGCTCTGGCGGTGTGGCAGCAGCAGGAGGCCCTATTAGCTAAAGTGGTGCTTCAGGTTAAGAACAGTTTCAGGTTAAGAACGGATCTCTGGAATGAATTACCGTATTTTTCGCTTTATAACGCGCACCAGACCATAACACGCACGTAGTTTTTAGAGGAGGAAAACAAGAAAAAAAAAATATTCTAAACGAAATAGTGGATATATGATTTTTGTGGTTCATGCTGTGGCCACAGACATGTGATCTGACAGTGAGTTTGGAGTAGCCCAATGCAAAAATCCTGAGGATCCATGTGGATCCATGCTTTGTAACCACGGAGGAGGGAAGGAAGGGGAACCATGGATCCTCTGCTCACGACTGCAGCAGATCCCCCCTGCCACCTGCAGGCATTCGCTCCATAACACGCACAGACATTTCCCCTTACTTTCTAGGAGGAAAAAAGTGAGTGTTATGGTGCAAAAAATACGGTAAGTACTTAACTCGAGGTACCACTGTCCTCTAGTTCAGGCTAGAAGGATGGCTCAGCCACCAGAAATGCAGAAATGTATACATTTGTAAATACTACTAAGACAACCATCTGAGCCACTCAGAAAACCATAGAGCAGGGCCTTCTCAGTAATGGCACCCTGAATGTAGAATTTCCTCCCCTTGGAGATACAGTTGTCCTCCGCATTAACAGCTTTCAGACATCTAGTTAAGATGCAGCTTTTTGCTGAGGTCTATGGAGGTGGTTGATTTAAGGTGAGTTCCTTTGTTGCTGTTCTACAAGGTTATCACATTCTTGCTTTAGGATGTTGATAAGGCTTATTGGTTTCTATATTTTATTTGGATTTTTTTTTTAAAAAAAATCAGTTTATATTCAAAGGAACCTCAGAGCACCAAGCAAAAAAGATAGAAATCAAACACAACAGAACAGGATTTCAGAAAACCTTGTACAAAGTAGAGGTCCAGTACTATACAAAAGAATATCAAACCATGTACAAAATAGATATCAAATGCAACACACACACATGCTCACACAACGTCAAATAAGTATATAATGTAAAAATCAAATATAGTATAAAGGAAATAAACAAAATACCACACAGAACTCAAAGACAAGCCAAATTACATACAGTGGTACCTCAGGTTAAGTACTTAATTCGTTCTGGAGGTCCGTACTTAACCTGAAACTGTTCTTAACCTGAAGCACCACTTTAGCTAATGGGGCCTCCTGCTGCTGCCGCGCCGCCGGAGCACGATTTCTGTTCTCATCCTGAAGCAAAGTTCTTAACCTGAAGCACTATTTCTGGGTTAGCAGAGTCTGTAACCTGAAGCGTATGTAACCTGAAGCGTATGTAACCTGAGGTACCACTGTACATGTTTTCTGATGTACTTGTTGTACTATTAGTTGCAGTTTCCAGGTCATTCTGGTGAGACAGTCTGTGGGCAAGCAGGGTCTCAGCCTGCGTACCAGATGGAGCTGGTAAACAGCTGCCCTGGACACAGAATTGACCTGCACCTCCATGGACAGCTGCGAGTCCAAAATGACTCCCAGGCTGCACACCTGCTCCTTCAGGGGCACAGTTACCCCATTCAGGACCAGGGAGTCCCCCCCACCCCCTGTCCCCCCCAAAACAGTACTTCTGTCTTGTCAGGATTCAACCTCAATCCGTTAGCTGCCATCCATCCTCCAACCGCCTCTAGACACTCACACAGGACCTTCACCGCCTTCACTGGTTCTGATTTGAAAGAGAGGTAGAGCTGGGTATCATCCACATACTGATGAACACCCAGCCCAAACCGCCTGATGATCTCTCCCAGCGGCTTCATATAGATATTAAAAAGCATGGGGGAGAGGACGGAACCCTGAGGCACCCCACAAGTGAGAGCCCAGGGGTCTGAACACTCATCCCCCAATACCACTTTCTGGACAGGGCCCAGGAGGAAGGAGCAGAACTACTGTACCCTAGATCCTTCCAGAAGGATGTCATGATCGATGGTCTCAAAAGCCGCTGAGAGATCCAGCAGAACTAGGAAACAGTGACTTCTTAGCACCAATGAGGCTTTTGAACGTCTTTAAATACACACGCAAAAACATTTTACTTGGCACACCAGTTCAATCTATAAGCAGTGCTTTGCCCTAATCCACTCTAGCAGTGATGCTAATCCCATAGACGTCTCCATCCACTTGTTTTTGCTGAGTCAATGGAATCTTTGCAAGCTGGTGCTTTCTGTTCCTCGGAAGGAAGCACTTTTCTGGGTGTTCGGTGGAAGAGGAAACCTTTGCCATTAAACCCCTTTCCTTTCCGTCACCAGTGCAATCAGCAGCCATATGCCCAGTTCTTGCCGTCCAGCTTGCACTTCCTGTTTTCCCTGCCGGAGATTCTTACTTGTATCTTTGGCTCACATTTCAAGAGTTCTCCGTGTTTGGGAGGGAAGGTATCCTGTGGAGAGCATCTGAAGAAGGGACAAAGCCTGCAGCTGTAATAATAAAAAAAAGGGTGGGTTTGGTCCTCGTAAAGAGTTTTCTAAACTCAGTTGCAGTAAAGACCAACATGGAGAATCCGAAAGTCGCCAGCCTGCGGCCAAGGGATCATTGGATTGCACCACTGTGTTTGCTATAAAACAAAAAACTTTTGAACGGTTGCTTACAAGCCTTTGTGGACACGTGGAGAGACTGTGTCTTAGAGAAGGTGGCTATATAAGCAACTCCCAATTTATGTGGGGGTTATGTTCCAAGGCCAGTAGTGATGTATGGAAGTGAGAGCTGGACCATAAAGAAAGCTGATCGCCGAAGAATTGATGCTTTTGAATTATGGTGCTGGAGGAGACTCTTGAGAGTCCCATGGACTGCAAGAAGATCAAACCTATCCACTCTGAAGGAAATCAGCCCTGAGTGCTCACTGGAAGGACAGATCCTGAAGCTGAGGCTCCAAGACTTTGGCCACCTCATGAGAACAGAAGACTCCCTGGAAAAGACCCTGATGCTGGGAAAGATTGAGGGCACAAGGAGAAGGGGACGAGATGGTTGGACAGTGTTCTCGAAGCTACGAACATGAGTTTGACCAAACTGCGGGAGGCAGTGGAAGACAGAAGTGCCTGGCGTGCTCTGGTCCATGGGGTCACGAAGAGTCGGACACGACTAAATGACTAAACAACAACAACAACATATTCCAAGGCACCACACATTTAAATGAAATTGTGTATATTTGAAGCACAATTTAAAAAGCCTGCAAACACCCTGTTCTGCCCCTGTTCATTCCCTTTTTGTGACGTTTATGTGACATATCTGGGTTTGGCGTGATGCAAGTGTGAGCAGTCACACACATATTGGACACGCCTAAAATGGTCACTGTCTGTATTGCACAGCAAATGTGCATTCATCAAGAAGCTGCAGTAAGAGCGACAAAACACAGCTAGCACGCCCCTTTTAGAGAATTTTCATTTTCCCATTTGGTTTGCGATGTGTTGTAAAATTGTGATTTCCCTCCAGTTTTGACTTCCCTTGAAATTGCATGTGTGATCTGAAATGCGGTTGTGCAAGCGTCATGGGTGCCTATTAGGTAAGGGCCTATGATCTCACTGCCGCCCTGTGACAGAAGAACCTCGCCTTCTGCCATGCCAAAAACCTGTTTGAAAGGCCTTTTAAGATTCTTTATTTTAAATTAAGAATTGTTTTTCTGCTCTTTACCACCCCACTTACAGCACTTACATACTGTAGATTTTTTGACAGCTAGACTTAATAACCCCCTTTAACTATTCATCACCATGAAACTTGGAGTGGGGGGAGAGATACTTTTGGGAGGACATCTTACCTCTAAATATGAGATGGATGAGGGTTTCCCCCCTTTCTTTCTTTTACCAAAAAATCATAAATAGGATGTACCAAAAGAAATCACAAAAACTTCTATTTTTGTTGTTGTTGTTTAGTCGTTTAGTCGTGTCCAACTCTTCATGACCCCATGGACCAGAGCACGCCAGGCACTCCTGTCTTCCACTGCCTCCCGCAGTTTGGTCAAACTCATGCTGGTAGCTTCGAGAACACTGTCCAACCATCTCATCCTCTGTCGTCCCCTTCTCCTTGTGCCCTCAATCTTTCCCAACATCAGGGTCTTTTCCATGGAGTCTTCTCTTCTCATGAGGTGGCCAAAGTATTGGAGCCTCAGCTTCAGGATCTGTCCTTCCAGTGAGCACTCAGGGCTGATTTCCTTAAGAAATCAGTCCATGGGACTCTCAAGAGTCTCCTACAGCACCGTAATTCAAAAGCATCAATTATATGGTGATCAGCCTTCTTTATGGTCCAGCTCTCACTTCCATACATCAATAGCTATAGGATGTAGCATTCTGCCCAGAAACGTTTTGTCTGAGAGCAGTGGATCAATGGCTTGAAGTGGCTTTAATACTTTGGGGCATGTGTGTTTGAAGAAACACCTTTGACCAGCTCATATTTAAAAGTAAGGAACCCACTACCCCAGATGCTTAGAATTCACCTGAGAAAGCATTACTGGTTATAAGAGCATCTAGCCCAGAATTCTGTCCTCACATTAACCAGAGGCCTGTGGGAAACCAGAGATCAGGCCCTGACCACAGACACACACCTCCTATTTCTGAATCCCAGTCCTGACTGGTAGCCATTGATAGATTTCCCACCCATGAATTTATCTAACTCTCTTTCAAAGCCATTCAAGTCCACTGCAGAAATGTCAACATCTACAGTTGGTGGGTTCCGAAAAAAACTAAGCAGATGGAAGAACTCTCAAATAATAACTAGGTGAACCCCGCTACACCTTGGGGGGGGGGGAGGTAATTGTAAATGAACATAAAGTGCATGTTTCATATGGAACCCAACTTCCCAATTTCACAGAAATATCCTGATAGGATTTGAACCATCCAGAATTTTTCATTGTGGTGGTGGGCAGTGAAAAGATTAACACAGTGTGCAGTGGTCTCTGTGTGTCTGTGTGTGTTTTAAAAATGTTATCTATATTAGGAATGGACTTGAAAAAAATATTCCCCCAATACTCTTTTCAAACCATTTACAGTACAGATACATTTAGAGAAAGGGACTTAGTACATAATATGTAGGCTCTGGGGACACTTGGAATAACGTAGAAGCTCATTAACTATTGAGATAGTTTGGAGGTATGCACCCAAATCATTAAATAGATGCATCTGGATTTGTTTGGAATGTGATCATAAGCCTGAAGAGGAAACCCAAATTCTTATTTCAAACTGGGATTTCTTGCTTGCTGCGCTTGTTTTGCAAGGCTTTCCTTTTGTTTCTATTTCACCATTAATGGTAAGACCCAGGGTTCTCGCACCGTCTAAATAAAGGCCATTTACTACAGATCCAACCCTCCACTTTGTAGCAATCTAGTCTTCCCACACAAAAATATTTGTGGAAGGGTCAGATTTCATGACCAAATTAGGATTCCCAGCGAGGATCTTGGCTGAGTGGATCTGAGCAGCTGAGTGGGAAAGCAGAGGTCATGGGATTGCTCCTCTATATGTCAGGCTCATAACTCAACCTACTCTTTGAATTTGTGCAGGTCGGTCACAGTCCACACCAAGGGGGCAGAACATCCCCCTATTCCATTGCTCTTCATGGCATGTGCCTTGACCTAAGGTGATCAACCGCAGCACAGCTTGCAGTTGTTGTTGCCTTTCTTTTTCAGGAGTGAGAGAAAGCATCTGTAAGGATTCAGTTCTATTTATCCTTAATAGTATTTGAGGAGAAGACATACTTGCAGGCATGGGATTTCCGTCCATGTGTGATAAATGGTACAGTCATACCTCAGGTTACTACAGATGCTTCAGGTTGTGTTTTTGGGGGTTACGGACTGCCGAAACCTGGAAGTACCGGAATGGGTTACTTCTGGGTTTTGGTGGTCGCGCATTTGCAGAAGCGTTAAATAGCACTTTGTGCATGCGCAGAAGCGCCGAATCACAACCCACACTTGTGCAGACACGCAGCTGCGGGTTGTGAACACTGCGGGTTGCGAACATGCATCCTGCACGGATCACATTCGCAACCCGAGCATCCACTGTACTGGGAACCTTGAGAGGAAGTGATCATGTCCTCCTGGGTTTTGTGGTACAGAGGCAAGAGGAAGCTGAGTGTTATCAGACGTGCACTCTGGACTTTCAGAAGGCTGATTTCAAAAAAGCTTAAGGAATTACTGGGTGAGATCCCATGGTCAGAAATAATCAAAGACAAGGGAGTCCAAGATGGATGGGAGTTTCTTAGAGGTGAAATATTGAAGGCCCAAATGCAGACAATTCCAATGAGAAAGGAATGTGGGAGGCATCTAAGGAAACCAGGGTGGCTGCATAAGGAGCTTACAGATGAGCTGAGATTCAAGAAGGGCATGTGTAAGAAATAGAAGGGAAAATCATGAATGAGTAGCCAACAGTTGCATGGAGTGGTTCAGGCAGGCCAAAGCTCAAGCTTACAAGAGAGGTTAGAAATAATAAAAAAAAAGGTTTCTTCGGCTATATTCGAAGTAAGAGGAAGAACAAGCAGGTGGTAGGTCCTCTGCGTGAGGAACACAGAGAAATGCTATTGGGTGACAGAGAAAAGGTGGAACTACTCAACACCTGCTTTGCCTCTGTCTTCACCTAAAAGGAAAGCAATGCCCAACCTGGTGATTAACAGAATAAATCATGCAAGGAGGGAGCTGCAGCCAAAGATAGGAAAAGATGTGCTAAGGGAACACCTAGCTTTAAACAAATTCAGAACTCCAGGGCCTTGATGGGCAGCATCCAAGGTACTAAAGGAGCTTGTGGATGTAATCTAAGCACCTCTGTCTATAATCTTTGAGAATTCTTGGCGAAGAGGTGAGGTCCCTGCAGGGAAATGTTATGTTTGCCACTCAGCTTGCCCAGTGCCCCCTAAGACAGGGTGAAACAGAGGATGCTGTGCAATTATCAGTGTTTCAATAAGATCCAGTTGCCTAGTTGGATTGTGTATGTGGAATTGAGAGGTGAAGAAAGCAGCATCTTGTGCTTGGCCTCAAGCAACAAAATGTCTTGGGCTGACTCCTTCTTCTGATGATGGTGTTAAATTTATATATTGCTTACATGCCAAACTGGTCATGAAGCCGTTTGCAACTATAAAATCAATGACAACACCCATACATAATTAAAATACACCAGAATCCCATCAGGGCATTAAAACAGCCTCGATTAAAATATACAATTAAAGCAAGCCAGTTAAAAAGCGGGATAATTATAAGAGGTTAACACAAGAAGATCAGAAGTTCAGTTCAGGGGAACGAATTGCCTCAACAGCAGCCAATGGAATGCCAGTATCGATGCGGCCTCTTGTATTTTGATAGGGAGGACATCTCACAACACTGGTGTTACCAGTGAAAATGCTCACCACCATGTTACCACAAGCTGATAATCCATCAGGCCATTGCGCAACTAACTGGGTTCCATTAGCAGATCATAGGAACCTTGTTGGGCAGTGGAGGAGAATACAGTTTTTCAGTTCCAGATCTTGCTGCAGATCCTTCAGCACTGGTCTGATACGTGTCCAATGAATTCATCTAGCTCAGTATTGTCTGCATTTCCTGGCAGTGGCTCTCCAGAGTTTCAAATATACAGCAAAAATTGAAACAAAATCTTCTGAAACCACGTCTTTAGATGTCAAACATGAAAACCAAAATAGCCATCAAACAAGAAACCTGTTCTTTCTTATATTGCAACCTCAGCAGCTAAAACGAGTCCTCACCAATTAACCAAGTAAAGCTTGGGTTGATGAGCCTGCCAATTAAAACTTGCATTCTTAATAGTAATATAATGGTCATGTCTATTCTAGAAATGGTTTCTCCCCCCGCTTAACTTTCTGACCAAGATGATTGATGGAAGACTTTGACTCTGAACTCCCAGGAACCAGAGCAGAAGATCAGGGGAGGAAGGTCAACGCTTCCCATCAACTCATCCTTCATTATAAAGGTTATCATATATCAGAGGGCCATGCTGTCGTAAATCCTGAAGCGGGATCAAAGGCAGCAGAACAGATATCCATTACATACCTGGCTCCTACAATTAGGCTGATGCTTTAAAGTGGCAGTGTGTACTTTTTGTTCACAGTCTTTGCTCCACTGGTGCTATCACAGAAACTAGCTACATGTTCACAGTCAAGGCTGGATGTTCCCTTTGTTGCTACTTGCTACAGTGAAAAAAGACAGGGCACCTTTTAAAGCCTCTTTACAACTTGTTTGCTCAGCATTTAGCTCTTTTTGATCCTTCCTCTTGATGCAGCTTCAACTCCACTCTCAGACTGTTACCTAAAATGTATTGTGATCAAAGGACCCCTAATTATCTAGGATTTCTTCTGAGCTCAAGCCCCCTTCTGCCCCCACCCCCAATATCCACATCCACGCTGACTAACATTGCAGACTGGAGAGATTAAAAGCACTTTAGAGGGGTGAGTCAATGTTAAATTTCATTCATATATTTATTTAGTAAATTTGCATACCGCACTTGGTTCACAGAATAAAACCACAAAGTGCATAATAAAAACAAGAACAAACCAACCCAATAACCCCCCTGCCACAAACACATTTAAAAGAATATAGACTGTTTTGTGAAATATGTGATGTTAAATCAGAAGAAAATGCAATGTTCTGAAGAAAGATTGTAAGCTAGTAGCTTATCTATTTGCTTCAGCAGCAGTTGCTGATCAAAAGCTTCTCCGTGCATTGTGTGTGTGTGTGTGTGTGTGTGTGTGAGAGAGAGAGAGAGAGAGAGAGAGAATATAGCCAAATAAAGAAATGTTCATGCTTTTTTAGTCAAAAATTTTGACTCCCGCGTTCCTAAGCAACACGGCTGAGATTTCAAATGCATATAGATCCCAGTTTGTTGCTTCTGTCTCTTGGTCACACTGAAGCACATACAAGGGACGCTGGAGTGAAAGTTCCTCCACCTTAGACTCTCCAGGTGAGTTCACTTTCATGATTTAAAATGCAGTGAGTTCATTTCCCTCTGCTGCATTTCAATCCACATTTGCATGGTTCACATCAGAGAAGAGGTTGGGATATCTTCACCTGATGCCCATGAACTTGCTGGTTTCCCCACTCCTGGAGACTTCCCTCCTGAACTCCTATTTATGAAGTTATCAGCTGCACATCTCCACATTGCTGCTTACTCTGCCTCCAGTTTTCTAGCTGGATTGAAGCTAGCTTGAGGGGAAAATGCACTAGACATCAGGATTTGTCAAGAAACAACATGGACTGGATATGGATTGTGGCTAACGTTGAGCAAATGAGGCTTCCAAAACTAGCAGCAGGGAGCACACTAGATGCAGAGTAATCAGTAAACATGAACATCCCCTCGGCTTGGCTCAGGAAATAGAAGGAAAGAAACCAGGAATGTCCCACTGCTCAACACAGGCTGGCCAAACTTGAGAGAAGCTGGGTCCCCATTACAAAAAGAAAGCTCTCAGGCTGAAGAGACGGTTCAACTTGGAATGATGACGGTTTGCTTCACCTGCAGCCCTGATCCAGCTGCTAGCAATAAAGTACAATGAAATATCAATGTCAATATCTGATGTGATGAACTTCAACCTGTCTTCCCGTCTTCAACCACAAATCCACATACCACAGAACATTTGAATGAAGCTTGAAGACCACTGGTGGTCCGTGGAACACAGTTCGGGAATTCACACGGATCACAGGCACAGGGTTGCCCCTAAGATTGGGAAGGCCATTGCATGTCATGTGTGTGTGACATCACATGTGCGGCACACATCACACGACGTCACACACATCTTCCAACGTCCTGCAGGCCGGACTGGCGGGGCCAAGCAGAAGGTTGTACCAGCCTTGCTGTGACAACAGACACATCAGATACAGCCTTCAAAGAGGCTATTGCTGTCACTGTGGGGGCAGCAGCATTCTTTGGAGGCTGGATCTGTGGATCTGTGGATCCTGCCGCCTGAGGCAGTTGCCTCACCTTGCCTCATGGGTGGGCCAGCCGTGTCTGTCACTTTACCCAGCCACATGCATAGACCTGTTCTGTTTCCTCATCTCCTTTCCTGGTGTCCGTTCTTTATCACTCATCTCACCATCTCTCTCACCAAGTGGCTTCAGTCTTGAAAGTCCCCTCCTCCCAAAACCAATGGCAGAGACATGAGATTCTTATTTCTAATACACCTGTGCCAATTTGTTACAACCTGGCTGCATTGTACAGAGCTCATTTCAAGAGATTAGGTTTCATAAATGAAACTTAACTGGAATACAGCTGGGGGAGAGCAACCACCAAGAAAAATAAGTAGAGTGTTCTTTATTTACATCCCTCCATGGTCCTTCCCAAAGATCTCAGACCATAGGACAAGCCTTGGAAGGCAAAAGGTCTACCTTCTAGCGTATCTGAAATGCCGTCTCCTTTTTTAAGAAATAACAGCTGGCGTTCAATAGAAAGGCAAGCTAGAAATCTAAAGTATTTAATTCCACTGATACCTAGACTGAATTTTTGGTGTTAAGCTGTCTGCTTTTACAAGTTTTAATCGGGCAACCTCAGCTTAGGTGCAAAGTCATTTAATGCTATAGCTGCACAGCGGGGGAACGTGGTCTTTAAGTCCTGAAACTTCAGTATGAGTCACAGCTCATTACCGAAGGAGACACATGTCTCTGTTTCACATTCCCCACGCAAACCCCAAAGTCACCTGCTTTGCTTTCCAAAGGACACTCTCACATCTCCACGTGAATATATTGTGGGGGTTTTTGACGCTTATGCAAGCCCCAATCGCCACTTGTGAAGAAAGAAGGAGACCCTAGTTGCTGAAAAAGAACAAAACCTATTACCTGCTTCTTCCAGGTATCTATAACTATATATACCACACAAACACACACACACATACAGAGAGAGAGAGAGAGAGAGATTGATTGATTGATTGATTGATTGCAAGGTGTGGAGGTTAGCTATGCAAGAGTCATTATTTGAAACCTAGGTCATTTATTTCCCCAATGAATGTTTTTTTCTGAATACAATGGTACCTCAGGTTAAGTACTTAATTCGTTCCGGAGGTCCGTTCTTAACCTGAAACTGTTCTTAACCTGAAGCACCACTTTAGCTAATGGGGCCTCCTGCTGCTGCCGCACCGCCGGAGCACAATTTCTGTTCTCATCCTGAAGCAAAGTTCTTAACCTGAAGCACTATTTCTGGGTTAGTGGAGTCTGTAACCTGAAGCGTATGTGTCAGGGAATTGCCATCGGATCTCAGGGGGGTGGAGAGGCTCTCGGATGCTGGGGAGGGAACCAGCAGGGAAAGAGGGAGAGCTTCCGCTGAGGAAGAAGGGAAGGAGGAGGAGTCGGAGGGAAGGCTCAGGGACGCTTCCAGCCAGACCAGTGGAGAGAGCTCAGGACCTCCCCTGGGGACGCCCACTCTGCGCAGAAAGCTGACGCGCAGGGAATCCAGGCAGAGACTTTCTGTCAAGGAGCTCTTATGTTGGAAAAAGTTCAGGAAACGCCCACTAACGGATTCTGCCAGTGATTAAGACAGCCACGAAGTAAGGGCTGTCCAGCTAGGGAAGGTTTTAGCCAACTACTCAACTTGGAGCGGTTTGGCGCTTACGCACAAGCAACCCCTAATCCCATTACAGTATGTAACCTGAAGCATATGTAACCCGAGGTACCATTGTATAATGGCACACATTGTAAAGATTCTTCCTTTCCTTTCCTTAACGCTGCAAAGTTTTTAAAAAACTCCACAGCAAAGAGTGAATTCATTGTGCTGCTTTGAGTTAATATACTCCTGCTTCATTTATAATCACCAGGCAGCATAGTACAGAAAACGGCGTGCAGGCACCACAAAAAGAGTGAAAATGTTCTTCTCAAAGCATTTGGCTCTGGGCCAAACAAACACACTGCCTAAACTGCTTGCCCAAAAGATGTTCCACCATCCCAAAGCACCCTCTGGAAGGGGCAGGATTATGATGCACATTTCAAGCAGGAGGGGAGACTCCCTAATCCTTTCCCTCCCACCTGGTTTTCACCTGAACCTGCTTCTCAGAATGATGTTACAGAGGTACCTTGGGTTACAGACACTTCAGGTTACAGATGCTTCAGGTTACAGACTCCACTAACCCAGAAATAGTACCTCGGGTGAAGAACTTTGCTTCAGGATGAGAACAGAAATCGCACTGTGGCGGCAGCGGGAGGCCCCATTAGCTAAAGTGGTACCTCAGGTTAAGAACTCTTTCAGGTTAAGAATGAATTAAGTTCTTAACCCGAGGTACCACTGTACATCCTACTGGGAGATTTCATTCGGCTGAAGAAGACCTGAGAGATGTTCCTCTATTCCAAAACATTCTTGGGAGGGGGCTAGTCTACAGCGGGAGGTGAGACTGCTTAACCTTTTCCTCATCCACTAGCCTTTCATGTGAAATCACCTCTGGGAATGGCACTACATTCCATACCCCATGAGCGTCCCAGGGAAAAATGGGATACCCTCTTTTTTCTCACGAGAGGATGGCGCCTATTTAGGGTGCTGTGATCTCGCACAACCTCTCCAGCATATTGGTGAGGTTGTCCTGAGCGTTTACTAAGAAGGCTTCTAAGAGCCAGTGTGGTGTAGTGGTTAAGAGTGGTGGACTCGTAATCTGGGGAACTTGGTTTGATTCCCCGCTCCTCCACATGCAGCTGCTGGGTGACCTTGGACTAGTCACACTTCTCTGAAGTCTCTCAGGCTCACTCACCTCACAGAATGTTTGCTGTGGGGGAGGAAGGGAAAGGAGATTGTTAGCCGCTTTGAGACTCCTTAGGGTAGTGGTAAAGCGGGATATCAAATCCAAACTCTTCTTCTTCTTCATGATGTTTGGATGATTTAGGGTGCTGCCCCCAGCTGATAACACAGCTTCTTCTGAATGCAAGGCCACAGGGCTTGGCCAAGACAATTTGATCCCAGATGGTGCAAAGTAGAGCTGGGTAAGGCCTGGGAGAAGGTGTGTAGCCTGGTGGAAATCCCAAGAGCCAGAGAGAGAGAGATGGAAGGCCACATTTGCCCCCTAAGTCTGACATTCCTCACCTCTGTGTTACGCTGCCTCTCACACTCGCTGCTGTTGGTCTTGCTACCCAACTATCTGCTCATGCCCCATCCTGGTGGGTTCTTCAGTCTCATAACCTTGGAATCGTTGCTATAGTAGCCACTCAGTGTGGACGTGCATAATATTAGGGGATTGGCCTTTTTAATGGTGCGTTATCAACCACAGGTGGCAAAGTACTGCAATTACAGAGGATGGATTCAGATCAATTATGAGAACCTCCAACTATATATTTACCACCCTGAATGATCTCTCCCATTATCAGCTAATATGCAGAACACAGAAGGGCTAAATGACCCATCACCACCTTCTTTTGAGTGATAAAAATCCCCTTTGTTTCTGAAAATCTGTCAGAGTATAATCACAGGCATTATTCATCAAATAAAAGGAGGGTGTTTTAATTTCCTCATTAATGGATAGCACCCGCTGTTTTTCCGCCCACAGCCATACAACCATTCCTTGGGCTTAAATAGGCTCCAAATATCAAACATTCATTTTTTTTTTATTTTTTCCCCCATAAATCCATTTATACATAGCAGATGCTGAGATGATTAATTTCTAAAAACGAGAGGTGTCATCTGAGACTCAAACTAGCATTTCTGGAAGCATTTCCCTTTAACCATAGATGAGATGTGGGTTGCCACTTGGTAATAAGAAAGGCCTTATTGTTCCAACAAACAAGAACACCAACAACACAAAGACTCAAAACTTTATATTAAAAAATGCATTTCAAAACCTTATATTTAAAAATGCATTTTGAGTTCTTGCTGTTACAATTCATGACCCAGACCACGAATAACCACACCGATTAATACAGAATATCTGTAAGAGTCTGTCTTGATGGCTGTGTGCATATATATATATATACACACACACACACACACACACACACACACACACACATTGTGTGTGGGAAACCACACTGCATGTAGTTTTGTTTCAACATACTTCCACAGATGCAACAGAGCTGAGCAGACCATGAAGATCACCTCAGATTCCACCCATGCTGGGAGGAATATAATCCCAGGGTTAAGGGCGTCTCTCAAAGGGGACACTCTCTGGCCTGGCAATAGCATTGCTTCCGTGAACCCTTGCAGACCCTTCCCAGTGTCCCTATTTTCTAGGGAAATT
Organism: Podarcis cretensis; assembly: GCF_951804945.1. Classification (NCBI taxonomy): domain Eukaryota; kingdom Metazoa; phylum Chordata; class Lepidosauria; order Squamata; family Lacertidae; genus Podarcis; species Podarcis cretensis. The sequence continues at coordinate 13,566,321 of NC_137178.1, forward strand.
TTTGGATTTACTGAAGCCGTCCTAATTTGAACCCGGAACGTCCCACTTTTCCTTAGGATGTCCCTATTTTCATCTGCAAGATGTTGGAGGGCATGGAGTTATGTGACACCCAAGCCAAGGAGATAGATAACTATACAACCTTTAGAAGACACCTGAAGGCAGCCCTGAACGGGGAAGATTATTTTTTAACGTTTTATTGTTTTTATATATGTTGGAAGCTGCCCAGAGTGGCTGGGGCAACCCAGTCAGATGGGTGGAGGTATTATTATTATTAATAATAATAATAATAATAATAATAATAATAATTAAATAGGACACCCCTATTTCCATCAGAGAAATGTTGAATGTTATGCCATTGGAGGCCCCACTGAAATCTTAGGCAAGAGACGGCTGATGGACACAGAGTCAAAAGCTATGGTGTCATTTAGAGTTCAAATACATCAGCAGAAGCTTGAACTGAACACTTTCCTAATGTCAATAGAAGCATAGGTGCTTCCAGACCTGTTTGACCGCCCCCAGAACAAATGTATACACCTTGAGAGGGATGCCTCTCAATATTTTGAAAAATTGTTGCCTGTCTCCCATCTAAAATGTACCCAAACCCTCTCCTTCCCTTTTTTGTGTGTGAAGCAGAGTAATTAAAGTTATGTTTGTTCATGTACGCACAACACACAGTCACAAAGAAACCCCCTTTTTAAAATGATCTTTATAGCATCCTTCCTAGTTTTAAAATATTGAATCACAGAAGGCAGATCCACAGCATACACTTAATGCGCATTCAAGGCACATTTAAAGAAAATGGCTTTCCCCACAAATAATTCTTGGAATCATAGCTTGTTACTGGTGCTGGGAATTGTAGCTCTGTGAGGGGAAACTACAGTTCCCAGAAGTCTTTGGGGGAAAGTCATGTGCTTTAAATGTATTGTGTGGATCTACCCTAGGGTTCCCAGACATCCCCAGATTTGCAAATCCGTCCCTGGGAAACGTGGCAGTGGCAGCCTCAGCAGCCCGGAGCCAGCCTGGTAGCACAGTTGGCTCTGGCTGGCTTCAGGAGCTGCTCACTGTTGTGGCGCCCGCAATTTTGCCTGCTCCACGACAGCGAGCAACTCCTGAAGCCAGCCAGAGCCAACTGCACTACCAGGCTGGCCTTTCCTGGGCAACACCTGCCTGCCTCTGATTCCCGAGCCTCCCCCGATCTGTCAAAACAAAGGGGGAAGGAGATCGGGGGAGACTTGGGAGTCATGGGCAGGTGGCGTGCCATTGCCCAGTTTTTTTAAAAAAAACTCTGCGCATTTATGTTTCACAGGGTGCAAAAGAAGGGCTTTGCACCTTTATACAATATGCATGTGTGCTTGGGCCCAGGGTCTTTTGCCTCACCATCCCCACTACTGACTCCCTGTTGCTAAAAGGTAAAGGGACCCCTGACCATTAGGTCCAGTCGTGACCAACTCTGGGGTTGCGGAGCTCATCTCGCTTTATTGGCCGAGGGAGCCGGTGTACAGCTTCCGGGTCATGTGGCCAGTATGACTAAGCCGCTTCTGGCGAACCAGAGCAGCGCACGGAAACGCCGTTTACCTTCCCGCTGGAGTGATACCTATTTATCTACTTGCACTTTGATGTGCTCTGTTGCTACTCAGCTGTAAAAAAAAAAAAAAGTGTCCCTGGATTCATTGAAAAAAATCTGGTAACCATAATCTACCCAGATTTGGAAGATATCTCAAATGTCGTCCCTGATGGGTAGCCTTCCAGCCTCTGCTTGAAAGCCTCTAAGGAAGGAGCATCTTCCAGCCTCCTTCCAGCACCATCCGTTCCATGCTCAAAGAGACCACCAGAGACAAAATGCAGGTATTATGCCAGTGCCTAAGCTAGTTAATAAAGTTGCAAATTTCTCTCCCCTTTCAGTGTTCACCATTCTCTTTGGTGGAAACTTGTCTTTATATCTTTAACAAAGCTAAGTTTTTTTTCCTGAGACTTTTCTTGCTATTTCACTGGGATTCCTTTTTCCATTTTGGGGGTGGGGGGTGGGGGGGGGAAATACTACAACAACCTTTTCACCTTTTCTTCTTCTCCTTTTCTCCTAGAAATACCTTCTCAGCACGACTTGCACTCGCAAAGTAGCTTTGAATTTAGCCACTGTGTCCTGAGTTACAGCCAGAAACCATAACTTGCCTTCCTTTTGAACAGAGAATGCCGAATCCTTTTCTATCGAGCTGGTAATTTAAACGAGTCAAATAACATTTCCTCTTTGGTTCTTCTAATATTTCTTGTTAGTTATTTCTTCCAACATTGCAGAGTGGTGTTAAAATTGAAAGAAAAATCTGTTGAAGGTACTGTTGGTTTTGAGTCTCAGACTATTCAAGATGTCCTTTTTATTGTGGATTCATTATGATTGGTGCTAATGGTGATACTGGAGCACTCACGTCCGGGTTTTCGGCGTTCGGGAGCCAAAATGTTCAAGAACTAAGCTGTTCAAAAACCAAGGTACGACTCTATAAAGGGACCCCTGACTGTTAAGTCCAGTCGCAGACGACCCTGGGGTTTTAGCGCTCATCTCTCTTTACTGGCCAAGAGATCCAGCGTTTTTGGCATACAGCTTCCGGGTGGCCAGAATGACTAAGCCGCTTCTGGTGAACACTGTTTACCTTCCCGCTGGAGCAGTACCTATTTATTTACTTGCACTTTGACGTGCTTCCGAACTGCTGGGTTGGCAGGAGCAGGGACTGAGCAACAGGAGCTCACCCCGCCACGGGGATTCGGACCACTGACCTTCTGATCGGCAAGCCCTAGGCTCTGTGGTTTAGACCAGCACCCCAATTTCTATCACTTTGACTTTGCCCCTGTGGTTTTCCAGGTTAAAGGGGCTGCAAATGGATTTTTTTCTGGAATCAAGTAACATAGAAATGAAAGCTAAACACGTGGAAATTAACAGCTAGGGAAATGTCGAGGAAAGGGAATAAACTATTGTGTGAATGCAGCCTAACTTAGGTCCACTCAATGAAAAGGACTGCTCCAAATAGCACCAACTGAAAGGAGGCACAAAATGAGTGCTCACTTCCACGAGAAAAATAAATAAATCTTAAGCCTGAGCCATGGCTCTTCTGCTGGCAAAAAAACCCAACAATGATTCCTTAATCCAGGGGTCAGCAAGGCTTACCTTGCCTGGGCCGGTTCACTGCCACGGAGCAGTGGGCGCACGAGAGCGGGTACGGATTGTGGGCGCATGAGAGCGGGTACGTCCTCGATTTCTGGTGTCTGCGTCTGCACAGATGCGATTTCCGGTGCTGCTCAGTGAGTCCCCACGTCACGCTGCGCCAGTTTAGCGCAGCGCGCGGGGACTCGCCAAGCGGGTGTCTCTGTTCGGGGGCAGCTCATGGGCCGGTAAGAAGAAGAAGAGGAGTTTGGATTTGATATCCCGCTTTATCACTACCCGAAGGAGTCTCAAAGCGGCTAACATTCTCCTTTCCCTTCCTCCCCCCACAACAAACACTCTGTGAGGTGAGTGAGGCTGAGAGACTTCAGAGAAGTGTGACTGGCCCAAGGTCACCCAGCAGCTGCATATGAAGGAGCGGAGACACGAACCCCGTTCACCAGATTACGAGTCCACCACTCTTAGCCACTACACCACACAACCCCCATGGGCCTCTTGTGGCCCATGGGCCTTAGGTTGCTGACCCCTGCCTTAATCCAATCATGGCATCCTCAAATTCATAGTTAAGACTGCTTTCTAGCTTGCACTGCCAACTGTGTCAATTTATCCTCTTTGGCAAGTCTCCTCTCTCTCCAGGAGCTGGTCTTCCTCCTCACCAGTGGGGATCCTGTTCAAACAAGCTTCAACACTATTATTGTCCCCACCAACACACACACACACACACACACACACACACAAATAAACAAATGGTGAGCTGGCAGAGAGACAGCGAAAGAAAAGAAGCTCTGCTGCCCACTTCATATCTTCCAAAGGAAGCAGACAGGGGGAAAAGGACTCCACCTGAGTTCTAATCAACATCTGCCCATTTCCCTTTGGACCTTATCTTTCATTTCTTCACACTTAGCAATTCCCATTCTTTGCCTTGACATCTTCTATTTATCCAGTTATTTCCTTCTACTTCTCCCCCTCTCCTGCCCTTCCCACCAACCCTTTCCTTCTGCTAATGACAACACTGATACGGGAGTTACAGGAAAATGTGGTTAACTGAGGCTGGAGGCAGATACTCACTTTTTTTTTCAGGGAAACGAAGGTGATTCGAAACAGGGATTGAACTGCACATATTGTTTGCATTTTGCCATTTCTGGTAAAGAGTTTGAAGCACCTTCTGCATGCATCTGCCTTTGGAAAAGCTCTCTGAAGTACTGGTTCCCAAATCCTTTTTGCATGCAGTTCAAAGTGTCAGCCTTGATCTTGAAGTCCTATGTGTCTTGGGTCAGCATTAATGAAGGGAACACCTTCTCCCCTATGAGGTCCACCCTATCCTCAACTGAGGCCCTGTTCTGGGTGTTGTGGTCCAGACTGTGAGGCTGGGAAGATGGCAAGAAGATGCAGGGCCTTTTAGGTAGCAGCACCTTCATTCTCACCCCCCAAAAGTCCACTATATAATGTTCCTAGTTTTTAGATAGATGGCTAAGACATTTTAAAAAACCAGAAAGCACTTGCAGGACTTAGATCAGAGATGAGGAACAGGACCATATTATCATAAACCTCGCATGATCCAGATCAGATTGGAAGGCCCACACACAGCTCATCAGTCAAAGCAGTTCCTAGGCAGCGGTTCCACGTCTGATGTTTAATACTACATGTCTGAATACTACTTGCTGGGAATCACAGGTAGGCTCATGCCTTGCCTGCAGGCTTCCCACGGGCATCTGGTTGGCCACTGTGAGAACAGAATGCTGGACTAGACTCCCCTTCTTCATGGGCTTCCTACACAAGAGATCCAGAGGGCGGCAACATGAGAACGGGCCTTTTCTGTGCTGGCTCCCCTTGTGTGGAATGCTCTCCCCAGGCAGGCTCGCCTGGCATCTTCATTATACGCCTTTAGGCACCAGGCAAATATGTTTCTCTTCAACCAGACCTTTGGCTGATTGACATCCGATGCCCTTTTCAATGTGTTGTGAGAGGGGGAATTATTGGTTTGTTTTGGTTCTTATTTTTATTGTGTATTTTATGTTTTTTTATGTTGTGATTTTATGTTGCAGACCCTCCCAGTGTCCCTATTGTCCAAGGACAGTCCTGGGTTTACAGAAGCAGTCCCAGTTTCTAATTTGTGTCCAGAATGTCCCGTTTTTTCCTTAGGATGTCCCTAAGGACTGAGATTATGGGTGGTATACGAAGAAGAAGAAGAAGAAGAAGAAGAAGAAGAAGAAGAAGAAGAAGAAGAAGAAGAAATTGACCTGATTCAACAGTGCCTTCCCTATGCATCCTACTTTACAGGGAACAGTTCTCTGGTTAAAGAGCTGTCCATTCAAGTCTGGTTTAAAGGGAAGGAGCCCTAAGAAGTGAGAGTGAGGTTTGATATCCTGCTTTTGAATCATGGTGCTGAAGGAGACCCTTGAGAGTCCTATGGACTGCAAGAAGATCACACCTATCCATTCTGAAGGAAATCAGCCCTGAGTGCCCACTGGAAGGAAAGATCCTGAAGCTGAGGCTCCAAGACTTTGGCCACCTCATGAGACTCCCTGGAAAAGACCCTGAAGTTAGGAAAGATGGAGGGCACAAGGAGAAGGGGACAACAGAGGATGAGATAGTTGGACAGTGTTCTCAAAGCTACTAACATGAGTTTGACCAAACTGTGGGAGGCAGTGGAAGACAGGAGTGCCTGGCGTGCTCTGGTCCATGGGGTCATGAAGAGTCAGACACAACTAAATGTCTAAACAACAACAACAACAACAACAAATTTAAACGATAGCAATTATTTCCAAATGTGCATCTTGACCAATGCAATTTTTATGCAAGCTGGCACCATGGTTTGCCCTCCTTTTTGCGTGCTGCATTCCCTTTTTTCTGGTGATATGCGCCACCAAGTCCAGCCACAGGCAAGCACCAGCTGTTGGCTAGTGAGACTTCCGTGGGAAATGTCCTCGCCGCCTTTGGTTTTGGTAAACTCTCTCCCCCCCCCCCCAAGGCTGTGGATTATTTGGGCTCCTTATGTAAACGGAACCTGCGGACTGGGAAGTGTTAGGCCCAGGGAAGGCCTTGTCAGCACTGATTGCAGCTTTGGGGGGACAAGGTTTATGATCTAGATGACATGTTTTGCTGAGCATCTCTGTGTAAACATTAGGAAGTGCAGCTGCAGAGAGAACAAAAACAGACCTTGGGGGAGAGGACAAAACAGCAGATCTGCTGGTGCACTAGCAAAATGCCAGCACTGCAAGCAAACAACAGAGGAAGAACACCAGGCCTCCTGCAGTTGCTCACGCAGGGTGTGTTTGTCACTTATCCAGGCTTGCTTTCCTTTAGAAAGCTTGCTGGAGGCTTACCAGCATTTTAAAATATTTGCGTGTTCTAAACAAATATAAATAGAATCACTGTGCTGACCCACACCAAGAATTCAAAGCATGCATTTAAAGCACATGACTTCCCCTAAAGAATCTTGGGAACCGTAGTTTCCCCACTTGCGGGACTACAATCCGCAGTACCCTTAGCAAATTGTAGTTCACAGGATTCTTTGGGAAAAGTCATGTGCTTTAAATGCGCAATGGATGTGCTTTAAATCTATGGTGGGGATTTGCCCATAGGGTTGGAAGGGTCTTTGGGCATCGTCCAATCCAAGTCCTTGTTCAGGATAGGCTGTGCAGTGCAGAATGCAGCTATACAGGGCCAGCCCTGCCATTAGGCAAGAATGAGGCCAGCTGCCTCAGGCAAAAGATTTTGGGTGTCTTGAAAAGACAGGAAACTGTTACATTATTTAATTGGCTATTACTGTGTTTTCACTGCTGGGGATGGCATGACGCGTTTTGTGTTGGGATTTCCTGCTTCGGGTGCCAAAATAAATTGGCTGGCCTTGTATATTAGGCACATTCAGTTCTCCACATCTGCACATCTGTTTGAGGTTTTTGTTGGGGTTTTTTTTAAGGGTCCTCATGAAAATGTATCAGCATGCTAGTTTGGAGTTCCCCTAATATACACACTTTTTTGCCTGCTTCAGACATTTTTGAAAAGCCACTTCCCCAACAGAATGAATGCCGTTTGAAATGTTATTTTCACTAACAGGCATTTATATGCACACTTTCCTCTAGCATATGAATCTCTGTACACGTTACTTGGCTACATTGCAAAATTCAGAGAAATGAGAATTGCGAAGGACAGCCACAGTTCAATTTACACCTCAGTTCAGAATATGTAGATTAGGTAGATTCACCTTTAAATATGAACCAAATCAAATTTCCCCCCTTATCCACCTGCCTGATTTCTGTCTAACCTTTGCTTAAACACCTCCAGCAAAGTAAAGACCCCCGTTTATTGAGGCAACCTGTTCTACTCTCAACAACTCTGACCATTAGGAAGTTTCTTTAACTGAAACCTGCCATTTCCAGCCATTAGCCCTGCCCTGTGAAGAAACAGCAAACAGGCCTGTTCCATCTTTCTTTATTCAAAGAAACAGCATACAATGGCGTACAACCCAGTAAGTCTTGCCCCTATAGAGCAGTTGCCAGGAATGATGGTACTGGTCTTCACTCCCCCTCTAAGCCGCCTCCTCTACCAGATGTTTCTCAAGCAGTCTCAAACTTCAATGGGGCATCTCTGATCCAGTGGCGGAAGAAGAAGAAGAGGAGTTTGGATTTGATATCCCGCTTTATCACTTCCCAAAGGAGTCTCAAAGCAGCTAACATTCTCCTTTCCCTTCCCCCCCCCCACAACAAACACTCTGTGAAGTGAGTGGGGCTGAGAGACTTCAAAGAAGTGTGACTAGCCCAAGGTCACCCAGCAGCTGCATGTGGAGGAGCGGAGACGCGAACCCGGTTCACCAGATTACGAGTCTACCGCTCTTAAACACTGCACCACGCTGGCTTGCCTGCACCATGAAACCTCTTGGGCACCTGGGGCAGTGTGAGCCACCCATAGGGGAGGGATGCACCACGGGGCCCCTGGAGTCTGCCTGCCTCCTCCCACTCAGCCGCACTACAGCTGGGGGGAGGCAGCGGGCAGACCGTTTGGGCAGCGCAGAGCCTGTGTGCACCCAAGCCACCGCGTCTCTCCCAGGAAAGACCCGTGGCTCAGGCACGCTGCAGGCCCTGGAGTGAGTGCCGTCCAGCATTTTGTCACCCCCCTCAGTGGTGATACCCGCGGCAGCCTGCACCCACCGCACCCCCCTTCTCTGATCTCTGTACCACCCTGCATGTCCTTGGAAACAGTCAGCAATGTCTAGGCAACACGATGACCATATACATACGCAATAGACATTCTTTATAGAATTCCTTCGAACCATAACAAGTACAAAATGAAATCTTTAGTCTCAAAGTCTTCATAAACCCATCTTATTTCGAATGAATGTAGGTAAATAGCAAATGGTGTGGAACAGTGCTCATGTAATAATGTAGTCACTGCTACCTTATGAAGCAACTCTATATTCGCCCACCACGCTGACGAAGAATTCTACGAAACAGTAGTCAATATCCGGAATCACTGTTCAGTGCTGGACATCATATTTGCTGAATACACAAAGCTTCACAGCTTGTCTTTCATCGTACAAAGTTTGGTACCTCACTTCATTTAAAGATTTTCAGAGACTTTGAGACTAAAGATTTCATTTTGTACTTGTTGTGGTTTGAAGGAATTCTATAAAGATTGTCTGTTGCATATGTATATGGTCATCGTGTTGCCTAGACATTGCTGACGTTCTCTTTGCAACACAGGGGTTTGTTTGGTTACTTATTGCTGTCCTTGGAAACAAGCAGGGAGGGGAGCTGGTCCCAGTAGGAGAGGCAGGCTCCCTGCATTCTTCTGCAGCCTCTCCTCCCTCCTCCTCTGCTTCAGCCTCTGAGTCGGAACTGCTCTCTGTCACAGGTGCTCCCTGCTCACCAAATCCTGTTGCCCCTTCAGCATCCAACAACTCCTTCTGCTCTTCTCCTTCTGACCTCTCCTCGGCGTTCCACACCAATCCCCTGGCTCTGAGCCTTCCTCCTCTTGGGTTTCCCTTGTGGGTTCCCCAGCTGGTGACTCCCACCACTCCTCTGCCTCCAGCCAGTCCCTGACACAGAATATAATAACTACTCACTCCTATGCCCCTGCCCTGTGCCTTTGGATCCCATGTCTATTTTGGGGAGATCTCTGGTCTATTGCACCACAAAGCAGGTAGTACCACAATGTGGAAGATGCAGGCAGGAGTGCTCTATGGAAGGGGTAGTCAACAGAGTGTCCTCCAGATGTTGGTGTGCTATGACTCCTCTCATACTTGACTAAAGCTGGCAGGAGTTATGGTCCAGCCACACCTAGAGGGGCACCACATTGGCCACCACTGCTCAGTGCCACAAGCAGGTCCAGCTAACCCTTCGGTTCACATTCTGGCAAGCTACAAGTGCCTGCCCTAGTACTCTCTCTCAGGCTCCTTTGTGGAGACAAGATGCTTACTGGCAGTGCTGGATCAGTGCCAGAATGTATCCCACATCATTCATAATGTTCCTTTTTTACTTTCTATCAGAGTTCAGTGAGTAGAACTATCGTGTGGGTTGCCCTGAGACAATAGCTCTCCAGATTCGGCCTGACACATCCTTTGTTTTTGCAGGTGATATGTTGCCCTGGGAAAGAAATGTTAAGCCATTTCCCTCAAATACCTGAATACACCTTTTTCCCACCACTCCTAGCCAAGCAATGTCTCTCTGTGGGGAGGCGAAAAACTCTAAAAGGTCAAAAGTCCAGCTTTAAGACATGCTTAGATGCAGACAATGAGCTGAGTTTTGAACTCTGCAAGCTCTCTCTGTGTGTAAGAGAAGTCAACATGGAGCAATCCAGTTGTTGCACCTCCCATAATCCCTCACTTTTGACAATGCTGTCTGGGGTTGTGCTTATTGATATGATAGCCATGTTCAAATATATAAAAGGATGTCACATAGAGGAGGGAGAAAGGTTGTTTTCTGCTGCTCCAGAGAAGCGGACACAGAGCAATGGTTCCAAACTACAAGAAAGAAGATTCCACCTAAACATTAGGAAGAACTTCCTGACAGTAAGAGTTGTTCGACAGTGGAATTTGCTGCCAAGGAGTGTGGTGGAGTCTCCTTCTTTGGAGGCCTTTAAGCGGAGGCTTGACAACCATATGTCAGGAGTGCTCTGATGGGGTTTCCTGCTTGGCAGGGGGTTGGACTTGATGGCCCTCTTCCAACTCTATGATTCTATGATTTATTGGAGGGGGAAGGGCAAGGTATGGAGAGCTTGGGCAGCCCCAAGGCAGCACAGCTGCTTGTGCATAATGGCAACCAGGGCCATCTTAACCATAGGAGCCAGGAGTGCAGGGCATCTGGGCACCGGGCTCTCAAGAATGCCAGGCCAAGAGTTTGGGGCCCGAGAGTTGGAGTCCAGGGAAGAGCATGCCCGTCGGTAGGAGTGCCGCTGCGGGCTCTTCTGCTGCAGGTGGCTCTGTGCCGTGAGTTCAGGGGCGAGCAAGCAAGCGAGGCACTGAGGCAGCCGGCCAGCTCTGCCCTCCTGCGCACCTGGGATTGGCGTAGGGCTGTGGAGAGGCCCGCCCAGCACACGCTGCTCACACCACAAGACACCCAGCTTCGCTGAGTCACCGATGCCTCGGGCTGGTTTGTTGAGCTGGGCTCCTTCTTGAGCAGAGATCAGCGTGGTGTCAGCTCCCTACAGAAATGTCAACAACTCAGGGGAACCTCTCCTAAAAAAAGGTCAACAACTCTGGGCAACCTGGGGGGGGGGGAGGCCAGGCGGATCTCTGCACCCTGGCACCGCATATACTTAAGATGGCCCTGATGGCAACTGTATCAGACTGGCTCCACCACATTCCCTACGCAAACTCCTTGCGCCTTTCTCCTCCCACTTTCCCTCCAGTAAGCATGCTGTATTCAGAAGCTGGGAAGGCACTGGTGCCCTACTAACACTGTCTCATGTGCCACTACTGCCTGCAGGGCTGCATTCAGCCTTCACGCCTGAAGGTAGCCATCTCTGCTCTAGCGATGACAAACATTGTCCCTGAAAGCCGAGGAGGAGGAGGAGGAGGGTATTTGGATTTGAAGAAGAAGTTTGGGTTTCATATCCCTCTTTATCACTAGCCTAAGAAGTCTCAAAGTGGCTAACAATCTCCTTTCCCTTCCTCCCCCACAACAAACACTCTGTGAGGTGAGTGGGGCTGAGAGACTTCAGAGAAGTGTGACTAGCCCAAGGTCACCCAGCAGCTGCATGTGGAGGAGCGGGGAAGCGAACCCAGTTCACCAGATTACAAGTCCACTGCTCTTCACCACTACACTACATTCAACACCTAGCCACTTCAGGGGGTACCACTAGGGGCGCATCAGAAGACGGCTGACAATAACATCTCTCCAACCCACACGAGGTAAATTGGAGGCTGTGATGGGAGTAAATAGCCTCCCTACCCCCCCAAGATGTGGTGGGGGACTGCCCTTGCCTGCTGTGCCCTATACCACCCCCGAATTTGTGGGGATGGGGGCACTAGGCACAATGCCCTCCTGTGGGATTTCGGTGCTCCTGGACGCCGTCTCTGATCCGTGCCACTAGCTGCAAGAACTTCAAAAGAAACAATTTGGATGAAGCGAATGCACATGTTTCAAGGAAGAAGGGGGAGTAAAGACTGCTAACAGAAGAGATCTCTGATAAAACAAGACGAGTCGGAGGAACAAGTATAAATCATGAGAAGATACGCCAAGACTCGGTATGGCAAAGGGACTGATGGGGGAGGGAGGAAAAAAACTTTCCTTTCTTTCCTTATGTGATTAAACAAGAATCCCCCCCCCCAAGTCAGAAATGTCGTTTTAAGGACTTAAGCTGTGGATTTAAGGCTGTGAGGAGATAAACTTTCGAACCAAAGCATGTTTTAAGAAGAGCGTGGAATGTATAAGGGCTTTGGAATGACACAGTTAAAAATTCCGTCGCCATATTGGGAAGTTCTGTCGGAGGACTTAAGTCTGAGAGGAGAAATAGAGAAATAGAGCTGTTTTTATATTGTGGGTGAAACTCCTCAGTGATCAAAGATGAGAAGTTAAAAGAGGGATTTTTGTGTTTTTTCTTCTTTTTTCCTAAAATGTGTTTTTTCTTTTCTTTTTTGAATCTATTTTTTTTTCTTATGTATTTTATAATTTTGTATTTTTGTGTATTTGTTTCTTTTTCTCATGCTTGTTGTCTTTTCTAAAACTTAATAAAAATCTTTAAAGAAAAAAAGAAAAAAAAGAAACTCCTCAGTGGGACTTAAGAACGACAGTTCTGTAATTAATGATGGAAAGAGCGCTGTTATCTATGAAGGCGATGATATATGGAAACCACCTCGATTTGAGGATTGGAAGAACGGAAAAATTCACACAGGATTATTATTGGTGTTTATCGGCTTAAGGAGACTATCAGAAGAGATCATAAAGAAAAAAGAGAAAATATATGAACAAGATGTGATGTGGAAACAGCAAGAAAAAACTGGATAGAATTATGAACTCTGTTTGGATTGATTCGGACATTAACGCAATGGCAAGAAGATGATCAGAATCCCCCTTCGGATCTTGAAATATGGGTTCCCTCAACAAAATTTAAAATTCAGCTTTGTAATTCAGAATTTATGTGATTTGATTTGATTGGCCGGTTAATAAAAATTATTCAAAAACACCTCGCCACTTCAGCTGAGGTGGCTCAGTCGGTGAAGCACGAGACTCCTCTTCTCAGGGTGGCAACTTTGAGACCCACACTGGGCATTGCAGGGGGTTGGACTGAATGACCCTTGCGATCCATTCCAGCTCTGCGATTCTGTGATTCTCTCCCCCAGCACATTCTATGGTCTCAGCTGGATTGGAGAGCCTGGCACCCAGACTATAGGAACATGAGAAGTCAGACTCTTGGTCCATCTTGCTCAACATCATCTACATAGGCTAGCATGTGCTCTCTGGGGTTTCATTCCCAATCCCTAACTGGAGAGGCCAGGGATTGAACCTGGATGCAAAGCTACGGCCCTTCCTTGCATAGCATAGAAAGCAGTTGAGGAAACCAGTGCCCCTCCTTTGCCAGCCAGACTTTGCAGCTCCAAAGTGCCGCGCGATAGGAAAGGAGAGGAGGAACGAGATTAAAAGATGGAGGAAGAGCTGGGTGGAGGATAATGAAATGCTCAATCACTCATCCTGAGCAGATATTCCAGCCTTCTCATGGCTGGGTTTAATCAGGCAGGTCACACTCTGACTAGCTGCTGACATCTCTACAGCCACATTTCCACCTTTACTCCTTTTTCCCAGACTCTAATTACACACTCGAGCTGGCCCAGTCGCCTGACGAGGCATCCCAATGCCCTTTGCTTTGCCAAGAAGCGTCCGCAGGAGAATCCGAGAACAGAGAATCTATTTTACTTTAAACTTTTGCTACTCTGCCTTGCAACTCTGCCCTCGTTGGGGATTTGCTAAGCTCTGAGTGTTCTAAGATACCGGATTGTAGTTCTATCCATTCCCAGTATATTTCTCTGTTTATTGGACAAGTCTGCATTAAATCCATTCTGTGTTTAATCTGTCTGCGCTCTGCCCTTTCATCTAGGGGATTGGCAAAGCAACTGGCAATTTTGCAAGTCACACGCAAAAATAAAAAAAACTGCCAGGGGTGCCAACTTGAATAAAATATTGGGGGGGTCCGGGTAAGCACTGCCCCACATAAATGATCACAAGACGTGGTACATGCACCCCATTTGAATGGCAATGCTTATCAACATTGGGAGGGGCCTGCCCCCATCAAATAATTTTTTGGGGGGAGGGCAAAAAGACCTCAGCCCTAAGGAATTGGCTCCTATGAAAGCTGCTGTAGTAAGATGCCAATAATTAAAATGTAACATCTTCAAGATACACATCGAAACAGTAGAAAGCCAAGAAATATTCTACTTCAGAAGTGAGTCTCTCAATCATTTTTTTCAAGTGGGCTTCCAGCAAAACTTGCTGCTTGCAAGGATCTCACACCCCTAACAGGTATGTGTCCAATACTGCCTTGAAGATATCCTACCATGGAGGACATTGCCACAGAAAAGGACCCGTTCCTGGGCACACCCCTGCACCCCCAACCTCTGGCAAGTGGGGGAACTGGAGACTGAGCCAGTTGAGAACAGGAGCTGAGGAGGAAGAGCAAAAAGTATTTCTTGCATTGAGAATTTCTGAGGGGAGTTTTTGCTGAGAACTTTCATGGGTGCGCTAGGAGGAACTGGTAGATCAGGGGTCAGCAAGGCTTACCATGCCTGGGATGGTTCACTGCCACAGAGCCCCCTCCATGGGCTGGAGCATGGGCGCATGTGAGTGCGCACACCCATGATTTCCAGCGTCTGCGTCTGTGCAGACGCAATTTCCGGGATCTGTGTTTGCGCAGATGCAATTTTCGGTGCCACAAAAGCGAGTCCCTGCGCCGCGCTGGTTTAGCACAGCGCACTGGGACTCACCGAGCAAGCAGCTTGGTTCGGGGACAGCTCGGGGGCCAGTAAAACAACCCCCGTGGGCCGCTTGTGGCCCCTGGGCCTTAGGTTGCCGACCCCTGTGGTAGATACTCTAGTACCCAAGGGCATTGTGTTGGCAACCTCTGCCTTCAGTTCTTGTTTGCCATGTGCCAAAATCATGTCTTTGTACCAGCAGAGGTTCTGCCAAGCTGGGATTCCACCTCCTCCCTGCCTTGTTTACTGTAAAGTTGTACATTGAACATTGCACCTATAAAGTCACGACTGCTCCCCAATGGGAAGTTTCTGCTTTGCCAAAGTTGTGTGATATTCAAGTTAACCAAGTTGTGATGAGAAACACAGAACATTATGTGCTCTCTTGTTACTAAGTATAACATCCTCGGCTGTTTTCCTGAAAAGGGGATTGCAGTAATGTTCTTCTTTAAAATCGCTCTCTTTGAACACTTGCCAAACGCCTTCACTTGAGACTTGTGTTTATATGTTCAGTTCTCATGAGTAATGTTTATGCTGGGCATGACCTACTCTCAGTTTTACACACACCCTGAAATCTGCATTTTATTACTAAGCTGGCGAATGCAAAACCCAGACCCTTTGATGCCGGGTTACACCTGTTCCTGCCTCCTCTATAAATGACACTTAAAACTGCACTTGCTGCTTCTGTGTTCTACATGCAAGTCCAGGGAAAGATTAGCACAGAAGCTTTTTCAAACAGAGCGCCACATTCTGGGTGGGTGGGCTATACAATATTAATTTAATTTTTATTTTATTTTTTATTTTTATTGCCCTCTGGGCAACCTTTAGGGGCCACAGGCAAAAGGGGGTGCAAGAATGGATGGATAGCTCAGTTGGTTAGAGCATAGTGCTGATAATGCCAAGGTTCCAGGTTTGATGCCCATACGGGACAGCTATATATTCCTGCTTTGCAGGAGGTTGGACTATTTTGGGATTGGTCCCATCCAGTTCTACAGTTTTGTGATTCTATGATTCTACATTTTGTACAGTATATTAGTTTCTGCATGCACTCACATACTCCTCTCTGCCCTTCCTACGGGCAAGCGAGAGGCATGATCAGAGTCCAAGGGCACATCCAGCCAGACAAAAACATCCAAGGAGAATACGAAGCAAGGCAGGTGAGGGGTGTGGCCTATGGAAAGAGGGCGGGGCCAGGGAGGGCGGGGCTTTAGGAGATTCCCCATCTCTGGTATAGAGCTAAGCAAACAACTCTGTTCCTGGAGAATTAAGTCCTCCTCAGTTACTTTCTCAGACAGAAGGGACAGAAAATAAGAGGAAATATTTTCTCTGTGAAAAGTAGCAGAAGAGAAAACCTCTTGAAAAACACCAGAAGCTTGAAACACATTTAGCTTCCTTAAAAAAAAGAAAAAGCCAGTCAACTTTGATTGTTTTTCTTTGACTGCGGTTAGAGCTAGAATGCTGAACTAGATGTGCTTTTGTTCTAACCCAGCCAGGAAATTCTTTGGTTCTTATCATTAGGGCTGCCAGTTGATTTAAAGAATGTTAAACTCATTCACTCTGCGAACTTTGGTTGAATAATCTGTGGGCTAAATTTGCATCTGGATAAAACAATAAATTTAATAATATATATATATATATATATATATATATATATATATATATATATATAAAATAATAATATTTCTGATGCATGAAACGTGGTCTCTTTGTGTCCACATTATGTGCACCATCCATTGCAGGTAGACCTGGCACCAGCAGCCAGTCACAATAGGCATTGGCCTTCGGTTTCAGAAAGGCCTTTCAATGGCCTAACCTATTTTACCACCAGGCCTGGGTAGAAGGGTGCAGACACTGCTTGAGAGCCACACTGAACTTGCAGTGGTGCTATATATACAGTATATTTGAAGGGGACGCGGGTGGCGCTGTGGTCTAAACCACTGAGCCTCTTGGCCTTGCCAATCAGAAGGTCGGTGGTTTGAATCCCTGCAACGGGGTGAGCTCCCGTTGCTCTGTCACACCTCCAGCCAACCTAGCAGTTCAAAAGCACACCAGTGCAAGTAGATAAATAGGTACCGCTGTGGCGGGACAGTAAACAGTGTTTCCATGTGCTCTGGTTTACGTCACGGTGTCCCATTGCACCAGAAGTGGTTTAGTCCTGCTGGCCACATGACCCAGAAAGCTGTCTGTAGACAAACACCAGCTCCCTCGGCCTGAAAGCAAGATGAGCGCCGCAACCCCATAGTCGCCTTTCACTGGACTTAACTGTCCAGGGGTCCTTTACCTTTAACTATATATATTTTTAAAGGGGGGGGGAGGAATAGTAGTGCTGCCGCCACTACTGCAACAGATGCCTGCTTCCACCTTCCTGCTTGCTACCTCCCCCGAGCTCTGAGAATAGGCTGGGACGAGAAGAAAGTGCTCTTCTTTTCAGGCATTTTGGGTGAAGAGGTCTGGTAAATGCTGGAGCCGCTGTTTTGGTTGGCCATTTTTTCAAAAAAATCTAAGTTTCAAATGTCTTTCTAGCTGCCTGTCAGGGACTGTGCTGAGGAGGGCTGCACTTAGGAAGAATGGTGGGAGGCACCCCCTCCTCCTGATCCTGAATCTTCGCAGGAGCAGGAGGACAGTATAGATTTGGAACAGTGGTTTGCAGAGGGGAATAGTTCAGAAGGCAGAAGCTGGGAAATACTGTATGGGGAACAGCTAGCAGAAGAAACACTGGAAGAGAGAGAGTTAACAGATTCACAGTCTCTAGACAGCATTCACCCCCCTTCCCCAAAGTCTCGGAGAGCTCAGAAAGTGTCAGAACGGAAAGCACAGAGACCACAAACTCAGATTACAAGATGTAGGAGTGACATGAATTAATAGGGACGGAGGGGGGATGACCTTAATTGGGAGCACCGCTACTCTGGTTAGAAGCTTTCTTTTGTCATTCACTGTGTTTATAAAAAAACCTAACTGGTATGAATTCCCTTTCGTTTGATCTGCTCATTTACGGCCATGAGGGAGGAAGCCGATTCCCCCAAGCCTGACACTGCCACAACAACCCCCAGTGATGGTGTAGTGCCAGGGGTCAGCAAACGTTTTCAGCAGGGGGCCAGTCTTCTGTCCCTTGGACCTTGTGGGGGGCCAGACTATAATAATAATAATAATAATAATAATAATAATAATAATAATAATAATATCTTTATTGTCATTGCACCCTCTCGGGGACAACAATATTTTAGAGAGAGAGAAAATGAACGAATTCCTATGCCCCGCAAATAACCCAGAGATGCGTTTTAAATAAAAGGACACATTCTACTCATGTAAAAACCTGCTGATTTCTGGACCATCCAGAGGCCAGATTTAGAAGGCGATTGGGCTGGATCCGGCCCCCAGGCCTTAGTTTGCCTACCCATGCCCTAAAGCCTGGTACCAGCCCTGACAGCAGTGCTTTGAAGAAGCATTCTTCCTCATTGAAAAGACTTGCCATCTGCATCCGTAGGAGCCTTTCTATTCAAAACAATATTTTCCTTCTGTGTTTGTTTTTATGTGCTGCTAGATTCATAAGAGGATATTTCCAGTTGCCTTAAATGTCTTCCGATCAATTACCCATCTGATCAATAAATTCAAGCGCTGCTAGTACCAACAAGAGAAGAAAGGCAGATGAAACTGATGGAGTTTGCAGAGATGGAAAAATGACGGGGAAGATCGGAAACCAGGAAGATCAAGTATTCTCTAAAGACTGGAGTAAATTTGAAATTTATTTAAAAGACCACTCTAAACAGCTAAAATCTTTGGCTGGGATGTAATGACCCTTGTCATGTGGAATTATTTATGATATTTATGGTTATATGATAGATGGATAATGGTAAAAGATGCCGTAAATTTAATCTTAAACATGGAATCCATGGAGGGAGGGAAGGAGGTTCAAAAGAACATTGTATTTTAATGTTTGAAATGGTTATGATAAATATGTATAAAATTATTTTTAAAAGCCAATTTAAAAATTATATATATATATATATATATATATATATATATATATATATATTTCAAGCACTGCAATCCTAGAGACACCATCCATGTGACACGAGTGCTAATTCCAAGAAGAGAATCCAGATCTCTGCCTGCAAACGGGGAACAACTGTACATTTCTGCTGCACTAAGCCAACACGATTAGCCTGGAGAGAGGACCCCAAGGGGATTTCGTCGCCACCAGTGTCCAAGGAAGGAGGCTGTTGCCTATGAAACCGTGCGATAACAAACACACATCCCTGGAACATCCCTTACTTGAGGTATGTTTAAAATCCGAAGCGGCAGGCTTCCCTTGCAGACGGAGCCTGGCTAGCTTCCTATCCCTGATTTTAAGGGCTGGCTGTGTTCTCAGCACTTAAATCTGCTAAATCACCCTGCTGGCTAATTTATGCTGTCACCTTGGCACAACGCATCTTCAAATGAAAGCGTGTGGGAGGTGGGAAGAAGGGGAGGGGGGAAAATAATCTGTTTTCTCTTTCCAGCATCGGTTTTGCTGAGACAGTCTTTGGGAGTGGGTCAGGATTAAGAAAGCTTGAACAAATATATATATATACTGTATATATCGTTCCCAGGTTTATGGGGAGGATGACACACAACTCCACGTCCTGGCTAGGTGAAGGGCAGTAATTGAGTGAGTTCATCTGGAACCTTCCTTGTAAGTTGAAAAGGGGGGTGTTGCTCTGTTTTTCTAAGTGTGCGACCCACCCTTGTCTTCCTGCTCATCTGGGGGCCCTGGAAGAAAGGGGTCAACTCCTTGTACTCCAGAGGGGTCAGAAAGAGTGGCAGCGTGGGGGAAGATTTATAGAGCAGCAGGATCAGAGATCTTCAAGCTCTCAAAGGAAGTTGCTGGAGAGGGGCAGAGAGTCCATGGTTGGAGGCAATCATTTCTTGAGAGTGGAAGATGGCATGGGGAGATGTGGCTACCGTTTTCCAGTGAGTGCATAACTCCAGCATTTATCTGATGAAAATAGGGATGTCCTATTCCACTATTATTATTACAGTGACCTTGGTTTACAACCATAATCCGTTCCGGAGGTCCAGTTGCAAACCAAAACAGGTTCTAACCCAAGGAGCGCTTTCGCCAATGGGGCCTCCAATAAATAAAAAAAAAAAGGTTGTAATCCCCCCAAAATTGGCTGTAATCCAAAAAAAGGGACACACACTTCTGGGTTTGATGTGGTTGTAATCTAAAATGGTTGTAATCCAAAACGGTTGCAAACCAAGATACCACTGTATTATTATTATTATTATTATTATTATTATTCCCCACCCAGGTGCCTTCCAACATATATAAAAACATAATAAAACTTTAAACTTTCCTTCCCTATACAGGGCTGCCTTCAGATGTCTAAAGGTTGTATAATTACTTACCGAATTTTTTCATGTATAAGACGACCTTTTTTCTGATATATTTTTTTGCAATAAATTGAGGGTCGTCTTATACACGGGTTAATATGCTAAGTGTGCAAGGGCTGGTCCTGCGGCAATAGCAGGGAAATGTCAGAATGGAGGCTGCTTACCTGCCCTTCCTAGCTTAGGAAGAGTATTCGGTGAGTGCCAGTATGCGGTGTATTACGGCACCAGTTCCATCAGCCAGAGCGGGGGATCGCCGAAAAGCTGCTCAACAGCTCAGCGAACTTACAAAAGAAGCTCAACAACTGTTGAGGGCTCCCAAAATAGGGGTTGTCTTATACATGGGGTCGTCGTATACACGAAAAAATACGCTACCTCCTTGGCTCAGGGGTTGCATGACTCTATGTTGTTGTTGTTGTTGTTGTTGTTGTTGTTGTTGTTTAGTAGTTTAGTCGTGTCCGACTCTTCGTGACCCCATGGACCAGAGCACACCAGGCACTCCTGTCTTCCAGTGCCTCCTGCAGTTTGGTCAAACTCATGCTGGTAGCTTCGAGAACACTGTTCAACCATCTCGTCCTCTGTCGTCCCCTTCCCCTTGTGCCCTCCATCTTTCCCAACATCAGGGTCTTCTCCAGGGAGTCTTCTCTTCTCATGAAGTGGCCAAAGTATTGGAGTCTTAGCTTCAGGATCTATCCTTCCAGTGAGCACTCAGGGCTGATTTCCTTAAGAATGGAAAGGTTTGATCTTCTTGCAGTCCACGGGACTCTCAGGAGTCTCCTCCAGCACCATAATTCAAAAGCATCAATTCTTTGGCGATCAGCCTTCTTTATGCTCCAGCTCTCACTTCGATACATCACTACTGGGAAAACCATAGCTCTAACTATATGGACCTTTGTTGGCAAGGTGATGTCTCTGCTTTTTAAGATGCTGTCTAGGTTTGTCATTGCTTTTTTCCCAAGAAGCAGGTGTCTTTTAATTTTGTGACTGCTGTCACCATCTGCAGTGATCATGTAGCCCAAGAAAGTAAAATCTCTCACTGCCTCCATTTCGTCCCCTTCTATTTGCCAGGAGGTGATGGGCCCAGTGGCCGTGATCTTCGTTTTTTTGATGTTGAGTTTCAGACCATATTTTGCCCTTTCCTCTTTCACCCTCATTAAGAGGTTCTTTAATTCCTCCTCACTTTCTGCCATCAAGGTTGTGTCATCTGCATATCTGAGGTTGTTGATATTTCTTCCGGCAATTTTAATTCCGGCT
This sequence comes from Podarcis cretensis, assembly GCF_951804945.1. Taxonomy (NCBI): domain Eukaryota; kingdom Metazoa; phylum Chordata; class Lepidosauria; order Squamata; family Lacertidae; genus Podarcis; species Podarcis cretensis. The sequence goes on from NC_137178.1 coordinate 13,587,494, forward strand.
TGGGATTCATCCAGCCCAGCCTTTCGCATGATGAATTCTGCATATAAGTTAAATAAGCAGGGAGACTATATACAGCCTTGTCATACTCCTATACCCTCCAACATTTATCTGATGAAAATCAGGACGTCCTAAGGAAAAGTGGGACATTCTGGGCTTGAATCGGAAACCGGGATGGCTTATGTAAATCCAGGCCTGTCCCTGAGAAATAGGGACATTTGGAAGGTTAGGGTATTTGATATTTTATTTTATTTTATTTGTAAGCCGCCCTGAGTCTCTGTCAGGAAAAAATGTGGTGTGTGTAGTAAAAAGAAAATACAAGACTGGCCTAGGGTTATCCAGAGAGCTTTGTGGCTGAGAAGGGCTTTGAACCTGCTTCTTCTCAGTCCAAGGGTGCTGCTTTAACCACTACACCACATTGCCAGGCTCTACTAAGGGCCGTATCTGCCAAGTGCCTGTATTTCCCTGTCATACTATAACTATGCAAAAGAAGTGTGGTAGCCATCTACACTTAAGCCTCTGATCCCACTTTCTCACAGCTTATATTCTGTGCATGCACAATTCCTCCATCCTCCTTACACCAATGCACTTTTTGTCAAATGAAACAAAATGAAAGGACAGCATGATAATATCCCTAGGAAATCAGCAGGGAGGACTGCTATGGCACTAATGCTTTGCATGTCACAGCAGAGAGACGCACAGTGATGCGCATTGAAAGAAAGAGCAATTTACATGCTGCTGAAGAATGGATTATTCAAGCTCAGACAAAGCCTGACTTTCTAGGCATCTTTTTGCTTGTGTTTCTTGACTGCACAAAGTGCTGTTGACATGAAAAGCAATTTTCATGCTTCATAAAAGCCCTGGTGGGCTGGCCTTCAGCGGCTCAAAGATCTTAGCAGCTGCTACTTTGGCTCAGACGGAAAGTGTCATAGGTGGCTGCTGCTGGCTTCACTACAGACACGAGAGAGAGAGAGAGAGAGAGAGAGAGAGAGAGAGAGAGAGAGAGAGAGAGATGTATTTTAAAGGAGGGAAACCATCCAGTTCTCTGCTTGTCTACTCAGAAAAAAGTGTAAACTGAGTTCAATGGCATTACTTAAGGATGAACAAATCTCTCAATTTCAGTTCCCCTCAGATTCCCATTTTTCCTATATGAAATTCAGTTTGCTGCATTTCCATGCCAATCTGTGATTTACTAATCTTTTAGCGTTCCAATTTTAGTATATGTGCTGCCGAAGCGAGAACTGTGATTTACTAATCTTTTAAAAGAGTTTGCAGTGAGGGAACCAGTAGAATCATAGAATCATAGAGTTGGAAGAGACCACAAGGGCCATCGAGTCCAACCCCCTGCCAAGCAGGAAACACCATCAGAGCACTCCTGACATGTGGTTGTCAAGCCTCTGCTTAAAGACCTCCAAAGAAGGAGACTCCACCACACTCCTTGGCAGCAAATTCCACTGTCGAACAGCTCTTACTGTCAGGAAGTTCTTCCTAATGTTTAGGTGGAATCTTTTTTCTTGTAGTTTGGAACCATTGCTCCGTGTCCGCTTCTCTGGAGCAGCAGAAAACAACCTTTCTCCCTCCTCTATGTGACATCCTTTTATACATTTGAACATGGCTATCATATCACCCCTTAACCTCCTCTTCTCCAGGCTAAACATGCCCAGCTCCCTTAGCCATTCCTCATAAGGTATCGTTTCCAGGCCTTTGACCATTTTGGTTGCCCTCCTCTGGGCACGTTCCAGTTTGTTAGTGTCCTTCTTGAACTGTGGTGCCCAGAACTGGACACAGTACTCCAGGTGAGGTCTGACCAGAGCAGAATACAGTGGCACTATTACTTCCCTTGATCTAGATGCTATACTCCTATTGATGCAGCCCAGAATTGCTTTGTAGATGACCCTCGGATGAGGACCTCAGTGTCCGGGCAGAATGATGGGGGTGGAGACGGGCCGAGGCTGTTTAGGGATTTAAAGGTCAGTACCAACATTCTGAATTGTGCTCAGAAATGTACTGGGAGCCAATGTAGGTCTTTCAGGACTGGTGTTATATGGTCTTGGTGGCCGCTCCCAGTCACCAGTCTAGCTGCCGCATTCTGGATTAGTTGTAGTTTCCGGGTCGCCATGTAGAGCGCATTGTAGTAGTCCATGCAGGAGATAACCAGAGAATGCACCACTCTGGCGAGACAGTCCGCAGGCAGATAGGGTCTCAACCTGCATACTAGATGGAGCTGGTAGACAGCTGCCCTGGACACAGAATTGACCTGTGCCTCCATGGACAGTTGTGAGTCCAAAATGACTCCCAGGCTGTGTACCTGGTCCTTCAGGGGCACAGTTACCCCATTCAGGACCAGGGAGTCCTCCACACCTGCCCGCCTCCTGTCCCCCCAAAACAGTACTTCTGTCTTGTCAGGATTCAACCTCAATCTGTTAGCTGCCATCCATCCTCTAACTGCCTCCAGACACTCACTGCCTTCACTGGTTCCGATTTAAAAGAGAGGTAGAGCCACTGATAGCCTTATCCTCCATGCATTTGTTTAATCCTCTTTTAAAGTCATGGCCATCAGCCAAATCTATAGTTCAATATGTGCTGTTACTATTAATACTTTTTTTCCCTTTGGTCTGTGCTGCATCTGAAGCAGTCTTTCCATGCGGCTTCTTGGGTAGTCAGTGTAAAACTGATTGTGATGGGCAGAATCGCTTTGGGTCCTTGGTGAATTCCCCTTGGAGCTATCCTTTGGGGGGAAAGTTCCATGAGATTCCCAAAAGGACCTGCTTCCGAGAAAATGGGTTTAGAATGCAAATTGCATCGTATGTGTTTTGTTTCTGCCACCATCAACACACATGCATCCACTCACATCCACAAGCTCATATCTTCCCTGGTTAAGAACATAATAATAATAAATGATAATCTCATCAGCATCAGAGCCACTGATGAATCAAAATTCTATGCATAAAGAATCAATCCCTCCACCAATATCTCCCAGGAGAAATGTTCTGTTTTTTACAAGTGCATAAGAAGTTAATTGGACATTTCGGAATAAAAATGGAAGCCTTGATCCTGCTATAAAAGGTGATAGACTGAGTTTTTAATCTCAAGATTGCTTATTTCATCCCACCCCCACTTCTTTCTCTCTCTTTTTGGCTTTCCCTATAAACTCGCAATATTATAATAAAGCTAACCGGTAAAGCCTGCAGAGTACATTGTAATTATTCTGCAATATTATGCTGACATGGCAATAAGCTGTAATGAAGCTTGAGCAATTTGTGAAAAATCTGAAGATGACTTCAGGGGGAACTCTTGTTCCATCAGCAGATGTTTTTATAATAATATGACTATTTAATGTGTAAGTTAATGTTACGTTCCAAGTTCAATTGATGAGAGAGAACCTAAACAGGAGGAAGCAGAATAAGGTGGTAGACTTGACAATAATCCTTCAGACTCCAAGTGGGCAGTGGCAGACTCTGAGCTCTCAAATTTCTTCTTCTTCGACGATCACTCGTAGCCGAGTAAGATTGTCTTCCATAAACACGGTTTTAACAGTGAGTCCGTGAGTGACTGTGGAGGCCAATTCTGGATCCACACATCCTTCCACAGTGGAGACATTGGTTTCTGGGCAGGAGTTGATCACGGTGTGGATTTGCCAAGCATGCCGTCCTCTCAGCACGTTTCTCCCTTGTGTCTTGAGTTCAAGTGTCTTCAAAACCTATGACACCTTTGGTAAAGGCTGTTCTCCAACTGGAGTGCAGCTATTCTCCAACTGTTTCCCAGTTGTCAGTGTGTATACTACATTTTTTTAGATTTGCCTTGAGACAGTCTTTAAATCTCTTTTGTTGACCACCAGCACTACGCTTTCCATTTTAAAGTTCGGAATAGAGTAGTTGCTTTGGAAGACGATCATCAGGTATCCGCACAACATGACCAGTCCAACGAAGTTGATGTTGAAGAATCATTGCTTCAACACTAGTGATCTTTGCTTCTTCCAGTACACTGGTATTAGTTCGCCTGTCTTCCCGAGGGTGCTAACCAAGTGATGTGTAAAAATTATTGGAGACACCATTGATAGAATCTTTCGAGGAGCTGGAGATGGCGTTTATAAGTGGTCCATGTTTCACATGCATATATAGTAAAGTTGACAGTACAATAGCTTTGTAAACAAGCATTTTGGTTTCCCTGCAAATGTCCCAGTCCTCAAACACTCTGCACTTCAATCAGGAGAAAGCCGCACTTGCAGAGCTCAGGCGATGCTGGATTTCTCAGATTTCAGTGGTGCCCTGAGTGGCACTAAAATTTGGCAACCCTCACTCTCACTCTCTGTTCTACAGCATTGTTTCGGTGCCCTCTGCACTGCAATGCCCAGGGTGACCGCACCTATCCATGCCACCCTAACACCGCCACTGAATTGGGGATCATATTTTTGAACATAGTTTTGCTTTGTAAACAAAAACAAATCTCCCTGCAAGTAGCCAAATAACACAGCAGGGATGAGCTAAAAACCTGCTCCCTAAAGTGCTAGATTTCTGTTTATAGGTAGATTTTTATAAGGGAGAGTAATAAAAAATGGTTTCTACAGTATTATCACCTCATTCTGCTTCATACGCTGAAGAAATTAAAGCCTACTGACAGTATGGGCGAAAGAACGGAGCTTTGTGAAAAACAGATCTGTTTCAAAAAGTGGGAGACTTTGCGGTCTATTGTAGCTAAATTGGAGAAGCCAAGGTCATGGGGCAGAAATACGATGGGGAATAAAAGGAGAAAAATAAGGTAGGGCAAATCCATGGAGAGCCTTTCAGGTAAGGACAAGGAGTTTGTGTTGGGAGTATAAGGTAAGGCTACCAGATTTTTTTTCAATGAATCTGGGGACACTTTTCAACTTCAGTGGATTTTCTATGGGGACTGATTTGTAAATCTGGGGACAGTCCCCGGGAAATGGGGACATCTAGTAACCTTAGTATAAGGGCTAAGCTTACCTGGAGCAATGCAGATTTTTCAGGAATTCTGTTTTTTCCTCTCTGTTGTCCCTACTTGGTTTCAGCATTAACAGTGAACCTGATGGGGCAATGCAGGGCACACTGTGAGATAATGAGAGATGACAAAGGCCTGCAGAGTGAGCACACATGTGCTAGACGTTGCTCCGAGAATAGACATTGTCCAGATATTGTGGCCTATTATGAAACAGCATGCTATAAATTCGGGACATGCACAGGTCTGTCTGCAGGAATGATTTAAACACCTATGGCAGCCCTATCAATATATTCTGCACAGGACCTGATTCGGGGAGTTGTAGTACAGGAGAATCATAATAAAATTCCGACCAAATGGAAGTGGGGATGAGCCCTGTGTGCCTTTGTCTGTAGACTCAGCTGTGGCCTAAACCACTGAGCCTCTTGGGCATGCTGATCAGAAGGTCAGCGGTTCGAATACTACAAGAAAGAAGATTCCACCTAAACATTAGGAAGAACTTCCTGACAGTAAGAGCTGTTCGACAGTGGAATTTGCTGCCAAGGAGTGTGGTGGAGTCTCCTTCTTTGGAGGTCTTTAAGCAGAGGCTTGACAACCATATGTCAGGAGTGCTCTGATGGTGTTTCCTGCTTGGCAGGGGGTTGGACTCGATGGCCCTTGTGGTCTCTTCCAACTCTATGATTCTATGATTCTATGAATCCCCACGATGGAGTGAACTCCCATTGCTCTGTCCCAGCTCCTGCCAACCTAGCAGTTCGAAAGCACACCAGTGCAAGTAGATAAATAGGTACCGCTCCGGCGGGAAGGTAAACGGCATTTCTGTGCGCTCTGGTTTCCATCATGGCATCCCGTTGCGCCAGAAGAGGTTTAGTCATGCTGGCCACATGACCCGGAAAGATGTCTGTGGACAAATGCTGGCTCCCTCGGCCTGAAAGTGAGATGAGTGCCGCAACCCCATAGTCGTCCAGAGGTCCTTTACCTTTACCTTTTTACAGCTGCAAATATAACGTTTTAAGTGCATTATACAAATGTGACACTAGGTGGCAATGGGATGCTTATGGCAAATTCAATATATTTTTCAAAACTTTTTTTAAAAGCATTTTCACAGCATTTTTTTTTTATGTGTCGAGATTCCACTTGTATGTGGCCCATTATGTGGGCATAATGCAAAATGATCAACTATTTATCCAGCAAAGCCTGAGGACTGACTAGCCATTTATAAAGCAAATATTAGAGATATATAGAGATGCACATCTGTGTATATACAGGGCCTGCCCCTATTCATGAGCATCAGGGTGTCTTCTAAAATCTTCATTAAAGCCGAAATAAAAGATAAACTATCAACATCCTACTGTAGCAACCAGAGACTCAAAACCAAACCCAGGCCTGTATCAATTCTGTCCAATTTCAGTCTCGCTGGCACTCAGTCACAGGTCCACCCTGTCTCACTTTGCAAATATTTTAAAAGAATGCATGGAAAGTTGGCGCTTGCATCACACACTTTGTACACACTTTTTACACAAAAGACGCACATTCCAATGCACGAGTCTTTAAAGAAATGTGCTTCCGGTCTGCATTCTCCATGGAAACAATTGTGTTTCTGTGCACACATTTTGTTTCGCAAAGCGTGTTCTCATTCAAAGAGGGCACGTGTTGCGGTGGGGTTTGCCAAGCCGCCGCCCCCCCCCCCCCCATTGCTGGGCAGGTAAGGATAGATGGTCTCTGGCAGTGATTGGTCTCTTGAGTTGCTGGGGCAATTTTGATGTTGCCAATTTGGGGGAGGGAACAGAGGTTTGTTAGGCTGGGCATGCAGCTTTGCACTTCCTCTTTCGCTGCGCGCACCGGATCACCTGCCCACCCTCCCTAATTTTAGGTCTTGCGTGTTGACCTTGCTACGCCTGTCATGGGGTCATCTGCCATTGGGGCAGGGGCGTGGTAAGAATTTTGTCCAATTGGCTTATTGGCTGGTGCCATTTGGTTTTTGCCTACTGTGTAGCAAATCGTCACAACTTGTAAGGTTGCGGTTAGGCATTGGTTAAAAAATTGGTTGGTGGAGGGGTAAGGATTGGCTGGGCCTGCCCCTCCAATGCTGCTGCTGCGAGGGAATTCTATTAAAGGAATTCGGGGGCTTGCCATGCTTTCGTCCTTATCCCTGGAATCAGATTTGGGCCACGCAAACCCCTGGGAACATGCGGGGAGAAGGTGAGGGCCTGTGGTGCAGCTCCAGTTTCTCCCCAATATTGAAACAAAATAAAAAAAAATTTCTTTCAGTAGCACCTTAAAGACCAACTAAGTTAGTTCTTGGTATGAGCTTTCGTGTGCATGCACACTTCTTCAGATACACTGAAACAGAAGTCACCAGACCCTTCTATATAGTGAGAAGGTGGGGAGGGGTATTACTCAGAAGGGTGGTGGGATTGGGTGATTGGCAGATAGCTGTGATGAGCCTGTTGACGACTCTTAATGGCTGCAATAGGTCTTACAGGAAAAAGCAAGGGGTGAGAAGGTGAAAAATGGCTTTGTCATGTATTATGAGATAAGAATCCAATGTCTTTGTTCAGACCAGGTCTCTCCATGGTTTTAAGTTTGGTAATAAGTTGCAATTCAGCAGCTTCTCTTTCCAGTCTATTTCTGAAATTCCTTTGTAATAGAACAGCTATATACACCCAATATTGTTTTCCCTTTCTGACTTTCTCTGGAATCTGGAAGTCAGTTCTGTCCCCAGGTGGGGGACAGATAGTCCTAACCAATGCCTAAGCAACCACTCACATCCATGTATGTTAATAAAGTTGTGGCCAAAATTATGCCAAAAACCTTAAACAAAAATTCTGTGTGATTTATTTAGCGGGGGGTGTCTTGGGGACCTCAACAATTTAGCGGGGGGTGTCTTGGGGACCTCAACATGCAAAACCCAAAGAAGTGCATCATCTGACTGGGAGTCGCATTCCAGTCGGGTCCCAGGCACAACCTTCCCCCCAGCTCAGCTACTTGAAATCCCTTTTATTCAGAGATGCCAGGGATTGCCAGGGATGCCATGGAAAACTGGTACTCTTCCACAGAACTGCTCACCCAACCCTCATGTGCTACCCATGCCAGGAGCGAGCCACACAAAAACTGCTCAGTGCTCCAGATGGCCACCTCTCCTGCCCAGATTTTGCATTCAACGAACACTTCTGTTGGCTTTTCCCATTCATTCATCCTGTTGCCAGAAACCTTCCAGGAGGCTGGAATGCTGGAGGCACTGACAAGTCAACGTAGCCACCACCAAACAACCAGAGCCAAACAGAAGGAACCAAGAAGACGGCGAAGGGGAAGGAGATCAGAGGCAACCGTCAAACAGCCAAGGTATAAATCACAGAGGAGGGAGGAGGGTTCCTCCCTGAGCAAGCCAGGACTGCTCCAAAACCAGCCTGCCCTCGGGAGGGGAGAGAAATATCAGAGAAATACCACAAATCAACAAACACCTGCTGTCTGCGGCTCTTTCAGGCCTGCGTAGGATATCAAAGCGGCTTTGTTAGTCCTCCTCTTCCTTTGTTTCAGCAGGTACAGAGGCTAGCCTCCAGGAATGAAACAACCGAAGAATTGATTTGCTGAAACAGAATACGGACCGTGTGGCTTGGCCTTCTGTTTCCAACAGATCCCTAGATCCGGCCACATGTAGGGCAGGAAGGTGGCTTCCAGGGACAATGCCAATGCTCAGCATCACTGGGCTGAGGACCCAGATCCCACCAGGTGGCCCACTGATGGAAAACCCACCAACTGCCCCATTTTAAGTGGGGCAGCCCGGATCACGGAAGCCCATCCCCGCTTCTGTTTCGATACTGGAACACCCAGTTTCTTGGTCAGGCGCACTGGTGTGAGTGCCAACCAAGAGACGCTCACTCTGGCAATCGTTAGCAGCATCACGCCAAAGTGCCTTCTGGTCCAGTGTTCTGGCATGACTCTGCTGATCACCAGAGCACCAGATGAGAGTGACGAGAGTAAGGCCAAGTGAGGAAGACAGGGAGGGCAAGGGGGTGGCACAGGTGGGGAGCACAAGTGGTGAGAGGCACAGGGATGCCAACCTGAATAAAATACTGGGTGAGCAGGTAAGCCCCGCCCCACATCATCAATCGCATGACACGATGCACACATACCACTTGAATGGGAATGCTCATCAGCTTTTGGGGGGGACGACCCCCACAAATATTTTATTGGGGGGCCGAAGACCCACCAGCACCTAGGATTTGACTCCTATGGGTGGAGAGGGTAGGTGGGGGGGCAGCATGCAGGGGGGGTTCCAAGATTTGGTTTAGATAAAGTTGGAGGTTAGGAGATTGCAGGATCTGTTGCACGAGGAGGTCAGATTCCTGAAAGCTGAGGGCTCACGAACACTGCCTTGTCTCGAAAACACCATTGTACCCTTGCACATCTGGTGTTCTTGCCTAGTAGTGAGCTCACTGAACATAAACCAGAAGGACCTGAGATTGAATCCTTGCACAGCTGTGATGGTTTCTGAGAGATGGGACTGATCATTCCCTTGCAACTGAACACAGCTTACAGGGTCACTGAGAATAATAAAATTGGGAGTGGGAATTGTGTATTGTACCCTGGGTATCAGGGACGTGGGTGGCGCTGTGGGTTAAACCACAGAGCCTAGGACTTGCCGATCAGAAGGTCGGCAGTTCGAATCCCTGCGATGGGGTAGGCTCCCGTTGCTTGGTCCCTGCTCCTGCCCACCTAACAGTTCAAAAGCATGTCAAAGTGCAAGTAGATAAATAGGTACCACTCCAGCGGGAAGGCAAACGGCATTTCCGTGCGCTGCTCTGGTTCGCCAAAAGCGGCTTAGTCATGCTGGCCACATGACCCGGAATCTGTACGCCTGCTCCCTCGGCCAATAAAGTGAGATGACGCCGCAACCCCAGAGTTGGCCACAAATGGACCTAATGGTCAGGGTTCCTTTTACCTTTATCCTGGGTATTGTTTAATAAAGAGTACCCTGGGCTCTTTAAAGGAATGGCAGGATAAAAAATGCCCTGCTGCTGGATGTTGTCAGGAATGAGTCTTGTGGTCTAGGAGAAGCCAGAAAAAATTGCCTAAGTGGTCACATCTGGTCCAGCGGTCACTCTAGGGAATGGTCCAGTTCATTGTAATCCCAATCCAGACAAGGGAGGGGAAGCAAAAGAGGCCAGCGCATTGAATCAGGAAGGATGGATGTATAAAGTGACAGCAGGAAGGAAAGGGCAGGAGGTTTTCCTTAGGTCTGGCTGGCCCAAGCCTCTAGCTCAGAGCAGATGGAACAGGGCTTGTTGTGGGTCAAGACTGAATGACAGGAGGAAGCCACTAGAGGAGAAGTAGGATGAGGGGCATATGTCAGGGTCAACGATAACATCAGAGGCTGAATAGGGGTGGGGAGATTGTATGTCCTGGGAGGAGAAGCATGATAAGAGGATATTAGGACTGCAGCTTGCATTGAGGAGAAATGAAGAACAGCAGCACATGTTCATTGCAAACAAATTACTGATCTGGTCTGATTCAGGCGCAACTGATCCTAATTAATCCATCTGGCCCCAGAGTAGGCAATTTAACAATACAGCAGGGGAAGAGATCTCTCCCCACACCCACCCACAATTATGCTTACTTTAAGGACCAAAATGGTTAAGATAAGAGTAACATTTAAGAGAATGAATTTGAAGATTAACAAGGATTTTTCAAAGTTCAGCAGCCAAATCTTCTGAATTCATGTTTGGTTCACTCGGCAATTTCAGGAACTGCTTTCAGGTGTACAGTGGTACCTCGGGTTAAGAACTTAATTCGTTCTGGAGGTCCGTTCTTAACCTGAAACTGTTCTTAACCTGAAGCACCACTTTAGCTAATGGGGCCTCCTGCTGCCGCTGCACTGCCACTACACAATTTCTGTTCTCATCCTGAAGCAAAGTTCTAAACCTGAGGTAATATTTCTGGGTTAGCGGAGTCTGTAACCTGAAGCGTATGTAACCTGAGGTACCACTGTAGTTCAGAGGCTTTTGAACGAATTCAACGAACTGCGTTAAACTAGTTCATGCCAAGCACTGCTTTGCATCCTCATCCTGCCTAGGAGCCAGGAAGGCTGAGGAAGAGGCTGAGCTCCTTTCTCCTGGCTGTCAGACAGGTTGTCTTCTGGTCTACATGGGCAAGGAAAAAGGAGCCCCAGTACAGCACTGGTTTCAATTGGGCACCATCTATCTGGAAGCAGTCATCAACTAGATAGCTGCTTGTTTATAGAATTAAAGGCTCCCTCTTCCTCTCCGCTGTTTTTGTTTTGTTTGTTTTTAAATTCGCAGAGGGGATGAGAGCAGAAAAACAACTAAAAACAACACAGGCCTGAGAACAAGTGCTTGGACTCTTAAGCAAATCCCATCTGGCTGCCAAACCACACATGAAGAGGAGAAAGGCTATTTATCCTGGAGGGCTAGGCAGCAATTTAGCTGTCTAGAAAAACAGTAGCTCTGCAGGAGGAAAACAAACAAACAAAAGAATCAGCCTGGCCATCTGAAGCTCGGGCTGTAGTCCTTAACCCTTTCGTACACAGGGCCACGGTGGTGCTCTGCTTTCCAAGAATGAACTGTGTTGGGTCGTGTGTGGTTTCTTCCAGCTAACCCAGGTTGCCATAGTGGTGAAAGAACTGCAATGATCTTCTGGGACAGAAAGCTGATTTACCATAATCAGAGAGACTCACTGATCAACATCTAGTGTGCTCAAGCTTTGTAGCACTTGCCAACAAGGGATACAACCACAAATAAGGGGGCCACCACCGAGAAGTGACCGCTCCACAGGCCTTACCCAAAGCAAATTGCCAGTGTGGGAGTGACAATCTGGACTGGTACACAAGCATATGAATTGGGGGGGGGTGTCTTTAAACCTCTGCTCCTCCCCACTATGGTCTCAATCTGGATTTGTTCCCACGCCTACAGTTTGTGAATTGGAAGACTCCCATTTGCTTCAATGGAAGCTCCCCCAGTCATGCCAACTTTAGACATGGAGGCCCATCTACTCTTCATTTTAGGGTCTCCCCACACTGGCAATATGTGTATTTAAAAACACCATTGCATTAATGCACAGCTAACATGACTTGTAGTTTGGCCCTTAAATACATAGATGTGCAGGGGTGTATGGGGTGTTAGGGGAGGGGTAGTTCCTCTGGTGGGGGACACGTCATGCTTCTTCTGGGGTAGTTTGTCCATCTTTGGTCCTCACCCTGCATTCAGATCTCACCTGTGTGGTGTAGTGGTTAAGAGCGGTAGTCTCGTAATCTGTGGAACCGGGTTCACGTCTCCACTCCTCCACATGCAGCTGCTGGGTGACCTTGGGCTAGTCACACTTCTTTGAAGTCTCTCAGCCCCACTCACCTCACAGAGTGTTTGTTGTGGGGGAGGAAGGGAAAGGAGAATGTTAGCCGCTTTGAGACTCCTTAAAGGGAGTGAAAGGCGGGATATCAAATCCAAACTCTACTTCTTCTTCTTCTTCTTCTTCTTCTTCTTCTTCTTCTTCTTCTACCTGTGGCTCCCAGAAGCTGTCAGCATGCCACAGTGGCTGGCTAAAGCAGGTGAGGGCAGCTAATGGGTCTCAAACCCTCAGTGAGTTAGGCACTTCCCCTGCATGTGAAGACAGGCTCTGGCAGATTGAGCAGACAGGACCAATATTGGGTCCAGTGGTCAAGGTGGTTTCTGCAAGTGCTGTAGAAGGATGGTGCTTGTCCACCTGGGAAGGGAGCCCATCCAGGAGAAGGAAAACTCTGACCCTAAACCTCCACTGCCTTGCGGGATATTTTTGGGAGAAGAAAGGGTTAAGGAGTAAACCTCGCACAAATCTAAAGTGGAGTCCCTAAAACAGTTGGATGGCGTCTTGTACTCCTCCTTCCAGCAAGTCCTGCAACCAAGCTGGTGCCAAACATTTTGCTCTGCTTTCCTTTGGACCACAGCAGCGAGGCTGAGAGGCAAGTGTTGTCATCTCGGCAACCCCGTGGCCTCCATACACACTGCCCAGGCCTCCACCCCAGAGACGTCACTTTGGTACTGCCAATGCACCAAACTTGATTCTCTACAGATGTTGTCAGACTGCAGCTCCTATAATGCTTAACCATTGGTCACACTGGCTAGGGCTAATAATAACTCTCCGACAACATCTGAAGGGTGCTAACCAGTACTTTTTTTCCTTAAAAAAATGTTTAGAGGTACTCTCTCGTTTCTTTTTTTGCCAATTTCCCCCCTGTTTTTAATTACCGTATATACTCGAGTATAAGCCGACTTTTCCAGCACATTTTTAATGCTGAAAAAGCCCCCCTCGGCTTATACTCGAGTGAGGCAGGTGGCGGCGGTGGAGGGACGAGTGGCCCAAAAGGAGCCCTTTCTCACCACTGGTCCCACCACCACCGCCTGCCTCTCTCAAGGGCACGCACAGGAGCCGTGGTTGGCAGAGGCACTGCACTGCGCTGTGCCTCTCCTAACTGCGGCTCCTATGCCTGCTCTTGCAAGTGGCAGAGGTGGTGGCAGAGGAACAAACAGCCCGAAAGCAGCCTGCTTGTTCTTCCTCCTCCGCTGCCGCCACCACCAGGTTTGTGGCGTGGTGAACCGGTTTATACTTGAGTCAATACGTTTTCCCAGTTTTTTGTGCTAAAATTAGGTGCCTCGGCTTATATTCGGGTTGGCTCATACTTGAGTATATACGGTAGTCAAAAGCTAAATTGATGGGTTTTACTCAAACCACCTGCACAGACAAGAGAAGGAGGTCCAGAGGAAAGGGGAGACAGGGCCATTTCCAGAAAGCAGCGGGATATTCCCTTCTCACTCCAAAGCTTTCAGGATCATCTTGTTGGCTTCCACGCTGATCTGTGCTTCCGCCTTTGCCGCTTCGTCAGAGGCAGACGCCAGCTCCGACAGGGCCTTCTCCAGGTTCGACTTGGCTGTCGCAGCATCCAGCTGATCCACTTCCTCAGCAAGCAGCTGGACCAAAGAGTCTACGTTCACTGTGATGGAGCCGCTACTAATGAAGTACAGTGGACGCTTGGGTTGCAAACGTGATCAGTGCAAGATGCATGTTCGCAACCTGTAGCGTTCACAACCTGTAGCGTTCACAACCTGCGCCTGCACATCTGCGCATGCGCGGGTTGCGATTTGGTGCTTCTGCACATGCGCAAAGTGTGATTTAGCGCTTCTGCGCATGCGCGACCGCCAAAACCCGGAAGTAACCTGTTCCAGTACTTCCGGGTTTCGGCAGTCCGCAACCCGAAAAAACACAACCTGAAGCGTCTGTACCCTGAGGTATGAGTGTATTTTGTGGAAGAGCCATCCTCGGCAAAGACCGTCACAACTCCGGCCTCAGGACTTGCAAGTTGGCGACATGGACGGCCAAGATGCTGAAGGACCCACTCATCATGGGGACGTCAACTTGCTTCACGTTGGCCCCATTGTAGAAAACCTGGGAGGGCGAGGTAAAGGTGAAGGCCATTTGGGCCTGCCCAGCAGTGGTGGCCTCAGCATAGTGTCTGGCCCTGGGTACTCTCATTCTGACTCAAGAAAATCACCATTTTATAGTTCGAATCGGGGGAAATAAATACAGTCAATGGACAAAAGTACAAAGATTCACAAAATGTTTAGGGGTATGCGTCCCCTCAGAAAAAAAAGCACTGGTGCTAACCCTGGTCTAGTAGATGGCTGCCTTTTAAAGTGCTTTTGCAACCTGAGGTCATGGCTTTTTTCTATAAATACAAACCAAAGATACGTTTAGAAATATTTCAATGTATGTTTCCCCCCTAGGGACTGATACTAGCTGTAACATTTAAATTATGTTAGGCATTCTCAAAGTTCACATGGTTCTAAAAGAGGGTCTATTTGGAAATACATAAGTGCAGAGTTGTTTGCTTCTATATTTATCTGTAACGTAGTGTTCTGTGATTTCTCCCCTCCCCCTCCCCCCGAGAAAAAGCAGTGGGAAGATCAGAACAGCTCTTGCAAGCAAGCAAGGACCTAGGTAAGCAATCCAAGTTCCAATGAACACCAGCACCTTGAAATATTAAACAAAGCACTTCTTGTCAGCCATACGCCAAACCACAACGTCTGTAGCAGGCAACACCGGAGAGTGTGATTCTCATTCCAGGTGCTCTGAATAGCCCTACTCCCTTTGGGGAAGTTGGAGAATTCCAACACAAACAGAAATGGAAATTGCTGTTGTCCATTTATTTTTACCATGTCTGGAATAAAAACCAGTCACAGAACCATTGAATTGTAGAGTTGGAAGGGACCACAAGGGTCATCTAAGCTGAGCTGTCATTTCACCATCGAATACCATTGCTATCGCTCCTGTTGTTGTTTTCAGTCTGCTAACAGTATGTAATTTGTCACACACATACATCCCATTTGCACTGAAATCAACAGCGCGGAATAACATAATAATACTGTAATGGATTCTGCCACAGCAGATAGCAAGATGAATAAGATAGTTTTTATTGGAAGCAGAACTGCAGCAGAATGGAAACAGAGCTGCATGACTCAGAACATTCACTTTATGCTAGCAGCATGTCTCACAACTCCAATATTTATCTCATAGTTGCGATACAAGCTTGCACCAACAGTGAATTTTAGTGTCACCAGATAGTATCTGACTATTCGAACAATTAGCAACTATTTCCCAACCAATATTTGATGCCAATGTTTGAAAATACAGCCGTACCTTAATTCCCGAATGCCTTGCAAGTCGAACGTTTTGGCTCCCGAACACCGCAAACCCGAAAGTGAGTGTTCCTTCTGGTTTGTGAATGTTCTTTGGAACCTGAACATCCGACATGACTTCCGCGTCTTCCAATTGGCTGCAGGAACTACCTGCAGCCAATCGGAAGCCGCGCCTTGGTTTCTGAACATTTTGGAAGACGAAAAGACTTCCTGAATGGATTTCGTCCGACTTCCAGGATACCACTATATTTGGTAGCTGACATAACATGGTGTTTCATATTTGTCAGTTGACATACCGTATTTTTTGCCCTATAGGGCGCACCGGCCCATAGGGCACACCTAGTTTTTTTTTGGGGGGGAATAAAGAAAAAAAATTATTTTCCCCCCCCCAGGCGCGAGTTTCCCCCGACCCTAGCCCCCAGAACAGGTTGCTATCTGCAAGCCTTGGGAGCCCGGTAGGAGCTCCTGCCGGGCTCCCCAGGCTTGTGGATATCTGCCCAAAGCCCAGGGCACGCTGCTCAGTGCTCCCTGGGTTTTGGGCTGCAGGCTGCTGTCCACAAGCCTTGGGAGCCTGGCAGGAGTTCCCGCAGGGCTCCCCAGGTTTGCAGATATCTGCCCGAAGCCCAAAATCCGGCAGCATGCGCCAGGCTTCGGGATGCAGGCTGCTATCCGCAAGTCTGGGGAGACCAGCGGGAACTCTCGCGGGCTCCCAAGGCTTGCGGATAGCTTCCTGAAGCCTGGAGAGCGAGAAGGGTCGATGCGCACCGACCCCTCTCGCTCTCCAGGCTTCAGCGAAAGCCTGCATTTGCCCCATAGGATGCACACACATTTCCCCTTCATTTTTGGGCAAAAAATACGGTATCTGGCACAGTCTCTCTCTCTCTCTCTCTCTCTCTCTCTCTCTGTGTGTGTGTGTGTGTGAGAGAGAGAGAGAGAGAGAGAGAGAGAGAGAGAGAGAGACTCCTCCCCTTTCACTTAGCACGATAGCCATTGTTTTATCTGAGTGGATGAAATGAAAAAACAACATTTTTTAAGCAGGGATGACAGCCTAACTGCGGAACTTGAAAAGCCTGCTCCACTGGTTTTTCTCTCTGAAAAACATCACTGTTACTATAATGCACATTATGTAATAGTGGAAAGACAGAGCCAGGCGTTCAGCAGATGTCTTTTCCCTGTGACTCTTCCAGTCACCCCAGAGCTCAGCTTCCCGCACTGAGTCACATTTTCTTACCAACCTTCCTATGTATTACAATTGGAATCATAAGTGCCAATGGCCGCTGGATGACTTTTACACCTTTTTGTTGCCTCTGGTCTGAGGATATGGAATTAGTTCACTCAGAGCTTCCATACGGAATGAAGAAAAGGAAGTTCTTTCCCCAAAGGGGAACTGGCATTCTTTAAAAAAACCTGTCTTTACAAACATCTCATAGTTGGGGCATACTCCCATAATGTGGGAAATTCACACCTACTAAAGTTTCTCATAGGGACACGGGCGGCGCTGTGGGTTAAACCACAGAGCCTAGGACTTGCTGATCAGAAGGTCGGCAGTTCAAATCCCCGTGACGGGGTGAGCTCCCATTGCTCAGTCCCTGCTCCTGCCAACCTAACAGTTTGAAAGCACGTCGAAGTGCAAGTAGATAAATAGGTACCGCTCCGACGGGAAGGTAAACGGCGTTTCCGTGTGCTGCTCTGGTTCGCCAGAAGCAGCTTAGTCATACTGGCCACATGACCCGGAAGCTGTACGCCGGCTCCCTTGGCCAATAAAGCGAGATGAGCGCCGCAACCCCAGAGTCGGTCACGACTGGACCTAATGGTCAGGGGGCCTTAAAGTTTCTCAATCTTTCATGTGCCTCCAGATTGCAAGGAGGCAATCCCAGAACAATAACTCATGCAGAGATATGGCAGACAGCCTCCAACACGGCCAAGGAATCTACTTGTAGCAACTGAAGCATTCAGCTCCTTCTCACACAGGACTGTGGCAGATATAGCTTGCTGCAGTCAAAGCTGATTAGAAGGAGGGGAAGCCCAGAACAGTGATTCACACAGGGATGCATCAGGTGGCCTAAACCAGGAGTGGGTCATTCTTATACATCTCACCATCAGAAGGGATTGAATGGGTGTGATTAGATCAGTGCAGAGATACAGCAACAGTTACATACCCCTGGCAGATTGGAAGGTCTCAAGCCCAGAACTGTGGTTCACACAGAGATGCAACAGGCATCCTCATCTCTGTGTGGGTACTTTGGTTTCACAGAAACACACTACTGTGTTCCAGAGCAAGTTTGAGAATCGCTTCTTTAAATCAGAGTCAGCTAGTTATACTGTTTTGACTGACTGCGTAAGTGGGAAGGGCAATAGCTGATTGGTAATGGAAATAGGTTGTATTGAAAAGGTCTTGAGTTAAATCTCCAGGTGAAGTGCTTGGGGAACAGGTGATGGACAGATTCTGGAGAGACACTGCCAGTCAGAATATACACTTCTGAGCTAAGTGGACTGATGGTATGTAACTCAGTATATGACAATTTCATATGTTCATAGAGCATGATACAGTGGATGTTTGGGTTGCAATCGGGATCCGTGTGGGATGCACGTTTGCAACCCACAGCATTCGCAACCCACAGTGGCACATCTGCGCACACACGGGTTGCAATTTAGTGCTTCTGCGCATGCTCGACCCCCGGTTCTTCCGGGTTTCGGTGGGTCCATAACCCAAAAAAACACAACCTAAAGCGTCTATAACCCGAGGTATGAGTGTATTTACTTCTGCCTAAACCTCCTATCTGCCAAAAGTTGAAAAGTGTCATTTTAATGGCACATCCTTTGCTTCAAACTCTCCCTGAACACTAAAAACATGGATGAGGAATCTGTGACTCCCATCAGCCACAGCCAGCATGGCCAGTTGCCACGGATGATGGGAGTTGTAGTTCAGCAACATCTGGATGGCCTTCAGGTTAGCGACCTCTGATGTAAAGGGTAGACACCCAGAAGCTTTCAGGTGACCATAAATGGCTTCTAGTACGCATTGTGATGTAGCAGGTAAGACACCAAAATGAGTCTTGCGTTGTCGCCCAACCTCCAAATTTTGTATAGATGTTCCTGGTTGACAATTTGAGGCCTACAAGTATGGATGCAAGTGTGTGAGATCTCAGACCACACAAAATGTACTAAAACATGCAGAAGGTTATGCCACAATAAATTTGTTAGCGTTCAAGGGGGTCAGAGGCCTCTCCACTGTTTTTGTTTTTTGCTGCAAGAGACAAATATGGCTCTTCCCACGGGACATGAAGTCAGGAAGATCTTGTCGTGTTTTTAAAACTGCTCAAATGGTAAACAATTACACAGTAAATGGCAGCTGAGCTGAAAGCCCATAAACAGGGCACACTATAAAATCCAAAGCAGAAACATTAACGCGAGAACACTTTATCCAAACTTCCCCTTCTGAATGTTAATTTGTGTTTTCGAAAGCTGAAGCAAATCGCACAGTCATATATACAAAATGGCTCCACTTATACTGGACACAGGGAAGGAAATTCACTCTTGGCCAACATAAAGTTAGGATTGAAGTGGTAATAAACTCGCCGCTTCTGGAGGTGCCCCCTTTGCGTCAGAGCAGCAGCTGCCATTGGCCTGGCTGCTCTGACATCATGGCACAGGAGCACTGCACAAGAGACCCTTTTCAGGGTAGTCAGGAAAGAATGATCTCAATTCGTTGTGGTAAGTTGTACCAATGCTGACCTCTGCAGCCTCTCAAGAACTGTGAAGGGCTATAGCCTCTCTGGAAAGCACACCCCAACTTTGGTTTAACTCCACCCTCCCAGGCTGGCCATTGGCCACTTCCAGGATGAAGAAATACAAGGAGACTTCCTGTTGCACCGGCTCCTTGCTTGAGTGACAAGGTCTTCCTGAGCTCCCCCGTGGTTCTAGTCCAGGAGTCAGCAAACTTTTTCAGCAGGGGTCCAGTCCAGTGTCCCTCAGACCTTGGGGGGTGGACTACATTTTTGGGGGGGAAATGAACAAATTCCTATGCCCCACAAATAACCCAGAGATGCATTTTAAATAAAAGGACACATTCTATTCATGTAAAAACACACTGATTCCCGGACCATCTGCAGGCCGGATTTAGAAGGCGATCGGGCCGGCCCTGGCCCCCGGGCCTTAGTTTGCTTACCCATGTTCCAGTCAGACTTTGGCCTATGTGAGCAACAGAGATGACTTTTCCTTTTGTACCATATGTGGTGCATACATCAGCACCACAAACAGCTCTTGATTCTCCATCCATGCAGGAAAGAGACATCATACCCCCAACTGTCCTGTTTTATGTGGTATACCCCAGAATCAGAGAAGCCTATCCCGGCTTTTGTTTGCATCCTGAAATGCCCCATTTCTTTTATTTGGAGCTCTGTGTGGCTATAACACAGGGTCCCCGGACGTTTGACACTCTATCGATCCCTGTGCCACCACTGTGATTACTTCCCCACTGCCACCAACCTGTTTCTCTCGGGTATACACGGAGTCCAGACAGTTGTTAACATTAAACCAAATAAACAAGTTTATTTTATAAGCATTCACAAGTTTATGGTTTCAGATAATTTTTCTTGTCAGTTTCTTAATCTTAGTTTCTTTACTGGCCTATACCTTCCTAATAACTTCTAACTGATTATCCCAACTGTCTATCTGACTCCTCTTAACAGATTCTCTCACTCTCTCACATCAAACTATCCCAACCCAGAGACTTATCCTCCCTCTCTCTTCTCTAACACCCGATTGACTCCTTAACAACACTAACTCTAACTCTTAACTCCTCCCCTTGGGTTCCCACTGGCCAATCACTTCACACTCATTTAACCCTTTCCTTCTGACCCAGCATGATGTCACCTAGGAGGGTAAACGCCACACTCTGGAATAACCCAACTGATGAGTGCCGGAGCGCCAGACCCAAAGGCACGTCCCTCCTGACACCCCAATTTTGAGGATGAAAATGTTGGAGGATATGAGACATTGTAATAGCCCAAGTGTGCAAGGCAAGAGCTCTCAAGAAGGAATAAATGCTAGACCACTGATGGACATAGCCTGTAAATGAGGAAAGATGTGAGGCCTGGGGAAAGCTATGAGGGCCATTTAAAGAGTCCTGGAGGCAGCTTCTGGAGTTGAGGTTCTCCACTGCTGTTTCAGAGACTACCTGTCTTCCATAGACATCTGGTTTGCCCCTGGGAGAAAAGGATTCTGGACTAGATGGGCCACTGGCCTGATCCAGCGGGAATGCTCCTATGTTCTTACTTCCATACATCGTCCCATAACATTCTTCAAGGGCCAAGAAGGTTATCCTCTTAACAATATCAGCTGCATGGTGTCTGAACTTTCTGGTCAAGGGTGCAAAGATAAGTCATCTGAATGTTACAGAACTGTTTCCTCCTGGGAAATCAATGACATCAACCTCTCCCCAAGGCTCTCTTACTGCCAAGGGCCACCAACTTTATCCTCTCTTCCCATTCTGCCAAAAATAATATTTCCTTCCTCAATTCTGGCATCAACGTGCCTTCTGCCCTGATAAACACGCTGCCTAGGGCTGTCCGCCGGAACACTGTGGCAATGGAATATGGAATGAGCTAGCCCATCTCTCAGTGCCAGGGCAGAGCTGTTGCTACAGATACAAAGCAATGAAGTTTCCACCTATTCCCTTGGGAGAATATGCCATGCTATGCATCAGATCACAACATCATACCCAGTTTCCTCATCCTTACATGCACTGATTTTGTTTTTATATAATTTCCAGCCCTGCTTGGAACTTGTAAACATGCCCTGCCTCCTGCTAACTCTTTGTATTCTGGACCAGAACAGGCAATACATATCTGGATCACTCCTGAAGGTTTGGAGGGGACTGAGAGTATGCCTTTCTCTGGATAAAAAGTTAGGATTCCAGGTGGAAAAATCGAAGCTGGAAACAGAACTGTTAGAACCTAAGACTAAGGTACTTTCAAGAATGTATAACTTGTTGCTGAGGTGGAATACACAGGACGAAATGGTTAAATCAGCTATGATAAAGTGGGCACAGGACATTGGGTATAACATCATGTTTGCTGACTGGGAAAAGTTATGGACCACCGGTATGAAGTTTACGGCATGTAATGCCTTGAAAGAAAACATTATGAAAATGATATATAGGTGGTACATGACCCCAGTCAAGCTAGCAAAAATATATCACCTGTCAGACAATAAGTGTTGGAAATGTAAGGAAACTGAAGGAACGTTCTTTCACCTCTGGTGGACTTGCCCTAGGGTTAAGGCCTTCTGGGAAATGATATATAACGAGTTGAAAAAGGTATTTAAGTATACCTTCCCTAAGAAACCAGAGGCCTTCCTTTTGGGCATTGTTGGCCAGAGGGTGTTAAAGAATGATCGAACATTTTTTATGTATGCAACAACAGCAGCAAGGATACTTGTAGCTAAATATTGGAAAACTCAAGATTTGCCCACGCTGGAAGAATGGCAGATGCAACTGATGGACTACATGGAGCTAGCAGAAATGACTGGCAGAATCCGAGACCTGGGAGAAGAAGCAGTGGAAGAGGACTGGAAGAAATTCAAGGACTACTTACAAAAACATTGTAAATTATATGAGTGTTAAGAAGGATGAGGGATTTGAAACTAATAGGGCACCATAAAGATTGGTTTAAAGACTATGAGACTGAGTGAAGTTTACGAGAAAAATAAATTTTGAATAAAGATTATGGTAAAATTAGATATCTAAGATTTACATAAAAATATTCAAAGTTAGGGACAAAACATTGGAAATGCGTACAATAAGAATGGAAATTAGGAGATAAATTGCTGATTAAAGTTTCATAAATTTGGAAAGTAGGAGCGAGAGGCGTGAGGAAGTCCAAAAAATGATGGAAAGTTGGCTATTAAAGGTAAAGGTAAAGGTAAAGGTACCCCTGTCCATACGGGCCAGTCTTGACAGACTCTGGGGTTGTGCGCCCATCTCACTTAAAAGGCCAGGGGCCAGCGCTGTCCGGAGACACTTCCGGGTCACGTGGCCAGCGTGACATCGCTGCTCTGGCGAGCCAGAGTCGCACACGGAAACGCCGTTTACCTTCCCGCTGGTAAGCGGTCCCTATTTATCTACTTGCACCCGGAGGTGCTTTCGAACTGCTAGGTTGGCAGGCGCTGGGACCGAGCAGCGGGAGCGCACCCCGCCGCAGGGATTCGAACCGCCGACCTTTCGATCGGCAAGTCCTAGGCGCTGAGGCTTTAACCCACAGCGCCACCTGCGTCCCTCAAAAGTTGGCTATTACAGGATGATAAATTTTATGTTTGTTTCTTTTTTGTTTGTTTTTTCTTTGTTTTTTCTTTGATTATGCTGTTTTTCTTTGTTTATTGTATTAAAAAACCCTTAATAAAAATTTCTAAAAAAAAAAAAAGAGAGAGAGTATGCCTTTCTCGTCCACCCTCCCTTTTGAACAGGAAGTGTGTGCTTAACATTCTGTGTGCATGGGCAATAAATCGTGCAGCCGATTCCTGTATTTTACATGCCCTGCAAACCGCACAATCTGGGCCCATGCAGATATGCCCCGTTCAAAGATGTGCACTTTGGAAATCCCACTGAATTCTGCAGGACTTACTCATGAGTAAGCATCTATAGCATCAGGGTGATAGAATGGCTCACCCTATTCAAGGGGATATTCTCCAGCTAAGGCTGAGTCTTCACACCGTCTTTTGAGGAATAACGCAAGTCGAGAATATTGTGTTCAATTCCAAAATGCAAGGGAGACCTACAGGGTATATATTGAAAGGATCCTTTAATTAAAAAGAGGCTGCTTTCTGCCAGCCTAGAATTGCACAAAGGTTATTAGAAACCTTCTACCTTCATTTGAAACCTCAAACGATTTTTATGGGGATAGGTTTAAGGGTTCTTTATTTTATTATTTTTATTGACTGACCTTAAAATGTAATAAAGTTGGGGCCATTTTAAATGCAGCTATTAAAAACAAAACGACTGCCTCTGTTAGGCAAGCTGAGGGCTGGTTTTCACTCCAGCAAGCTGCTGAAATGATAGGCATGGAGCTCTGCTCCAAAACAAGGCCCTCTTACAGATGGAGACACAAGACTATGTGTCTACTATGTAGAAGCACAACGGCACCACAGTGATTACTAGGAACAGATTCCCCAGTCCCTCCCCTTGGCTGGAGCATTTTTATACCTTTCCTTCTCATGCTTGCCCCATCTCCACTCCCAGCCAGTGGGGAAAATTTTTGTGTGTGCCTATAAACACCAAAAAGGAGAATAGCATCACAAATTTTGGAGAAGTGGGAAAACCAAACAATCACGGCATTTCACTCAGTATGTCAGTTGATTAAGTATGTATCACAGTGGTTTGCTTAGTCTTACAGGCTGAACTAAGTCCTCAGGAATTCCTAGCTATCCTACAAAGACTGTCCCTATCACTAATAATACTTTAATCATTAATTTTTTTAAAAAATTAAAGTGTGAGATATTGTTCCTAATGTTCCTAATCAGTACCAAGTTGCCAGCACAGTCTTTAGTGTATGCGCCGCCGGGGTGCAAAGATCCGCCAGTGCCCCAAAATTTAGTTTAGACCCCAAATTAACTTTTATTATGATGTTCATTTCGCGTGCACAGCACTGTTGAGAATGACAAGTGCCGTCGTTGAGTAAAGCGCCACCATTGTGAATGACAAGCGCCACCACTGACACAGTGCATGTTTGGTAAATGAGCACGCAAAGTCAAAACTCCTTTAGTGAAACAGTAGGTATACATTTCGGGAATACCTAGGTATGTATGTATTTTGTTTTTCTAGCTTGATCAAAATTATTTATTATTTTATAACAGATGGATAGTTAAGAGCTTAGGCGGCTTCAGCAGTGGGTGCCTGGCACCCCCCAGAATTTGGTGCCTGGGTGCCCCACACCCCTTGTACCCCCAGGTAAAGACAGCCCTGCAAGTTGCCATATGTAACCCTACAACCTCTCTTGGATCTCAGACACATGCAAAAGCTCAGGAGCATGAATAGAAACTGAGCTCTGAACAAATGATGATGCCTTTCACTGAGTCAGTCCTATCTGGCTCAATCTTGTCTACTCAGTCTTTGACTATCCAAATTGAACTAGGAATCTTCTGCAAGCAAACATGTGCTCTGTCACTGAGGTGGGCTCCTTAGTGCACAAAGTCCTGAAGAATAGTGATTGTGCTGAACCTGATGTTGAGGTACGTTGTTCATATTCCCATTTCACTGGTGTTTGACTGAGGCTGAGAGAGCACATACACTTTCACCAAGAGTGCTGAGTGAATTCTAGTGTAAGAACTCACAGCCGACTGGTGAATTCTCAGAATGCTAATTCTTCACCCAATACCACTTAACTGTAGTTCTGCAATTGATTTCATAGCTGTCTTTAAAAATCAAAAGTCTGCCCTCAACTGCCTGGGTTGTTGAGCTGGATTATTCAGAGAAACCTGTGCAGGGCGAACAGCTAACTAAACCACCTACTTGGTTGAAATAATCTCTGGCTTCTCTCATTTGAATATTCATCCAGCAGCATCTTCGACCTGCTCTTTCTCTTAACAGCCTCCTCTGCTAAGGGACTATCCAATACTACCTCCCAATAAAGGTTATTACATTCAGAGTAATCACATTTTCCTCTTTTTAATAAGCCAGATGCGCTGTCAGCCTTAATATCCCCAATGTGGCGCTCGCTCTGCCAGGAGAGCTGCGTTGTTGCAACGAAAAACAAAAAAAGTCATTGTGTTTCTTCCATTTTAGTTACATGGGGAAATATAGTGCTCACAAATATTGTGAGGACAGCATTTGCTAAAAATTCCTCTTCTCCTACTCCTGCTCCAATATTGCTAACAATATACCATAGCCAAAAGAACTGTTAGTGAGCTGTTCTAGACTGGGTGGATGGAAGGTGGACCTGCTTTTGATGAGGTTACACTCCCTCTGAAGGTACACAGTTTAGGGATGGAACCATTGCTGTTGATGGAGGTTCAGGTGATCTCAGTGTCTTCTATCAGCTTCGGCTGGTAGGTCAGCTGTGCCCCGATCTGGACAGGAATAACTTCTGTCAGCTATGTTCTGACAACCTCCAGATCAGATGACTGCAATGTGTAGGGCTGTCTCTGAAGATGGTTCAGAAACTCCAGCTGGTACAGAATTCAGCAGCCAGGTTGCTCACCAGCTGAATCTGACACCGCCAGTGAGCTTGTTTCACCAGCCGGTTCATGACACCCACTTGTTACTCCATACAAATGAGCAAGAGGCATCGTCAGGGTTTAAGGACCCGCTCCATCCAGGCAAAAGCAGGTGGAAGGGATGTGGCCTGCAGAGAATCCCAAGGGTCAGATTTAGAGACTTAGTTCTCCATCCAGCTGACCCAAGCAATCTATGGTCACTTGCGTCTCTGCATTTATTTTGCAACCCACTGGTGGTGAAGCTGGGTAATTTTAGACCAGGGGTCGGCAAGGTTTACCTTGCCTGGGCTGGTTCACTCCAGTGGAGATCCCTCCATGGGCCGGATCGCTTCGCCCGCGTACCTGTGATTTCTGGCATCTGCATCTGCGCAGACACAGTTTCCAGCATGTGTCTGTGCAGACACGAGTTTTGGCATCTGCATCTGCACAGACACGATTTCCAGCGCCGAGAAAATAAGTCCCCATGCTGCGCTGCGCCGGTTTAGCGCAGCACGCAGGGACTCACCGAGCAGGCGGCTTGGGGGCCGTTTAAACGACCCCCATGGGCTGCTTCTGGCCCATGGGCCTTAGGTTGCTGACCCCTGTTTTAGACTCTGACTTAATGGGGGGGTTGTATGGGGGGGTTGTATGGGGGTGTTCTTTAGATGGTACAGTGGTACCTCGGGTTACATACTCTTCAAGTTACATTCGCTTCAGGTTACAGACTCCGCTAACTCAGAAATATTACCTCGGGTTAAGAACTTTGCTCCAGGATGAGAACAGAAATCACGCGGCAGCAGCGGGAGGCCCCATTTGCTAAAGTGGTGCTTCAGGTTAAGAACAGTTTCAGGTTAAGAACGGACCTCCAGAACGAATTAAGTACGTAACCAGAGGTACCACTGTATTGCGGTTTCCTTCACTTCAAAAAGTGGTAAGCTAGCCCTGCTGAATTTGGGAGCCCTTCTCCCCATTTTGCAGAGCGGGACCTCACTCCCCAAGTTCCTGCCCTGATGGTACCACCCAGAAGGCCCCAAGTGCGAGAGAAGCACTGGGAACTGCAGGGACGATGAGGGTGTTGAACGTAGGACAGGGAGCAACATTTAGCTGGCTGTGCAAACAAAAGGCCATTTGAGAGACTGTGCAGATTCACCCTGCTTGCCTCTCTTGTTTTGCTGATGTAGCCGAAAAGGGACAGAACAGGAAATCCTTTCCCCCTTTCCTTCCCTGCCAACAGTCTCTTTCTGCTGCTCTGCTGCTGATGCTGCTGTTCTTCTGGGCTTGAAAGGCTTGAAAGACTTCGCACTTCTGTGCAACTTTCCCCAATGGGTTTGCCACCTTAGTCTGTTTGCAACAGAATCCACAAAAGTTCCTGTGTGGCGTAGACAATAAATGTGTCGATTCTGTTAAGGTGCAACCAGACTACTGCTTGCTTTAGAATGCTCTTCGGCATCCAAAGAACTTAACAGGCCCCATAATATGAACCAAAATTATTTCCCATATTACAAACAGAAAACTAAAACTGAGAGATAGTCACTTACCTGGTTGAAGCACATGTGATCTAGGAGATCTGTGCTTAAATCATGCAGTGCTTTTGTTTACCTTCTTGGCTTTATTGACTGATTTATTGTATTCGTTAGATGCGTTTCCCACCAAGTAACACAAAGTGACTTTCATTAAAACCAATTAAAAGCACTCAATAAAAATCTGCGGCAGGCCACAGACAGATGATGGGGTAACCCTTTCCTCCATGCTGTTTTCCCCATCTAAATGTCGCCTAAAGCTACCATTAGTCTTACTTACTGGGGTGCGTGACCTGTATCAATGCCTGCATTTTCTCCCAGCTGGCTTCAGGATGTATGTGTAATTTAGATTAGGGACGGGGAGTAAGCACCTATACACCTCTGGAAATTCTGTACTCTAGTGAAGAGTTAATCTACCAATTTTGATTTCTCTGTTTCTCATATTTCCTTCATAAGTTCTGTTTTCCACATGTCCCAGTGAAAATTCATCATTTTCGTGTCGATTTCTCCTAATGCATTTTTTCTATGCAATTTTGCCTAATCTACACATTTTTGCAAACCATTTTTGCTCTGCTGTATGCTGTTTTCACTAATATATGCATTTCCACCCATACTTTTACCTTACCATATGAAGTTTGGGAGAACTGAGTTGCAAAATTAGGAAGAGTGTCGTTTTCAAAGGAGAGCTGTGCTTCAATTCATGGCTTGTTTCAGAAAGTGTGAATTGGACAGGTTTGCCTTTAAATGCCAACTTAACTGAATTCTCCCTCGTCCCTACTGTGTTCTTATCAAAACTGATGCCCCTGTGACTACACTGGAGTTTTAAAAGACAATTTAGGAGATAATGGATCACCTGTATCAACATCACATGCCATTTGGCTCTAACCTGGCTGTGATAAGATTTGGGTTCTTCTCCACTCATGCAGAGCATTCCATTGCAACAGCCAAAACTGTTTGTGCTACCTGTGCAAAGCCTCTCAGTTTCTCAGCTGTAGAATGGGTATAATGCAGCAGCTAATCTCAAGGGTTTTTACTGTGTACACCTGCTTTGAATGCTTTGTGATCTGAAATGATCTATAAATTTGTATAATAATAGCAATCATAGCAATACAAATTTGGAGCATTCATTCACTGATAGGCCACAGAAGAGGAACATGAGCTTTCTGTTTTACAAATAATCCAGCAAAGATTACTAGAGATACATATTGGTGGACATCTTCCGTGCCAACTTTTAAACACCTCTGAAAACCTTTCTATTCTGCCAGGTCTATGCAGATTACCGTATTTTTTGCCCTATAGGACGTACTTTATCCCCTCCAAAAATGAAGGGGAAATCTGGGTGCATCCTAAGGGGCGAGTGCAGGCTTTCGCTGAAGCTTGGAGAGCGAGAGGGGTCGGTGCGCACCGACCCCTCTCGCTCTCCAGGCTTCAGGAAGACATCCGCAGCCTAGGCAGCCCTGCGGGAGTTCCCGCAGGGCTGTCTAGGTTGTGGATAGTAGCCTGCTTCCCGGAGCATCGGGCGCCCTGAAAGCAGAGCAGAGCCCCGCAGGGCTCCCCACGTTGCGGATAGCAGCCTGCCGCCCGGCGGGCGAAGCACCCTGAAGCAGAGCGCCCCGTGCGCCGGACAGACATCCGCAGCAGGAGTTCCCCGCAGGGCTCCCCACGCTGTGGATAGCAGCCTGCCGCCCGGTGCGCAGGGCGCCCTGAAGCAGAGCGCCCCTCGCGCCGGGCAGACATCGGCCAGCCCCACAAGCTCGGGGGACAGCAGGGAGGCGCAGCGCCGCCATCCCACTGTTCCTCGACCTGGTTCGGTTTCCCCGACCTGCTTTTGGGGGGGGGAATAAAGGGGGGGGAATTCCTTTATTTCCCCCCCAAAAAACTAGGTGCGTCCTATGGGACGGAGCGTCCTATGGGACGAAAAATACGGTACATCCCCCACAACAGTCTGATGGTGTTTGTTTGTAATTTCTTTTTGCTTTTAACTCCTTTTTAACTTTTATGGTGTTATTGTTTGGTTTTATGTTTTCGCATTATTGTAAACCACTGTGATCTATTTTTATGACACAGCAATATATAAATATTTCAGTCAACAAATAATACCATTGGTACTTCTTTGTGGTTTAAAAGACGGAACTTTTGTAAAGCCCCTTGCCTAGTCATCTGGATTGGATTCTCGGTCTCCCCAGGTGACCAGACCAGTGGCTGTTAAACAGCAAATGACCATTATCACAGCTGAACGTGGTTTTTTGAAAAAGAGACTCAGCCACTCTAAATGGCTGGTTGCTCTTAGTTGTGTGTTGTCTTAAGTGGTTTAAAAATCAATGCAGTCATTAAAACAGTAAGTGCGAGCCGTCATGCTCTTGTGGACACAGAGGCCCATCTTCAATTCCCAGGAAAGTATTTTCTTCATAGCCATTTTAAAAAGTCTCGTATGTTTTCAAAGAAAAGTTCAAGCATCAGCTAATTAATGCCCCTGCTGAAACTGTCCATATTCTTCTTCAAAACAAACAGGCACAGCTAATGGGGGGGGGGGGGGGGTTCCATTAAGCCAAGAAAGTATTGGACATCTTATCCAAAGCCCTCAAGAGTCCCATGGACTGCAAGAAGATCAAACTTATCCATTCTTAAGGAAATCAGCCCTGAGTGCTCACTGGAAAGACGATCCCGAAGCTGAGGCTCCAATACTTTGGCCACCTCATGAGAAGAGAAGATTCCCTGGAAAAGACCCTGATGTTGGGAAAGATGGAGGGCATAAGGAGAAGGGGACGACAGAGGATGAAATGGTTGGACAGTGTTCTTGAAGCTACCATGACTAAACAACAACATCCAAAGCCCAAAGTCATGTGCTGGTTGGATGCATAGGAATGGTGGGAGGGACTGGGAACCACCAAGGGCTCAGAGCCACGATGTGTGGTCAGAGGGAGAAGACTGGGAAGAGAAGGTGTCAGAAGCTGAAGTGGTTGTTGTTGTTGTTGTTTAGTCATGTCCGACTCTTCGTGACCCCATGGACCAGAGCACGCCAGGCACTCCTGTCTTCCACTGTCTCCCGCAGTTTGGTCAAACTCATGCTGGTAGCTTCAAGAACACTGTCCAACCATCTCATCCTCTGTCGTCCCCTTCTCCTTGTGCCCTCCATCTTTCCCAGCATCAGGGTCTTTTCCATGGAGTCTTCTCTTCTCATGAGGTGGCCAAAGTATTGGAGCCTCAGCTTCACGACCTGTCCTTCCAGTGAGCACTCAGGGCTGATTTCCTTAAGAATGGAGAGGTTTGATCTTCTTGCAGTCCATGGGACTCTCAAGAGTCTCCTCCAGCACCATAACTCAAAAGCATCAATTCTTCGGCGATCAGCCTTCTTTATGGTCCAGCTCTCACCTCCATACATCACTGCTGGGAAGACCATGGCTTTAACTATATGGACCTTTGTTGGTAACGTGATGTCTCTGCTGAAGTGGTAACAGGGCTTAATGAGCTGGGAGAATCTGTTGCAGAGAGAAGCCCAGGATCAGAGGCAGAAGTGAAGCAGAGGAGGCCATGAGGCAGAGATGAGTTGGGCTAGTGAAAAGCCACAGGTGTCTCCGCTTTCTGCTATGACAAGCTCCTCTCCCCCCTGGTCTCCTAGAACCAGAAGAGGCATGAAAAGAGCAGAGGGGAGGTTGGTTTAACACAGGCATCGTCTCCAACTGCTTGGTGAAAACCTTGGAGAGGTGGAAACTTAGACGACTGTGGGGACCTTTAGTCTTGGCAACTGATCCATGGGGCAAGACCTACCAGGGATGAGCTGCTAGACTCATTAGGCTCGACACTCCACCAAGTCTGTGAAGATGGTGTTCTAGCTAATAAAGATTTAGTTCCAACGGGTCACAATGTGATTTACTGCTGGCTTGTTCCTGACACCCAGTGAGCTTAAGTAGGGCATCTCCAGACTGGTACAGTTCGACACAATCATTGATACTAAGAGCAACTCATTCACCAAGTGTTTAGCCAAAACAGCAGCATCCATGCACAACAGCAAAGGGATAGCACTCTATCACAGGGACTGACCACAATGTGCACACACAACATAATTTTATGTGCAGTGCCAAGTCAAAAGGACACAGTCCTGCTCAGCTATTCTTGGAGGAGAGAATTTGGTACCTCCCTTCTGGAATGGACACTCCCCCTGCCCAGAGGGACTGCTTTGAATTGCTGCCAAAATGTCTACCAAATTCAAAGGTTCTTCCTCAGGTGAGGCATCTGAGGAATTCATAAAGAAGGGCCCCAAAAGGAGATCTGATAAGACAAGCAAAATTCCCAGAGGTGGGTGGTGAGAGTGAGCACTTTCTTAGCCTGCGGTGAATTTTCTTGAGGGCAACTTTGAAGTAAATTTGGAAGTTCCTCTTCTTCTTCTTCAGGTTCCACTTCTGCAGATTTTCAAGGAAAGCCAAAGGAAGTTTGATAACGCTAATGAGGTTTCTCAAGAGAGTTTCCCACTTCCCTAGTGATCATAATTTTTTGAAAAATCCAGCCCTGTCCTCATAAACCCACCGAGAGAGCCTCAGCAGTGCCCATGAAAACACATCTCCTTTGGACCTACTGATAGCTGCAGCTAGTATGTCCAGAATAACATTGTGGATATCACAAAGAAGCAGGGGAGATGGCGTTCTTTTAAGCAATCCACTCCCCCTGCTGCCAGGAAATTGCCTCCATTAAACTCTCACTTTCACAGACAAGCCCTTCAAATCCTGTGCTCAGAGCAATGCAGTATAATGTGTGATCTGCAGGAAAATGGTGCCAAATTCAATCTCTGCCACTTCGAGTCGCAGATCTGGGAAAGAGCTTTGTGTGGAGCCTGTGGGCTGAAGAGCTGCTGTAGATGAAAATTACAGTATAAGGATATTAAAATTGACTTTGTTTTTCACAGGATACCCAAAGGGCCAGAAGAGCCACCTTCATTCTCTATCTATCTATCTCTCTATCTCTATCTCTCAATCCATTACTATCTCTCTATCTCTTATTTTATTTTTAATGCCTCCTCCCTTTTGGGGGCAGTCTCCATTTTGCCCCACTTGATTTTCTGCCCCTTTGTCTAAGGGGGTAATTAATCAGCTCAAAGTGTCTAGCAGGGCTGGCAATATGAAATTACAGCTGTAGCTAAAGATTAGCAGTAATAGGAAATGAAACAGCAGGTCTTTTTCTCCTTCCTGTGGTACAACAAAGATCAATCCAGCGGTCATTACTAGCATGCACACATGGCTTTTAAAAATGTACGGTGTTCTTTATTGTTGTTGTTGTTATTACAGTGGTACCTCAAGTTAAGAACTTAATTCGTTCTGGAGGTCCGTTCTTAACCTGAAACTGTTCTTAACCTGAGATACCACTTTAGCTAATGGGGCCTCCTGCTGCTGCCGCGCGATTTCTGTTCTCATCCTGAAGCAAAGTTCTTAACCTGAGGTACTATTTCTGGTTTAGCGGAGTCTGTAACCTGAAGCGTCTGCAACCTGAAGCATCTGTAACCCAAGGTACCACTGTATTATTATTTTGAAGGCATTCTTAATAGCTGTTTGGAGTTCCAGAAATAAAATTTTTCTCTGACTGGAAACTATCCTTTATCCCATGAAGTTCCATTGCCTGCTCTCTACTCCTCAGGATCTTTGAAATAAAAATAAGGGCTTCACAATCTTTTATCAAATCCTGGGCACTGTTCAAAATGCAAGATGTCTTATGCTGAGTCAGGTTATTGGTTCATCTTAGATCTTCCTACTCTGACTAGCACTGTTTGTTGAAAGTCTACAGCTGAGGTCATTCTAGGTTCTAGTCCTCTCAGTTAGGTTTTCCAAGGATGAAACCTGATGTTTTTGGCATGCAAAGTACATGCAGTTACTATTGAGCTATTTCTCCCTCCTTGGGACACATGAAGTAAATAATCAAGGCCGCGTGGTGTAGTGGTTAGACCACTGGAGTAGGAACTGGGAGACCAGGGTTCAAATACCCAATGGGTGACCTTGGGCCAGTCACCAGCTCTCAGTCTAACCTGCCTCCCAAGGTTGTTGTGAGGATAAGATGTAGAGGGGGTGAATCACTTTTGCCATCTCTTCAGAGCTGGGATCTGCGTGTAATAAATAGATAGCAAATAAGAGAAGAGGAAGAAGAAGAGTTTGGATTTGATATCCCGCCTTTCACTCCCTTTAAGGAGTCTCAAAGCGGCTAACATTCTCCTTTCCCTTCCTCCCCCACAACAAACACTCTGTGAGGTGAGTGGGGCTGAGAGACTTCAAAGAAGTGTGACTGGCCCAAGGTCACCCAGCAGCTGCATGTGGAGGAGCGGAGACGCGAACCCGGTTCCCCAGATTACGAGACTACCGCTCTTAACCACTACACCACACTGGCTCTCTCAGAATGCCTTCTGGACATACACAGAATTCTTTTCCCATATCACCAAGAAATCATTCTCATGGCATTTGGATCTTGTGGAAGGGGACACAACAATTACATCCATACCATATATTTAAAGCACACGTTTATAACACTTTAAGACTCATAGCTTTCCCGAGTTCCCAGGATTCTTTGGGAGGAAGCCATGACTGCTTAGAGAGTCACCACTCAGCATCTGAAATATTAAGCAGTATATACAATTGCTTTGAAATACAATAAAGTTGTACAGTATAAGGGCACGTTAAATGTATGGCATGACTGTCTTATGTTTAGATGTCAGATACCCCCTTTTTCTTAATGGTAACAAGAAGAGGCCTCGGTGCTGTTTCCTGGGTTACATGGCAGGGAGGAGAAGTGGTAACATCATTGAAACTTCTCCTAATGAACCATTAATTCTCCCAACGCATGGCTGATGCTATGAAAAGAAGTTTTATTCTGTCACAAAACTGAAGAGAAATAGACCCCACCCACCCAAGAGAACGAGAAATGGCTTGTCTAAAACCACTCTATTTTTAACTTCCTTTTGAGGAAGCTTTTCAAATGTATATCCAACACCTGCCTGAACATGGTCGTTTCTTTCTTTTTCATTGAAGAGAAAGGAAATTGGGAGACAGAGGCTCGAAAGAAGACTTGTATCATGACTGTCCAGTATTATTTGGCACAGGAATGTACTTCCTGGAAAAAAAAAACCCCAAGGTTTCATTTTTAATGCATGGAACCCGTCCTTGAGACTGGTTCAAACATGTGTGGACATTGGTTTTTATTATTCATGGTTCTTCAACTACTTACAAATTAGGGGGTGGGGAGAACACAGAGGATATAACCTCCCCAAAATGGAAGGGTACATTTTAGGAAAGTATAAAGTACGGTAGCTTCCTAACTTCCTTTGTATGGACATTACAGGCAAAGTTGGTAAGACCAGAAAATTCCATCTAAAAGAAATTCTGGGGTGAATTTAAAATAATAATAAAAAAGGAAGGAAGCTTCCTTCGTCTCTGCAATAGCTCAGTCCTCATGCACACTGGCTGTCAGCTGCCAAGAAAGCAACAAGATCACAAAAGCTCCACTGCTCAGTACCTAACAAAACCATTTTGCAATAGAGCACTCCAACCAGCGCCAATGGAGGGACTTGGTTGAACTGCACCAAAAAGGCATTTTTCGTTAAGCCTGCTCCTTCGGAAGCAGGATTAAGCTCCAGCAATTAATAGAAGCCCCGAGGCAAACCACCAACCTGATGCCACAACTCCTACGCTTTGCAGCCCTCCACCACCCAGTCTGGATTCAATGCAAGCCAGTTGTTTGTTTAATGATTATCTTTTCAGAGAAGAACTGTCCCACTTCTCAGCAAAGACATCCTGAGCGATGCATAGCTAAATTTGGCCAGGAGCAAAACTGGGAGGAGGCGTTAAGTAGGAAACAAGACTATCTTGCAAATTGTGCTGTAACTCTCCTCCGCTCCTCCCCACCCTCCAACTTGGAGGGAAGCTGGAACACCAACAATGTAGGCAGCCCAGATGTGGTAGCAGCAGCAGCAGCAGCAGATGTGCTCCCCACAAATCTGCTGCGCACAATTCCAGCCAGTCATATCAGCCACAAGGCTGCAATCAGCCTTCACCACACTGGTGCCCTGTGGATGCAAAGGGTACAGTTATGAGTTGGAGGGGGTGTCAGTCTGGATGATACCCTGGGTCCCTTCCAAATGTGTGATCCTGTATCTTTGAGGATAGAATGTATAGGAGGAAGCCCACCAGACCAGTTTCTTTGTTAAAGCAACAGCTCTGGCTGGCTAGTGAAGTACCATGATTTAACATATCCAAAGAAGCTGCTCTGTTGCCATAGAAACGAATGGAAGGGCCTTTTCCCATCTCACCTGGCTGCAGGTGGAGAGGGACAAGGGGCCAGAGGTATGTGTGTGTGTCTGTGTGTGTGTGTGAGAGAGAGAGAGAGAGAGAGAGAGAGAGAGTGTATTTGGGCTGATGCTGAAAGCTAAGGACACAGAGGCACATCTTTCTCTGCGCTGGACCCAAATTGGAGGAGGGTAGGCTTCTCTGGAAGCCTAATGGAGAAACATCATATGTTCAGATGCTAACACCGTGAGTTCCTCCATCCTATGCTCAGACTCTATAGGTGTGTAAAGGTAAAGGGACCCTGACCATTAGTTCCAGTCATGACCGACTCTGGGGTGGCGGCGCTCATCTCGCTTTATTGGCCAAGGGAGCCAACGTACAGCTTCCGGGTCATGTGGCCAGCATGACTAAGCCGCTTCTGGTGAACCAGAGCAGCGCACGGAAACGCCATTTACCTTCCCGCTGGAGCGGTACCTATTTATCTACTTGCACTTTTGACGTGCTTTTGAACTGCTAGGTGGGCAGGATCTGGGACCGAGCAACGGGAGCTCACCCCATCGCGGGGATTTGAACCACTGACCTTCTGATCAGCAAGTCTTAGGCTCTGTGGTTTAACCCACAGTGCCACCCGTGTCCCAATAGGTGTGTAAATAAAACCATATATCCTAAGTTTAGGGCATAAAAAACCATATGTCGTAAAGACACCAGAGTTTCCACTGATCTCCATTCCAAGGAAACGAAACCCTGGGGAAAGTGCTTGGAGCTCCTGGAATCTCTCATCACTTGGAAATTGGGATAGAGTGCAACAACACATGTGAATGCTGGGAGGTAGGGGTGTGAGCAGCAGGTACAGCCCCCACCTGCCCCCTCCATATAGTCATTTGTACCCAAATGAATGAATAGGACTTGTGCCTCTTAATACATTCATCATGACTCATTTCCCGCTTTTTCCTGCTCTAAAGGTTGGCATTTTCTTTGGCTGTATTTTTCAGGGTGGTAATTTCTGCCGTGGGGAGGGGGCTAGTAATCATCACCGGCTGTTCTTTCATCCACACAATGTTTCACACTCAAGCAGGCCAACTTATCTCCATGAGCCCCCGGAAAGAGATGTTTGAGGCGGTCGCTGCAGAACAGGAAGCGTAATTAAGAAAAACAGTCCACCAGAAAGCACCCAGTGCGTGTCCATCTAAGGTGAAGGATTGCCTTCATTTCCTGAGATGGCAGGAGGCCTTTATCATTCACAGCTCCCTCCTTTAAAGAATGTCTGGGGATGAGAGGGCAGAGATAGCTGGGAGGAAAACAGGACAGCCATTCAGCATGAATGAATTTATTTTGTAGAACAGGGTTTTCTACTTCATGGTACACAGCTGCACCAAAGCTGCAGCTCAGTGGTAGAGCATCTGCAGAAGTTCCCCAGGTAGGGCAGGGAGAAACTCCTGCCTGAGAGACTCTCGAGAGCCCCTGCCAGTCAGTGTAGAGAATACTGAGCTAGATGGAACAATGGTCTGTTTCAGTAAAAAGCAGGGACACGTGTGGCGCTGTGGGTTAAACCACAGAGCCTAGGACTTGCCGATCAGAAGGTCAGCGGTTTGAATCCCCGTGACGGGGTGAGCTCCCGTTGCTTGGTCCCTGCTCCTGCCAACCTAGCAGTTTGAAAGCACGTCAAAGTACAAGTAGATAAATAGGTACCGCTCCAGCGGGAAGGTAAACGGCATTTCTGTGCACTGCTCTGGTTCACGAAAAGCGGCTTAGTCATGCTGTCCACATGACCTGGAAGCTGTATGCCGGCTCCCTCAGCCAATAAAGCAAGATGAGCGCCGCAACCCCAGAGTCGGCCACGACTGGACCCTTTACCTTTACCTATGCTAGTCAGCACCTCAGTCACTTTCGGGTTTCATGTCAGTATCCTGAAAACCACCATTTAAGTTGGAAAGCATGAGAGCAGAACATCTATGCAAGAAAAACAGAGTCAGATCAATGGAAATTAGGCAAGTCTGCACGGTGTTGGATTGCAACCTAAGTGTTCCTACTTGGTGTACTTGATTGGTAGCTGGCAATCATGTGATTTTCCTCCAATGGGTCCATATTTTAACTGCCCTCATCAGTGGCGGTCCATCTCATTTAACCACCTGAGGCGCTGCCCCCTGCCTCCCCTGAAGCCTCGCTTGCTGGAGTCATGCAGTGGTGGCCTCCAGCAAGATCTTGCGAGATCTCATGGAACTCTCACAAGATCTTGTGAGATCTTGGCGGAAGCCAACACAGCCGCCACCCAACCTCAGAAGAGGCAGCAGCAGGCCCATGGTGATGCTCCCCCGTGGGATTCTCCCACCTGAAGCGGCTACCTCAGTTCGCCTCATGGAAGAGACGGCCCTTGTCCTCATGTTTGATTACATGTGTTTTTAAATGAAATTACTGATAAAGGGTGGGTTATAAATTCCTCAAACGAATGAAAATCTGGATGACATTTCTTCAAACAACCCATCAAGGATTATCGCTGAAGTCCATCCCAGCTTAGTGATTCTGAGGCATCTAATCATAAGCCTGCATTTTTATCAAAGCTTATATTTTTGATTAAGGCCTGTATCTTAAAAAGAGCTTAAAGATTTTCAAATGTTTATGCCAGGCAGAAGACCAGCTGCCTAAGAACCTTGGCAATGTTTATTCTCCTGGACAAGGGGGCCCCCTGATTTATAGCAGAAAACAATTCTCAAAGTCGTAAAAAGGGAATTACAGGCTGAGAGCCAAGGTTACACTGACCCTACATATATTACAGAAGATAAAAAAAAGAGATAAACATAATTAAGAGTGGGTAAATAGTAAAATAAAACCATGTGCCTCCCATTAAACTTGAGCCATATTTTCCTAAGGTTGAAAGGTCAAGAGCAGTGAAAAAGGCAACTGGCTTGGCTGGAGAAGATAGGTTTCTTCCTATCTTATTTTGAGGCTGGAAACTGTTCCTTCCTTTTTTACTTTGAGAAGGTTTATTCTTCTAAAAAGCTATCTATGTTATGTATTAAATATATTGGCTTAAATGTAATTATGCAAAGGATTTAGAAAGAAAGAAATGTTAAATCCTTATGCTAGATTCTTATTTCATATAGTTGGAAGAGATCACAGGGGCCATCAGCCATCAGCCCAGCCCCCCTGCCAAGCAGGAAACATCATTAGAGCACACATATGGTTGTCAGGCCTTTGTTTAAAGACCTCCAAGAGAAGGAGATCTTTCAATGATGATGTGAACTCAAGATCCTTGACATCTGTTTAAGATAAAAATTTAAGATTAACCATTTGTTTTGGAGGGCAATAGGGCAAGGAGGGCAAGAGGTGAGCTGGTAATTAAGGTTCCTTGTTGAGACACATGTAAGATATATTACTACTTATTTGTCATTTATAGATAGAAGAATATATAGCTTTTTGTTTCCCATAAAAGGGCAAAAGGAAATGGGTGTATCTTTTGTGACTGGTTCTAGCAAACAGCCAATAGGAATTTCAACCAGGCTGATTGGACAGAGGCAGCCACAGGAGGAGCAAGGGGACTGGATTAAGGAAATATAAGTGCTGGCCAGAATGGCAGGAGGGCAGGCCAGAGCTTGGTAACCATATACCACTGTGCCTCTCATTTATTTGTTTGACAAATAAATTATTATTTTAATTTCTCTATTGCTGCGTTGAATATTTCATTCCAGCTAAGCGTTAACCACAAGCAGGGTGCTACAATTCTATAGCGATAACCCCAACCTTTGACACTTAATTGGTGTGTGTGTGTACCCTTTCTTGTTGTGACCATAATTTGTTCTAAACATTGCTGTAACCTGCCCTGGGACCTTCTCAGAGAGGGTAGTTAATAGATGGCTGATGGTGATGATATAGCAGTCGTTTTCCTGCATTGTCAGGAGGTGAGCCAGATGACTCTGTGATTCTGTGTTTCTGTGCTACCAAACTGGGCATACTGACCAATCAGAGTAGAGCTGAAGCCAGCGCCTACGACTTCCATAATCACTGACCATTAGCTAGGCTGGCTGAGGCTGGCGGGTGTCCAGCAACATCTGCATGGTGACAATTTCTTCACCCCTTGCCTTAAGAGTTGCACCAAGGAAATGGTAGACAATGGCTTTGAATGGCAGACAGAACTCTTATTCTGCTGATGCAAGGGAACCTGACTGAGCCATGGCTCAGTGGGATAGAGCACATGTTTTGCACATAAAAGGTCCCTGGTTCAATCCCTGGTATCTCCTGGAAGGGCTGGGAGAAACCCCTGTCTAAACCCCAGAGAACTGCTGCCAGACCTCTAGCCTGGCTCAGTATAATGCTTCTCCCTATACAGTGGTACCTCGGGTTACAGACGCTTCAGGTTACAGACTCTGCTAACCTCTGTTCCCCTCTTTATTTTCAACTTTCTTGGGCACATGAAACTAACCACAATTACCTTGAATTTCTGCTTAACCCTCAAGAGTACCTCGGGTTAAGAACTTTACTTGTGGATGAGAACAGAAATCGCGTGGCAGAGGCACGGCGGCAGTGAGAGGCCCCATTAGCTAAAGTGGTGCTTCAGGTTAAGAACAGTTTCAGGTTAAGAACAAGCCTCCAGAACGAATTAAGTTCTTAACCCGAGGTACCACTGTATTTGTGATCTTGTCTCCCTTGCAGCCCAGGATACAATTTGGGATTGAGTTGCTGCACAGCCTGCAGTTTGCTCCAAGCAATCAAATCTCTTAAGAACGGGGTCCTTCTCCACTGCATAACAGGAAGCAAGGACTTCCGATTTTATAATGCAGAGCTAGTGTAGATGTTTTCCAGGAGCGCTCACTGCCAGTCAAGTCTCCCCTCCATCATCTGATGTTTGTCTCATTCTTTGAGGCAAGAGAAAGTGCCAGGCTTTCCTCCTGACTGACAGCTGGTGACGTCAGGATCCATTACTGCAGGAGGTACTGTGCAGACCTTCTGGCAGAGTGAGCACAAGTGGGGGAGATGGGGTATCACTGCCCACCTGTCAGCTGTCATTCCCGGACAACAACGAGAACTGAACACCTCTTTGTTTTCATCTGGTGTGCTTAGATCTTCTTCCCACTTGTGGATTCTCGGATCATTACAATAGCGCATGACCACCACCCACTCCTAGGGTCATGGCATGACATGTCTTTGAAGTGTGAATGATTTCGGCTACAGTTTGAAGGGACAGAGATCAGTAGTGCTCTGCAGTGTCACCGGCACATATAAGATCCCAGGTTTAGCCTTTAGTGCACAGATAGCTGTTGAGGTGTGTAATGATCACACAGGGTCCCTGGACGTTTAACGGTTTACTGATCCCTGTGCCACCACTGTGCTCGCTTCCCCGCTGCCACCAACCCGTTACTCTCGGGTAAAACACTGAGTCCAGTCAGTTGTTAAAATTGAACCAAATAAACAAGTTTATTTTACAGTAGTACCTCGGGTAACATACGCTTCAGGTTACATACGCTTCAGGTTACAGACTCCACTAACCCAGAAATAGTGCTTCAGGTTAAGAACTTTGCTTCAGGATGAGAACAGAAATCGTGCTCTGGCAGCGCGGCAGCAGCAGGAGGCCCCATTAGCTAAAGTGGTGCTTCAGGTTAAGAACAGTTTCAGGTTAAGTACGGACCTCCGGAACGAATTAAGTACTTAACCCGAGGTACCACTGTATAAGCTTTAACAAGTTTATGGTTTCTCAGATAATATTCCTGTCAGTTTCTTAACTTTAGTTTCTTTACAGGCCTAATACCTTCTGACTGATTATATCAACTGTTTGACCATCTCCTCTTAACAGATTCTCTCACTCTCTCACATCAGTCTAGCCCAACCCACAGACTTATCCTCTCTGTCTCTTCTCTAACTCCAGACTGACTTCTCAACCACCCTAACTCTAACTCTAACTCCTCCCCTTGAGTCCCCATTGGTTAGTCATTTTACAATTAGTTAACCCTTTCCTCATGAACCCAGTATGATGTCACACACCTAGGAGGGCAAATGCCACAAGGTGCCCTTCAGTTGTTTTGGACTACAGCTCCCATGAGCCCCAGCCAGCATGGCCAATGGTCAGGGGGGATGGGAACTGTAGTCTTTGGAGCACCATGTTGGCTACTCTGAAGTCTCCAGGTCATGGACTTCATGCAGCAGTTCAGGCAAAGACACCTCTCTGAGGGTCATGGATTGGTTGGACGCAGAGGAATGGTGGGAGGAACACCCAAGGGAAGAAGACTCAGAGCCCATGGAGCTGGGAGTCTGTGGAAGGAGAAGTCCAGAATCAGGCAGAAGCTAAAGCAGGAGGGGGGGGAGAGGCAGAGATGAGTCAGTCTGGTGAAGAAACATGAGTGTCTCCCCTACTGCTGCAACAAACTCCTCTCCCCCCTCGTCTCTCAGAACCAGAAGAGGCATGAAAAGGGTGGGGGAGTGGTTGACTTCATGCAGGCACAGTCTCCAATTGCTTAGAGAAAACCCTGGAGAGGTGGGGACTTTCAGTCTCGTCAACTGATCCAGGAGGGCAAGACCTACCAGGGATGAGCTGCTTTGCTCATTAGGCCTGCCTCTCCGCCAAGTCTGTGCAGACTGTGTTCTTGTTAATAAAGAGTTAACTCCAGCTTGACTGGTGTGATTTACTGCTGGCTCGCTCCAGATGCTAAGACCCTAGAGAAACAATCATTGCTGATTTGAGAAGCTGCTATGTATCCTACTCTTCTATTCAGGTATACCCTAGCTTGGAGATTATGGCCAATGTGGTCCCATTGAGATGCTAGTGGACTGCAACTCCCATCATCCATGACCGTTGG
Organism: Podarcis cretensis; assembly: GCF_951804945.1. NCBI lineage: Eukaryota > Metazoa > Chordata > Lepidosauria > Squamata > Lacertidae > Podarcis > Podarcis cretensis. The sequence goes on from NC_137178.1 coordinate 13,629,883, forward strand.
CCAGTCTGGCTGGGGATGATGGGAATTTGTAGTCCAACGGTATCTGGAAGGCACCACACTGCCTAGCTCTGCTCTAGCTGGAGGTGAAAACTTTGCTCCCACAAACTCTGCTCAAAATTCAAATGTTGATGCTGATGTCTTCTTTGTGGTGGTGCTGAATTTTTGCTTGACAGTCAAATAATGCTGAAATTGGATATCATCATTCAACATTCGAATGTATTTGATTTCAGTATAAACTACATTTCGTATTTGCCAGTGCTTGACGGATCACATGCAATGTCATTTTGCATTTGACTGTGTTTCATAATTGGCTTGCTGTGGCATTTAATATTTGACAATAATTTATATCTGACTTAAAATTATGCTTAATATTTGATTGTTGGCAGTGATATCTGTATCTGACACGGGCATGAAGAAAAGCATATACTCCATATCCCCCCCAAACAGAGGGCCAGGGCACCAGAAACAGCTCCCTGTAATCAGTGGAAACTGATTACAATGTAGGGCCCATTGACTGCACAAAACTTTTCCTTTCTGGCAATTTTTCAGCATTTCTTGCCTAAATCTGCTAATTTGTTAAAATTGTCCTCATTTACCATTTATTTACTGACATCTAAGAATTGATGCTTTTGAATTATGGTGCTGGAGGAGACTCTTGAGAGTCCCATGGACTGCAAGAAGATCAAACCTCTCCATTCTTAAGGAAATCAGCCCTGAGTGCTCACTGGAAGGACAGATCCTGAAGCTGAGGCGCCAATACTTTGGCCACCTCATGAGAAGAGAAGACTCCCTGGAAAAGACCCTGATGTTAGGAAAGATTGAGGGCACAAGCAGAAGGGGACGACAGAGGACGAGATGGTTGGACAGTGTTCTTGAAGCTACAAACATGAGTCTGACCAAACTGCGGGAGGCAGTGGAAGACAGGAGTGCCTGGCGTGCTCTGGTCCATGGGGTCATGAAAAGTTGGACACGACTAAACGCTAAACAACAACAACAATGATTTATTTGCATCAGGCATAGCCTTGTGACATCAGACCGTGACACCGCACTAAATTCAGGAAAATGGAAAGAGCCATTAAAGGAAACAACGGTAACAAATAGTTACTTCAGAGTCCAAGTCTGGGGACCCAGATGTGAGAACTTCTGATGAACACCCTGAACGCTACCAGATTGCAAATGGGGGTGAAGTTGCCTGTTGATATGATTGCTTGCAATTGGAAAAGTAGTCTACAACTAAAAAATAATAATTAGCCAGACCTTCTCCTTGACATGCTAGCTTTCTATGAACTTTGAGGACTGGGTTTTTTTGTTTGGTTTTTGTATTTTTAACATGGGGGTCACATCCAAACATGCAATCTGTCTGAAGTGAGACAATCTTAAAAGGCGTGTTCTGCTATTTATATATCTTTGACTTAATTAAAAGTAGCGCAGGTAATTATGAAACTGTGAAAAAGAACTAATTGTTCATTGTTTTTGCTTGGAAGAAAAGATGAAACATTAGCCTGTTCATTAACTATGCTAAAACGCTAATGACAATGAGACAGCATTATTATATATATATATATATATATATATATATATATATATATATATAAAACCTATTTAGTTGGCAAAGCCAAGCATTCCTGGAAGTACAGTTCATGTATAAAAGGAAGAGCTTTGTTTTTTTACCTTTGTTTGTTGTCTTAATTTGCACAATAATGCTCAAACAGTAAGTTCTGCAGTTTGTAACATGTTATACGCTTTTTCTATTAAGTGATTATACAACATTGTTTCCAAGAAAAGGCAATAAGAAAGTACTTAAACTGGGATGATAACCTAATAATTTTCTCCATTTTACATATATTGCTGCAAAGAAAAAGTGCAGTACAGAAAACCAAGAGCCCATTCGTCATAAGATAATGTTTGCAGCGGTGTGAGGAAAAATAGGTTGCCTTTAACTCCTTATTTGCAAGATGAAATGGCAGCTACAAAACCATTCCAACCCTCAACCCCGTCAATGGATATTTTTTTCTTATTTCTGGGGCACCATTTCCTGAGTTTTTTTATTTCCTTTGGGCAATTAAGAGATCCTAGATATTGTCAAGACTTTGCCCAGCCAGGCTGGCTATTGCTTCGCTTTAAGTGGAAGGGTCAAAATAGCTTCCTGTTCAGCGTGGCTAATTGTTGCAATTTGGCTCTGGACTCCCTTGGATATTACATGATAGCAGCAGCAGCAGCAGCAGCAGCAAGAACAAGAGCAGCAACATCAACAGACAGGACCCTGCCCCAAGGAGGTTCCAGTCTAACTGGCAAACTGATGTGAAAATATGGACTTTATATAACATGGACTCTTTTTGATTGCCATTGAGACTTGTATAAAACAATTGTTGTGTACTGGTATTTTATGTACCTTTATACTATGTTATTGCATATTTGAAACTACATTATTTCTGCACTTAAACGTTGTGTTTAAATTTACTATTATTTTAAAACTGTCGCACATATACGTTGTGTTTAAATTTACTATTAGTTTAAAACTGTTATTCTTAGCAGAATATACACGTTTTTCTTTTCAACTCTCGAGTAGGAATTATTCCTTGTATTGAAACTTTTGGCCAGAGCTCTTGGTATATCCTTTTTAGTGTACTTCCAACAAGAACTCCAATTTCTTTAGTGAAAATATGGAAGACTGGATTTAAAACCGGCAAAATGGGGGGGAAACAGAGAACCCAAATTAGCAAATTCACCAGTTGTCTGCAGATATATAATAGACTGCTTAGAGTGGTTATTTTATAGCTACCATAACTTTATGACCGTGGTTAGTCAACAAGGTATCTACCCTAGAAGAAAGCTGGACAGTGACTTCTCAGCTATTTGAAGCATTGCTGGTAGGGGCCATAAAACTTGTGATTGGCAAATACTGTATAGCCTTAGGTTCTTACAAAACCTTTCATTCGGGAAGATGCTTCCACATCCCTTAAAGCTTAGTCATATCTTTACAGATGTTTTAGACATTTCAACACATTGGATGTTCCTCCTCCCATTTCAGATTATTCTTTTGATGGCTCAGACGACAAAGCCATAAAACAAGCTCTGGTGGTCAGGACTTCATTGTCAATTTGGGGCCGTATTCTGAACTGAGCAAAGGCTAAACAGCTAAAGGGAATGTTGGCTCCTCCCACTGATTCACATGAGCGAAGGCACAGTCAAAGGCTTTTTAACCTCTCGCGCCTCTGTGTAAATAGTGCTGGCAGTCTGTTGATGTGCCACTGTGGTTGGCATCCGTCTGTCTCGGGAGACAGTGAAACAGCATGCCTTTGAGGTAAAGTCAAATCACTGGAGAATTACAGGAGAGACATGTTTTGCTGCAGCTGGGGTATATGTGGTTGCAGCGCCCCCAAATTTAGTTTAGCCCCCAAATTAACTTTTATTATGCTTATGTCAGACACCACGCTTATGCCTTATCTCTTGTTTATGAAAGAAAGGAGGAAAAAGAAACAAACTTTTTTATTTGCTCATTTATTTACAATATAGTGGTACCTCGAGTTACAGGCGTTTCAGGTTATGTGTTTTCGGCTTGTGTACCACGCCAAACCTGGAAGCACCAGAACGGGTAACTTCTGGGTTTCGGCGCTCGTGCATGTGCAGAAGCCCTGAATTGTGCTTTGCGCATGCACAGACGTGCCAAATTGCAACCCGCACATGCGCAGACACGGTGCTGCGGGTTACGAACGTGCCTCCCTCACGGATCACATTTGCAACCCAAGGTTCCACTGTACACTTATACTTAAGTATACATCACCACCACACTTAAACTTCTAAGTATTGTTTGGGCACCCACAGACAGCTTTCTGAGTCATGTGGCCAGCATGATTAAACCGCTTCTGGCACAATGGGACACCGTTACGGAAACCAGAGGGCACGGAAATGCCGTTTACCTTCCTGCCACAGTGGTACCTATTTATCTACTTGCACTGGCGTGCTTTCAAACTGCTGGTTGGCAGGAGCTGGGACAGAGCAACGGGAACTCACCCCATCATGCATATTTGAATCACCAACCTTCTGATCGGCAAGCCCAAGAGGCTCAGTGGTTTAGACCACAGAACCTCCCGTATCCCTAGACATCTTTGTAACGCAGAGTTGGTCTGTCAACAGACCTGGTGCTTAGAGTCAGTTCCCCATAGAGCACATCCTTGGGGATACTGCCATTTCCCATTCTGTGGACATGACCAAGCCAGCATAGACGTCGCTGAGACAGGAGTGCAAACATGCTGGGAATGTGAGCTTGGGAGAGCGCATCTTTGTTTGAGCTCTGTCCTGCAAGAAGCAGCCTGGAGAGTTGCAATGGGCGTCAGGCAGAACCAGTCTGAGCAAAGACCTGTTGCCCTTCTAGAAACCAAGTGGGAGAAACAGGATTAGAGGTGATGCTGGCACTCTCTTTATTATCCATCCAGCAGCAGGCTAAGACCTTCCTATTCAAGACAGCCCTTTGAAAACTAAGGTGCCGGCACTGCTGATCACTGGGCTGCTGTCAGGGCAAACCACATTTTAATTGCTGGTTCTACATGTGCTCTGGTGTATTTCAATTATCGATCTTAAGTGGTTTGCTTTTATTTTGTATTTTAAGGTCCTTTTTTAATGCCGTGAGCCACGTTGAATCCCAACTTAGGAGAAAGGCAGGATATTATTATTATTATTATTATTATTATTATTTCAAGAGCTGCTTGTGTTCGAAGTGGGGGCACTGTCATACAGTGGTTCCGCTCCTTCCTCCTGGGCCGTGTTCAGAAAGTGGTGGTGGGGGATGAGTGTTCAGACCCCTGGGCGAGAGCCCACTTGTGAGGTGCCTCAGGGTTCTGTCCTCTCCCCCATGCTTTTCAGCATTTACATGCAGCCGCTGGGAGAGATCATCAGGAGGTTTGGGCTGGGTGTTCATCAGTATGCGGATGATACCCAGCTCTACCTCTCTTTTAAATCAGAACCAGTGAAGGCGGTGAAGATCCTGTGTGAGTGTCTGGAGGCGGTTGGAGGATGGATGGCGGCTAATAGATTGAGGTTGAATCCTGACAAGACAGAAGTACTGTTTTGGGGGGACAGGAGGCGGGCAGGTGTGGAGGATTCCCTGGTCCTGAATGGGGTAACTGTGTCCCTGAAGGACCAGGTGCGCAGCCTGGGAGTCATTTTGGACTCACAGCTGTCCATGGAGGACAGGTCAAATCTGTGTCCAGGGCAGCTGTTTACCAGCTCCATCTGGTACGTAGGCTGAGACCCTATCTGCCTGCGGACTGTCTCACCAGAGTGGTGCATGCTCTGGTTATCTCCCGCTTTGACTACTGCAATGCACTCTATGTGGGGCTACCTTTGAAGGTGACTCGGAAACTACAACTAATCCAGAATGCGGCAGCTAGACTGGTGACTGGGGGCGGCCGCCGAGACCATATAACACCGGTCTTGAAAGACCTACATTGGCTCCCAGTACGTTTCCGAGCACAATTCAAAGTGTTGGTGCTGACCTTTAAAGCCCTAAACGGCCTCGGTCCAGTATACCTGAAGGAGCATCTCTACCCCCATCATTCTGCCTGGACGCTGAGGTCCAGCGCCGAGGGCCTTCTGGCAGTTCCCTCATTGCGAGAAGCAAAGCTACAGGGAACCAGGCAGAGGGCCTTCTCGGTAGTGGCGCCCGCCCTGTGGCTCTGGACTCCCTTGGAATCGGAAGATTCACAGAAGGGGGCGCCAGTGGCCAGGGCAAGGGGATTCCCAAGGGGGACACTCCAGGAGCAAGGGGCCAGCAGGGACTCCCAGAGTAGCAGTTGGAAATCAGGACCAGCTTCCCCACCAGAGCATAGTGGGGGGGAAGAGACCCAGGTATCGAGGGCAGAGGATTCCACACCAGGGAGTGAAGATAAGTCAGGGCTGGCCACGCCTCCGTCGGAGAGCCAGACAACAGAGGGGAGGTCGGATCCGGGCAGTATCCCGGAAGAGGGAAGCAGTGACAGAAGCAGTGTGACGGTCAGGAGGAAGGTCACTGGGTTGGCGCGAGAGGCAAGTTCAAATGTACAGGAGCGCGGGACAGCAGAGAATGAGGATTGGGAACCGGGTCCTAAAGCCCGCCGGAGACAGGGGGAGGAGTCAGCCGACTCAGCGTCGGAAGAGTCCAGAAAGGGGAAAGCCCCGGCGGGCAGGAGGACCCAGAGGAGGAGAGAACAACGGAAAAGGTGGAGCAGGGCTAGGATCTTAAACTGGTGTCAGAGGGGAGGAGATTCAGACGGGACTTCGCCGGTCTAGGGTTTAAGACGTAGGGCTGCGCGCTGCGGCTTTGGAATGGAAGTTGAACTTCAATAAAGACTTTTGTACATAACGACGATCGGGCGTTGGTCCTCTGTGAGCTGGGACCTAGGGGCAGCTCTGACAGTATGATATTTTACTGTATTTTTGCTTTCTATGGAAGCCACCCAGAGTGGCTGGGGAGGCCCAGCCAGATAGGCGGGGTATAAATAATAAATTATTATTATTATTATTATTATTATTATTATTATTATTATTATTATTCGAAGTGGGGTCCATGTCTCTCACAATATATTTTTCTTGCTGCAGAAAACCCGATGTGTTCTTTCCCCCAGGAATGTTAGAAACCTCCTGACAAAGGATGCTGTCGAGTGACTATCAGGGCTGCCCGCCGTGTGACATGCGCTTCCAGCAAAGAGAGGGAGGCTTGCCATCTTCCAAATAAAAACCTGGCAATGCTTTGTTCTTTACAGTGCCCATGCTGTGCCCCAACCCAAACGCACTGGCTGCTAGCCCAGTGCACAATACTGGATTGAGCTGGAACAAATCCAACAGCCCTTGCTACAGACAGAAAACGCCACCCTTGTCTCTGGAGATAAGAAGTCAGGCTGGGAAGGGAGGCTGGGGAGAGGGGGAAGACCAGGGCTCCAAATTTCTGCGGCTGCAACTTCATGTAAGGATGTGTCTGAACTCTTGCAGAGCAAAATAACAATGGCTTTGTTTATACAGCCAAGAGAAAAGTTTTCTTAGCCTTAAAACACTCAGGGCTTCTCTGTAAAAAAAAAAACCTTCTCAGACTTCTCGTCTGAGGAGGAACCCACAAATGCACCTCAAATTTCATTTTGGGTGGAAATTTTGGTGCCAGTGTTACACAGGGTAGAAGAGAAACAATAAGGGAGAGGTGTGTTGCTTCTCGCAATGGCAAGTTAGCAGACAATCTGTGGAAGCAGTTAGTTGAATGAGGACCGAAGAGACAGTATTAATATTCAAGTGGCAAAAGACTCCAGTGCTTATGCAGGATTCGGTTTCCTTGAAATGAAGGCCAATGAAGACTGTGGTGTTGTTAGGATACAGTGGTACCTCGGATTAAGAACTTAATTTGTTCTGGAGGTCCGTTCTTAACCTGAAACTGTTCTTAACCTGAGGTACCACTTTAGCTAATGGGGCCTCCCACTGCCGCCGCACCGCCGCCGCACGATTTCTGTTCTCATCCTGAAGCAAAGTCTTTAACCCGAGGTACTATTTCTGGGTTAGCGGAGTCTGTAACCTGAAGTGTCTGTAACCTGAAGCATCTATAACCTGAGGTACCACTGTATGTGGTTTAACTTGCACATGTATACAACTAGGATGGAAGGACTCACAGCAGTAACACTCCAATAGCTCTTGCCCCCTCTTTAGCTTCCCAGGGAACAGATCTGGGTCCAGCACAGAACAAGACAAGCCTGAATCAGAAGCATACAGAAGCATAGAATCAAGTTGGAAGGGACCGGGAGGATCATCTATTCCAACCCACTGCGATGCAGGAATATGCAGCTGTCCCACACAGGGATCGAACCTGCAACCTTGGCATTATCGGCACCCTACCCTCACCATCTGAGCTATCCGATGACAAACTCTGTGTTTTCAGCTTCCAGCAGCAGTCAAAACTCTCTCACACACAACTCCCCTCGGCCTATTGTTCTGCATCCTAGGATATATATATATGCTAGACTTGAATAAGCCAACGGATGGCACACTTTTCTCTGGCAGTTGCCAAGCTCACAGGCTGGGGTTGCCTTCTGGTATTCTGGCTGAACATAATAATCCATCTCTGAGAATTTACAAGAAGTCACGTATCTCCTTCCTACAGATATAGTTGGAGAAGGAAAAGTCGCCCTGATAATTAAGATAAATCCTACCGCCCAGGAGGAAAGGTTAATGAAAGGCTGTGTGCCAGCAAAGAGGGTTTAATACAGGGCTAGGAAAAGCCTTAAAGCTGCATTTCCATCAAAGGAATAATTACGTCCACACATCATGGCTCATTTGCAATTTTGTACTTCCGGATAGGAATCCGCTATTAAATCGCCAATCACATCTATACCAGATGTACCTCAAAGCTTTTGGGAATGGTCTGACGCCGCTCTTGAGAAGGACTGAATGTTTCACTATGTTTTTCTCCCACCTTCTTTGGCTGTCACAAAAACTTAGCAGATCTTTCCCTGCTGCCAAATATTTAGCCTTATTCAAGAGAATGAGTGGAAAGGGCTTTCATTTTTGTTTCATTATATTTTTGTTTCAGAAAACTTCATATTGGATGAAAGGGGAGTGGGGACACTGCAGCCAATAAATGCAGAATGTCACAAAAGAAGAGTAATCTTAACACCTTGCGCAACTAGTACACTCCATCTAGCTATTATAATATTATAACAATGTATAATACAATTATACAATTCTTAACGCATATGAACTGAACTGACCCAAACCCTGAGATCATCATCTGAGGTCCTTCCTCATGTTCCTCCTCTGTGAGAGGCCAGGAAGGCGGCAACACAAGACTCAGCCTTTTCTGTGGTGGCTCCCCATTTGTGGAATGCTCTCCTCAGGAGGCTCACCGGGCACTTTTGTTGCATATATTTAGGTGCCAGGAGAAAACATTCTCCCAGGCCTTTGGCTAGTTAAACAACCTATGCCCTTTTAAACTGGGGGGGTGTGTGTGTTGTTTTTGTTTGCTATTGTGATATGTATTTCTGTGCTGTTATATTATAAACCGTCCTGTGATCTTCAAACGAAGGGCAGTATAGCATTTTAACAAATCATCATCATAATCATCATCTTAATCTATCGCTCTTGGTCTCTTGATCTATCACTTTCTTTGTCCACAGACAGCTTTCTGAGTCATGTGGCCAGCATGACTAAACTGCTTCTGGCGCAACAGAACACCATGAAGGAAACCAGAGCGCACGGAAATGTTGTTTACCTTCCCACCAGAGCAGTACCTATTTATCTACTTGCACTGGTATGCTTTCAAACTGCTAGGTTGGCAGAAGCTGGGACCGAGCAACGGGAGCTCACTCCGTTGTGGGGATTCAAACTGCCAACCTTCTGAACTGCAAGCCCAAGAGGCTCAGTGGTTTAAACCACAGTGCCACCTGCGTCCCTTTTCACACACCCCCAATAATACATTGTCAATCCATGAGTTTTAAGCGGTTCTAAATGGTATCTCAGGAGGGACGCAGGTGGCGGAGGGACGCAGGTGGCGCTGTGGGTTAAAGCCTCAGCGCCTAGGACTTGCCGATCGAAAGGTCGGCGGTTCGAATCCCTGTGGCGGGGTGCGCTCCCGCTGCTCGGTCCCAGCGCCTGCCAACCTAGCAGTTCGAAAGCACCTCCGGGTGCAAGTAGATAAATAGGGACCGCTTACCAGCGGGAAGGTAAACGGCGTTTCCGTGTGCGGCTCTGGCTTGCCAGAGCAGCGATGTCACGCTGGCCACGTGACCCGGAAGTGTCTCTGGACAGCGCTGGCCCCTGGCCTCTTAAGTGAGATGGGCGCACAACCCCAGAGTCTGTCAAGACTGGCCCGTACGGGCAGGGGTACCTTTACCTTTACCTTTAAATGGTATCTCATAGAATAATCAATAAATTTCTGCCAATTTGCCAAAACACCCGTCTCTGCCTTCTTCAGTGAGAATATCCACAAAACTGAACAAGTTTTCCTGATCCACCACTGCTTAGCTCTCATACCAATGTACAGCTCATGGGGAGTGTTGGGTATTCTAGAGTGCACTCTCAGTTTATGTGGACTGACATGCAGTCCCTCATGCCTGGCTGGTACACTTGGATGCTCCCCACGATACATCGCAATCTCTGCCATGAAGAGGAAGTGACAGAGCAAGCAAAATGAAGGAAGGCAAGGTCTGGGTTTCTGGAGCCAACTTGGCACTGTGGCAAGGTCAGGACCCTAGGCAGTGACAAGGGTGCTAGTTCTGAGTCCAGTGGCTACAGTTTGAGGACCACATGTAGCATTCTTGCAGCTGAGACAGAAGGAACAAGTTGCCTCAGCACTGGTCTGGAAAAATGGCCAGAGCTTTATAATTCAGGCTAAAGAGTCCAGACTAAAGCCCTGCCTTCTGAGTACATTGTTTTGCTAGCTAATGGTCAAATACCTTTAATGCATCCATTGCCTTCATCTAGGCAATAGGGTTTTGAGTTTTGGGGGTGTGATCCTCAAGACTTCTCAGCCCTCTGAGGACTCTTAAATCCATCACTGGAGCCCAGTGGTAGAGGTACCTCCTCTGGGTTCAGAGGGAAAGATAGAGTGTGGCGCTGGTGGTCCTATTCACAAAGGACCAGGAAGTAGGTCTGTTTCATCCTCAGAGCAACGACTGAGCAAGAAATCTACTTCCAAGGATTCCTGACCTGAAGACATGGTAGACATGTGTCGAATCCATGGGGATGCAGAGATTCTGGAACAGATGTCCAAGAGTTCTGCAGCAAACAACCCAATATGGAAAAGATCCCCCAAAGTCTGCTACTACCTGTCTAGCTGCAACTGATAGCATTTGAATTTTGGCACCACAAAGCCACTTCCGACCTCGGGAGGAGGTGGTGTTGCAGGCTCACGCCCCCAACACACGCGCGGTGGCTGGTTTGCAGCACCGCACGATCTGGGGGAATCCTCGGGCCACGTCATCCCCTGAGCCAGCCAATCGGCTGGCTCGGGGTGTGTGGCTTGCCCCATTTAAGGCAAGCGCGGCCCGGGATCGCCCTCTTTCGGACTGCTCAGCTGACTAGTTTTCCCACCCACCCGCCCTTCAAGATTTCCTTCTGACCTTGCTATGGACCTCAGTTGGTCGCCATTAAGGGGCCTGGTAGGAATTTTTTCCACTTTGCAAATTGGCACCGGCCATTTGGTTTTTCACCTACCTTGTAGCAAATCGTCACAACTTCCCTGGTTTTGGCGAATAAGCATTGGTAGGGGTATTGTTATGTAGATGAGTTGGGGGGAGCGCCATCACCTCCCCCAAATATTGAAGGGTAGTCTGGTAAAGGATTCCGGGGGGCGTTGCCTTGTCCGAAGCCTATAGAGGTTAGGGCTTAAAGCACACCCCCGAGTGGTGACCCTGGGGGAGTTACCTAGTTGATGTGCATCAGCAAGGCTCCCCCTACTGGTGTTAACCCTTGCCGGCCTTCATGCCATCAGGCTGAAGCCGGATAGAATGATAGGACCAATGCCTAAGCCAATACCACTCTTACCTGTAACCAATAAAGTTGTGGCCAATTTTAGCCCATTAACCTTATTTAAGGTGTCCTGTGTCGTTATTTACCACTGGGTGGAGGCGGGAACTCGCCACGCAATTGATAATTTAGAACACCTTTATTGTGTGAATCTTCGTAAAAGTCTCCGGCTGCTCCTTTTGGTACCCTCCCTCTCCTCATCCATCACCTACCTTCAAGTGATGGAGTCGTGGACACCAGACTCCAAGCAGACAGGATGGCTTTGCTGCAGTTTTCACTTTTCATTTCTCTGAGACCCGCAAATCCTGAGCTTGCCCATTAGCAGCACCTTGTGGTGTGATGATTGCCTAGGCACAGATTTATCTGGATGCTTTTATCTAAAATGTGAACGTATTCGCAGGGGGCTGCCTATTCTTTCACTGCTATATAGCCAGCTCTAAAACAAATTAAGTGGCAATGCATTTGACTTGCTGCTGTAAGTGGCACCAGGTGACTGGTTTTGAGGGAAACGTCTTTCCGTCAAAATGATGAAGCTGTTACGGGCGTGCATTTACTGTCGGTAAAAGAGCAATAATCAAACTTTTGACATGGGAAAGGCAAAGGGGGAGGGAACCTCGGGGGAAATGGGGGAAATAAAATTCCCCAGCCTTTCAATAAAGATTTTTCTGGTTGTTTTCTTATGCAGTACGATAGAGAAGATCCCATTGGCCAAAGAGGCGCTTTAATAACATGACAACACTTGATTGGTCAGACCCATCTTGTCCACCATTTTGTTTACAACAGGGGTGGGGCTCTCTCCAGAACACACCCCCTCCCCAACCACGCCCCTTTCCCCCAGGCCACACACACCTCACGGGTCCTGCTTTGCATTCTCCTAGAGTGCTTTTGCCTGGCTAGAATGCGGCCTTGAACTCTGTTAATGCTTCTTGCTTCCCTCAGTGCAGGACAGAGAGAGAGGTGGGTGTAAAGTTGTTTCCCCACCCACTTCTGCTTCTGGCTCCACCCACCAGTGGCATGTGCCCACCTCCTTAATGTTGCCTTGAATGGAATACGGCCCTTGAGTTGGAAAGGGATCCCCCACCCCATTTTACAACACTGGGAAGCCAATGGGAAGTTTACAAGCAGGGCATAGAAGCATTGCTTGTATTGTTTTTAACACTCGATTGGGAGCTGCCCAGAGTGGCTGGGGAAACTCAGCCAGATGGGTGGGGTATAAATAAAAAATTATTATTATTATTATTATTATTATTATTATTATTATTATTATGACATCTCTCACATTCCTCTGCACAAGGAGGTTCTATCTAGGTATCACGGTAGCTCTGTCAATCGTTACTTGTACAGTCATACCTCGGGTTGAAGTAACTTTGGGATGAATATTTTTGGGTTGTGCTCCACGGCAACCCAGAAGTAATGGAGCATGTTACTTCCGGGTTTCGCCGCTCGCGCATGCGCAGATGCTCAAAATGACGCCACGCGCATGCACAGAAGTGGCAAATCCCGACCCGTGCACGCGCAGATGCGGGTTGCGTTCGCTTCAGGATGCGAACAGGGCTCCAGAATGGATCCTGTTCGCATGCAGAGGTACCACTGTATAATGCTTTTTCAGATCATGTGTTGCACATGGCGGATAGTTAAGTATTTATTGTCAAAGATAACACAGTCACTTCTACATTCTGAATATCTGTACACTAATAAGACCTCTCCTCCTTCCAGAAGGGAGGAGTTGTGAGCGGAAGCCGACTCCCGTGTCAGCAGAGGGGGCATATTCGGCCCCCTGCGTCAGCCTTCCCCCAGCTGCCGCGCCAAGCCCTTTAGCCAACGAATAGGGCTGGCTTGTGGGCTGGGTTTAGCCACATTTCAGTGGCTGCAGCGGCGCTGGGTCCCCATTCAACTTCCTTTTTTTCATCGGATCAAATGGCATACAAGTTTTATGAAATAAAAAAATAGTGCATGGTCACTGCTCTCTGGAGGGAAAAAAGCTTAAGATAGCACCAGAATAGCCCCAGAAACTTGGATTAGGGTAAAATGGGGAGAATAGGAGGCTAACATTGATCAGGCCATCTCTACTTAGTTCACTGCATATTAATGGGCATTATACACATTTTTATGGCAATGAATCCCAGGACTCAGCTAGATTGGTAAAGAAAAAGAGATTTATATGTGTTGTGTATGCAATATAACATTGTGTCACCAGATGGTGGTGTGGAATCCCATTTTAAACTACTTGTTTCCCTGTTTAAATTTACGAAGCGTTTAACTGAAATGCTTCTTTTATGCGACTAGATCCAGCCCCAGTGGGAGGCTGCTGCTGCTGGGATTTTTTTTTAAAATAAACCTCAAACCGCTAAGCTAATGTGTCACCAGGAGCTGTCTCGATGGACAGAGAAAACACTAGCAAAATTAATGCGCCGTTGCACTGTTAAGAAAACGTCCCGCTTAACAACCAAACAACAGCAAGTCTGTTTTGTAGGCAAATGCAATAGCAATAGCTTCCAGAAGCACTACCAAAATTTGCTAGTTTAAAATCCTAAAGAAATTGTGGGGCAAATATGATGAAATCTGTGTGTGTTTGTGTGTGGCAGGAATAGTGGCAGGAGTGTGGCAGGAGTGTGCACATGCTTCTATGTCCCTGCATGTGTTGGAGATAATCATTTTCCAATGGTTTGCAGAGAGCCCAAGTTAAATATGTTTACCCTGTTCTTCATTCTCTTGGGGGGCTTTTGTGAACATTAACAACTAAGCCGCTCATTTCCAATTTGCAGCCAGAGACATCGGAGCTGTGAACGCACAGATGGGACGATATTAAGACCTGCCGAGCTCCAAGCAATCTATGAAAGCTTTGCTGTGAAATATAACCCTCTGCTATTAGCATCCTTCTTACAGCCAGTTTGAGTCCCTTCTTCTCAAAAGGGACAATGGTGGTGGCATCCTTCACAGCAGTGTAAAAAGGAAATGCCATCAGCCAAAAAATAAATTGACAGGTCGGAACAAAGTTCGTGTTTTTCTAGATTGCTCATGAAATACCATGAGACTGACCCAGAAACTCCAGCGAGTGCAGAATGCTGCAGCGAGACTCCTTACGGGGTCCTCGCTGCGGGATCACATTCACCCAGTGCTATACCAGCTGCCCTGGCTCCCAGTGGAGTACAGGATCAGGTTTAAGGTGCTGGTTTTGACCTTTAAAGCCCTATATGGCCTAGGACCCTCGTACCTATGGGATCGCCTCTCCTGGTATGTCCCACAGAGGATCTTACGGTCTTCAAACAAAAACATCCTGGAGGTCCTGGGCCACAGGGAGGTTAGGTTGGCCTCAACCAGAGCCAGGGCTTTTTTCAGCTGTGGCCCTGATCTGGTGGAACACTCTGTCACAAGAGACTAGGGCCCTGTGGGACTTGACATCTTTCTGATGAGCTGTCAGGGCACAGTGGGAGGGTCTCCCCCAGAGTTCTCCCTATCAAGTTTACAGGAAAACTCTGTGAGCTTCAACTCGTATTATGTGCCCCTCTAGCAAAACACAAATTGTTGACTTGACAGAACTTTAAATATCCCACAATTAGTAAAGAATGCTATAATACCTGAACCTCAAACTACTTCAGGGACTGGCAAAGAGTCAGAAACCCTCTCTACTATTGTTTCATTTGTTCTATGTTCTGAATAAATTGTCAAAAGAATTAATTTTTTTGTGGTGGTGGGATTTGTGGGGTGCTTCGCACATACACTTAGCTGTCACCTGTCTTGCTCACACGGCAACAGCACTTAGGAATAGTTCCCACTTACTTAGCACGTAACTCTTCCCAAGCCCTGCATTGGATGCTAGTCAAAGCTGATTGACAGTGCACGATCTCCTGTGACTTCTGGAGTTCCTTAAAATCAATCTCACTACAGAGCCCATGCTGGAGGGCATTAGTTAACATTCTCCCCAGGAGCCAGCCTGTGGGAGAAGTCTTACCCACTGCACATTATTCTTTAATTGCTTTCTCCACTGGGGATCTGTTTTGTCAATTTCCATGGCACATAGAACACTGAGTGGCACACATCCTGGAGCTGATGATGGCTTCATGTCGCTAGGCATTTGGACTTTTCTTATGCCAAAGGAGTTGTTCTGCAAAAAAAACAACACGGCCAGTGCAGGTACCAAAGATGGCAGAGTGGCCACTCAAGTATCGCAGAAGGAGGGCAAGTGAAATTTATTATTATTATTATTATTATTATTATTATTATTATTATTGATACCCTGCCCATCTGGCTGGGCTTCCCCAGCCACTCTGGGTGGCTTCCAACAAAATATTAAAATACAGTACCTCAGGTTACATACGCTTCAGGTTACATATGTTTCAGGTTACAGACTCCGCTAACCCAGAAATAGTGCTTCAGGTTAAGAACTTTGCTTTAGGATGAGAACAGAAATCGTGCTCCGGCAGCAGCAGGAGGCCCCATTAGCTAAAGTGGTGCTTCAGGTTAAGAACAGTTTCAGGTTAAGTACGGACCTCCGGAACGAATTAAGTACTTAACCTGAGGTACCACTGTAATGCATCAACATTAAAAGCTTGCCTAAACAGGGCTGCCTTCAGATGTCTTCTAAAAGCCTGGTAGTTGTTGTTCTCTTTGACATCTGGTGGGAGGGCATTCCACAGGGCGGGTGCTACTACCGAGAAGGCCCTCTGTCTGGTTCCCTGCAACTTGGCTTCTCGCAGTGAGGGACCCGCCAGAAGGTTAATCACAAAAAAGAGGAGGGCAAACAAGGATCACTGAGCAAACAAAAGCACAGCCAACCTTCGAAATTTATCATTCTCTGGATTTTCTGACGCACCATTTCCAATGGGAAGAAATGGGCTTTAGAAGCACATCTTAAATTACGCACAAAAATGCATTCCTTGGTGAAATTAATGTTGAAAATGCACATATTGTGCATAAATGTACCGTATTTTTCGCCCCATAGGACGCACTTTTTCCCCTCCAAAAATGAAGGGGAAATCTGGGTGCGTCCTATGGGGCGAATGCAGGCTTTCGCTGAAGCTTGGAGAGCGAGAGGGGTCGGTGCGCACCGACGTCTCTCGCTCTCCAGGCTCCAGGAAGACATCCGCAGCCTAGGCAGCCCTGTGGGAGTTCTCTGCAGGGCTCCCCACGCTGCGGATAGCAGCCTGCCGCCCGGCAGGTGGGGCACCCTGAAGCAGAGCGCCCCGCGCGCCGGGCAGACATCTGCAGCTTGGGGAGCCCTGCAGGAGTTCCCCGCAGGGTTCCCCACGCTGCGGATAGCAGCCTGCCGCCCGGTGGGTGGGGCGCCCTGAAGCAGAGCGCCCCGCGCGCCGGGCAGACATCTGCAGCTTGGGGAGCCCTGCAGGAGTTCCCCGCAGGGCTCCCCACGCTGCGGATAGCAGCCTGCCGCCTGAGGCAGACATCGGCCAGCCCCACAAGCTCGGGGGACAGCAGGGAGGCGCAGCGCCGTTCCTCGACCTGGTTCGGCTTCCCCGACCTGCTTTGGGGGGGGGGGGAAATAAAGGGAAAAAATTTTTCCTTTATTTCCCCCCAAAAAAACTAGGTGCGTCCTATGGGACGGAGCATCCTATGGGACGAAAAATACAGTATATATCAGGCAAAACTGCATAAAAACGCATATATTTGGTGAAATGCAGATAAAAATGTGCATTGATTTTCATGCAATTCATTTATTTGTTTTAATCGCACTCTGATGTGGAAATGGAGAGAGCTGGAAATTGGAAAAATGAAAAAAAAACAGAGACAACCCGAAATTGTCCAGTTTGTCGATCCCTAATTGATATAGATTTGCTGCAGTTGCCCAGTGTTCGGCACTAGAAAATTAAAACCATGGCTGTCAACTTTTCCCTTTCCTTGCAAGGAATCCTATTCGGAATAAGGGAATTTCCCTTTAAAAAAGGGAAACGTTGACAGCTATGATTAACACTCCCAATGAATATTCATGGCATGGGGCCAATCAGATAAACTGGTTTTCATATAGAAATTATTATTAAAAAGGAAAAAAGAAATAGCCTGTCTAGAGGATGTTGTCGCATCCCATATCCCTTAAATGCATGAGCTATAAATTCATTGCTAAGCCATACGTTCCCTCCAACATTCGGGACCTCATGATTATGCACCACCATAAAAGTACAAAGGTCAGAACTTTAATAGGTAGCTTGATCAGCAAATTATGCAAATTCATTCAAATCAAACCTATTGCACTGCCTTCATGATCAGCCGTATTAAAATACAGCTCAGTTGGCAAATCGTAAGACATTTTCAGCTGCTTGGTCAGTAAAAGTAATCCATATGAAAGATATCTACGTTGCTGCACCCAACTGAGAAATGGGCATTTTTGAGCTCAGGAGCCCAGAAATACAATATCTGACATGCCTTTTTTTTGGTGGGGGATGGGGAGCGGGTCTAATAAATCCTGTAATCTAGCAGAGTGTGAAAACAGCCACTGAATCAAGGCTTTCATTACAAAGACCCATAAAATAGCATTTGCAGCAAATGTTCCACAAATATGAAGCTCTCTCTTCTTGGAAGTTCATAGAGATCGTAGGATTGTAGAGTTGGAGGGGACCCTGAGGATCATCTAGTCCAACCCCCTGCAATGCAGAAATATGCAGCTGTCCCATACAAGGATCGAACCTGCAACCTTGGCATTCTCAGCGCCATGCTCTAACCAACTGAGCTATCTAGCCTCATTCTATTCACACACCGAGGGCTTGAAAGTACATGAGAAATGTCTGCTCTTCCTTTTCTGCTGGCACCACCAGGCCATTCGTTTTGGATCACTTTCTGATCCAAAACTGTCCTGGAGCAGATTGTTCATCTGTGGCAGGGCCCGAGTTCAGATTATGCTTGCAGAAGGAGATTGATTTACAAAGCCATACATGTTTGCAGGAGGGCTTCTGTGGAGTGAATACTAGGCCACACAAATGAAACATGTTTGTCTAGGGCAGGGGTTGTCAGCTTGGTCCCTACCACCCACTAGTGGGCGTTTCAGGATTCTAAGTGGGCAGTAGGGGGTTCTACGGCACAAGTTGAATCCTCCTTCCATCGAGCCCTGGTGGGCGGTAAGGAAATTTTACCATCCAGAAAGATGCCTTAGTGGGTGGTAGGTATAAAAAGGTTGACTACCCTGGTCTAGGGACGCGGGTGGCGCTGTGGGTTAAACCACAGAGCCTAGGACTTGCTGATAAGAAGGTCGGCGGTTCGAATCCCCGCGATGGGGTGAGCTCCCATTGCTCAGTCCCTGCTCCTGCCAACCTAGCAGTTCCAAAGCACGTCAAAGTGCAAGTAGATAAAATAGGTACCGCTCCAGCGGGAAGGTAAACAGCATTTCCGTGCGCTGCTCTGGTTCGCCAGAAGCGGCTTAGTCATGCTGGCCACATGACCTGGAAGCTGTACGCCGGCTCCCTCGGCCAGTAAAGCGAGATGAGCACCGCAACCCCAGGGTCGGTCACAAATGGACGTAACGGTCAGGGGTCCCCTTTACCTTTACCTTTACCTTTACCCCTGGTCTAGGAGGTGGCAGACAGAGAGAGTGAGAAGGATTGATCCATAGCTGTCAACTTTCAGATTTGAAAATAAGGGACCAGCAGCCTCGAAAATAAGGGACCAGCAGCCTCACCTGTCCCGGGGACAGTCTACGGGATATCTAACAATCCGGGATAGCAGCGGGAAACGGCGCTGGAATAAGGGAATTTCCCGCAAAAAAAGGGAAGGTTGACAGCTATGGATTGATCCCTAGCTGAACTGGGTTCCACACAGTCACAAAAACAAAACAAAAAAGAGCCGCAAAAACAAAAACGCAAAATAAATAGCAAAAACAGACAGACCTCAGTGTAACACACAAAACGGAAGTGTGGCACTCAAAACGGAAGCGTAACACTCAAAACAGAGAAAGTTTGGCTTCCGAAAAAAGTTTGCAAACAGGAACACTTACTTCTAGGTTTACAGTCTTTGGGTTCCAAGTTGTTTGAGTACCAAGGCGTTTGAGAACCAAGGTACCACTGTACTTGGCACAGTCCAACCACCCCAGTGTGTCAGACATCCTCGCCTGGAGCTTTTAGTCCAAGCCTCACAGCCCGAGCTAGAGACAATTCATTCAAAATAAACGAGGACCTGGTAGGGGCACGACGTGAAGTGGCCGCTACTCCTTTTGCCAAAGCTATGGGGACATATTTGCACACGAAACCCTGAAGCTGTGGTAAAACAGGCTGTGGAGGCAATGAGCCAGAACTGCAAGCTCCAGCTCAGTTTAGTGAGAGAACAAAGCGCTTTCCAGGAGGAAAGGAACAAATTGCTCACAGCTTCGTTTTATCCTATGTAATCCACTGATTAGCGCTATTTAGACATACAGTCTTGCACTCGCCCCATGATTAGGATCACGTGAGAGAGAGAGAGGGTGAGCTTGCTGTCTCCCCCCCATTTTATTCTCATGATGGGCCCCGCTGCCCTCCATGCTGTGGGGAGCACCCATCTGAACCAGGAAAAACACTGAACTTGTGGAGATTCCCTGCACGATTTATAACAACTTGTAAAATGTTTTCAGCACCAAGCAAGCATTAATTGAGGTCCACATCTCAAGTTAGCTAGCTTCTTCCTTTCTGTGGCTTGTTGCCATAGGTTACCAGCTCCCCTAATATGTTTGTTTCCCTCTAGCAAGTTAACGTGCAAAGAATATCTCCATTAATACCGCAAGAAAGATTAAGACACATAGATGGATTCCAGTCAAAGTGTTGGGAGGGGGTGGGGTTAAGGAAAGGAGAGAAAAACCGTGATGATGCTTCTGAGTTTGTTTCTTTCTTTTATGCCCAGAGGTCTACGTTGTTTTTATTATTGTGATTTGTTCCGCTTATTTCTACAATATGATTTTTCCACTGGGCTGTTGATGTTACTGTGGTTTCCAGTTGAGCGAGTCATTATTGAATCTCCTTCAAAGGCAGACGGTGGGGTGGACAGGGGAAAGCTCTCTCTGAAAGCATGAACACAAACATTTTTCTATATTTCATGAGGAGTCGGTCAGATCCCTGAAATTCAAGCCCTAGATGAAACCGAAAGTGAAATAATGGGGGAGTCACTGTTAGCAGGTGGTGCTGTGGGACACAGGTGGCGCTGTGGGTTAAACCACAGAGTTGGACTTGCCGATCAGAAGGTCGATGGTTCGAATCCCCGCAACAGGGTGAGCTCCCATTGCTTGGTCCCTGCTCCTGCCAACCTAGCAGTTCGAAAGCACGTCAAAGTGCAAGTAGATAAATAGGTACCGCTCCGGCAGGAAGGTAAACGGCGTTTCCGTGTGCTGCTCTGGTTCGCCAGAAGCGGCTTAGTCATGCTGGCCACATGACCCGGAAGCTGTACGCCTGCTCCCTCGGCCAATAAAGTGAGATGAGCGCCGCAACCCCAGAGTCGGTCACGACTGGACCTAATGGTCAGGGGTCCCTTTACCTTTACACTGTTAAAGGTAAAGGTAAAGGTACCCCTGCCCGTACGGGCCAGTCTTGACAGACTCTGGGGTTGTGCGCCCATCTCACTTAAGAGGCCAGGGGCCAGCGCTGTCCGGAGACACTTCCGGGTCACGTGGCCAGCGTGACATCGCTGCTCTGGCCAGAGCCAGAGCCAGAGCCGCACACAGAAACGCCGTTTACCTTCCCGCTAGTAAGCGGTCCCTATTTATCTACTTGCACCCGAGGGTGCTTTCGAACTGCTAGGTTGGCAGGCAAATGGTGTGTGCACCGTGAGTTGTAATCAATAATGTGGGAAGGGTTTACCTGGGGGCCCTCAATATTTCTTTCAAGAATTTCTTTCAAGAATGCACAAGGAGCTGTGCATTCAGTTTTTGGTGAAGCTTCCGCCCAGTTGAGGTCAGGCAACCCCACTCCCTGTTGAACTTCTAACACTTACTGAAGACTTTCTTGTTCCAGCAGGCTTTTGAACTGAATTCTGATTTTACAGTTTTGTCTTACATTCAGTCTTAATGCATGGGGTCTCCTGTACACCATGGTTGTGATTAAGTGATATACCAAATTCTTGAAATAAACTAGCAAATAAACACAAGCAGATCCTTCATCAGCCCACAGGCTGGCTGCTGGCTTATACAGTGGTACCTCGGGTTACAGACACTTCAGGTTACAGATGCTTCGGGTTACAGACACTTCAGGTTACAGACTCCGCTAACCCAGAAATAGTAGAATCATAGAATCATAGAATCATAGAGTTGGAAGAGACCACAAGGGCCATCAAGTCCAACCCCCTGCCAAGCAGGAAACACCATCAGAGCACTCCTGACATATGGTTGTCAAGCCTCTGCTTAAAGACCTCCAAAGAAGGAGACTCCACCACACTCCTTGGCAGCAAATTCCACTGTCGAACAGCTCTTACTGTCAGGAAGTTCTTCCTAATGTTTAGGTGGAATCTTTTTTCTTGTAGTTTGGAACCATTGCTCCGTGTCCGCTTCTCTGGAGCAGCAGAAAACAACCTTTCTCCCTCCTCTATGTGACATCCTTTTATATATTTGAACATGGCTATCATATCACCCCTTAACCTCCTCTTCTCCAGGCTAAACATGCCCAGCTCCCTTAGCCGTTCTTCATAAGGCATCGTTTCCAGGCCTTTGACCATTTTGGTTGCCCTCCTCTGGACCCGTTCCAGTTTGTCAGTGTCCTTCTTGAACTGTGGTGCCCAGAACTGGACACAGTACTCCAGGTGAGGTCTGACCAGAGCAGAATACAGTGGCACTATTACTTCCCTTGATCTAGATGCAATACTCCTATTGATGCAGCCCAGAATTGCATTGGCTTTTTAAACTGCCGCACGTTAGTACTTCACGTTAAGAACTTTGCTTCAGGGTGAGAACAGAAATCGTGCTCCAGTGGCGCGGCAGCAGCAGGAGGTCCCATTAGCTAAAGTGGTGCTTCAGGTTAAGAACAGTTTCAGGTTAAGAACGGACCTCCAGAACAAATTAAGTTCTTAACCCGAGGTACCACTGTATATATACTACAGATCAGGGTTTCCCAAACTTGGGTCTCCAGCTGTTTTTGGACTACAACTCCCATCGTCCCTAGCTAGCAGGACCAGTGGTCAGGGATGCTGGGAATTGTAGTCCCCAAAACCACTGGAGACCCACGTCTGGGAAACCCTGCTATAGATCCAGGGTGGAGAACTTGTGGTCCTCCAGATGTTGTTGGATTCCAACTCCCATCAACTCCAGCAAGCATGACCAATGGCCAGGGATGATGAGAACTGTAGTCCAGCAAGATCCAGAAGGCCGCAGGTTCCCCACACCTGAGATCATGCTTTTTTGCAGGAAAAAAGGTACCAGTCATACAGGTGAAACTCGGAAAATTAGAATATCATGGAAAAGTTCATTTATTTCAGTAATTCAACTTAGACTCATGACATGCAAAGTGAGATATGTCAAGCCTTTATTTGTTATAATTGTGATGATCATGGCGTACATCTGATGAAAACCCCAAATTAACAATCTCAGAAAATTAGAATATTAAATGAAATCAGCAAAACAAGGATTGCAAATAGACCAATATTGGACCTCTGAGAAGTAGAAGCATGCATATGTACTCAGTGCTTGGTTTGGGCCCCTTTTGGATCAATTCTGCCTCAGTGTGGCATGGCATGGATGCTATCAGCCTGTGGCACTGCTGAGATGTTATGGAAGACCAGGAAGCTTCAATAGCAGCTCTTCTGCATTGCTTGGTCTCATGTCTCTCATCTGTCTCTTGACAATGCCCCATAGATTCTCTATGGGGTTCAGGTCAGGCGAGTTTGCTGGCCAATCAAGCACAGTAATCCCATGGGCACGGAACCAGGTTTTGGTACTTTTGGCAGTGTGGGCAGGTGCCAAAGTTCTGCTGGAAAATGAAGTCAGCATCCCCATAAAGCTCGTCTGCGGAAGGAAGCATGAAGTGCTCCAAAATTTCCTGGTAGAGGGCTGTGTTGACCCTGGACTCAGTGAAGCACAGTGGACCAACACCAGCTGATGACTTGGCTCCCCAAATATCTTTTCTGATGAGAGCAGCTTTTGCATCTCGTTTGGAAACCAAGGACCCAGAGTCTGGAGGAAGAATGCCAGATGCTTGAAGTCCAGTGTGAAGTTTCCACAGTCTGTGTTGATTTGGGGAGCCATGTCATCAGCTGGTGTTGGTCCACTGTGCTTCAGTGATGTTTTCACCAGCTGTACGCCAAGATCATCATAATTTAACAAATAAAGGCTTGACATATCTCACTTTGCGTGTCATGAGTCTATCTCATATATTAGTTTCACCTTTTAAGTTGAATTACTGAAATAAATGAACTTTTCCACGATATTCTAATTTTCCGAGTTTCACCTGTATTTTGGAACACGAAGCATGCACAAGCGCCACTACTCAGGGTGGGATACACTTGCCCAAACCATGTGCACCAGAGGCCTTAACTAAATTGTTTTGCAGCCATATTGTCAGCTACACTTTAAAGATCTGATAGCCGTGATCTTTAAATTGCTTCCTCCAGACAGTTAGCAATATTACAAATGTTTTCATTTCCAGTAACTTGATTAAAGTGGTTTGCGAATGTATCGTACCTTGACTTCTGAAGTGAGGGTGGGAGACTAGGTGAGTGCTACACGATCATAATTTCACAAGGTATACTAAGGGATTTAGGAATGCGGAGGAGGGGAACTTACTAATGATCTGTGGTGCAAAACGACAGTAATAATTAGATCCATTGATGTTGGTATTTAAACCCTCCGCGGCAATAAGACATGCAGTTGAAATTCTATTATCCATTTTCATGGCAGGAAAACACACTATTTAATGCTCATCAGATTTGTGAAAGGGGGGATTGTCGTGTCCATCATGAAAATGAGCGCAACCATTTGAAACAGCCTCAACGAGGGAATAGCGGCAGCTGAAGCAGACAGGAGCAGAATCTCCTCTGCTCCTCTAGCCTAGTTAGCAAATGTGATATTTCTGCAGTCCCCTGCGTTAGGCGGCTTGTGCCATCTTAATGCGCTAGCTCCTGCTAATACACTCTCATCCGCAGCAGCACAAATGGACTAAAATGGAAAATTCAATAAAATGTCAACATGCGGGTCTCCCTCTGTTGTGCGCAATTGTTTCCCCGGCGCACTGGGATAAACTTGCTGGATGCAAACAATGAGCCATCAAAGGCCCTTGCACGTGTCTGTTTTAAAGAATGGCGGTCTCTTGCTGCCAAGGCTTTTAATTAAAGGATTGTCCTTGCACTTCCTATTGTCGGTTTTGATATCTTAGTTTGTGCTCTGAGCCATCTTAATGGAAGTGTACAATAACCTGCCAGGTTTTGACTTTGCAATTTCTGATTTGATTGCCCCTGAGAGAAAGCACACTTCTTCCTCACCTGTGAGGCTGGCTGCTGTCAAATCCACAGCACAGGCCGTTGCATTCCCAAGTAAGTGTATACAAAACTTCAACCATGGGTGACGGTTGCTTTTTCTCTTCACAGATGAATAGGGCCATACATAAAGGTAAAGGTAAAGGAACCCCTGACCATTAGGTCCAGTTGTGGCCAACTCTGGGGTTGCGGCACTCATCTCACTTTATTGGCCAAGGGAGCCTGCGTACAGCTTCTAGGTCATGGGGCCAGCATGACTAAGCCGCTTCTGGTGAACCAGAGCAGCGCACAGAAACACTGTTTACCTTCCCACCAGATATCCGATGAAGCATGGTCTATGCTACAATTCAGTCCTAAACTGAAGGCCCATATTGTTAGATCCGCACTTCTGAAGCCCAACCCATATAGCTGTGTTAACTGATTTAATTTTTCTTATAAATTTTCGGTAAAGATGAGGAAAGAGTCTGGACAGTGCTAGTCCTAGACCTTTAGGACCTAAGAGTTTTAGGACTGTGTCCAGTTCTGGGCAGCGTAATTCAGGAAGGCTATTTACAAGCTCAAACATGTGCAGAGGAGGGCAACCAAGGTGATCAAGGGTCTGGAAACCAAGCCTTATGAGGAACGGTTGAAGAGCTGGGTATGTAGTCATGACAATTGCTGCATAGTCGCTTACTAACAATTGCAGTTAAAATCTGTAACCTCGCCATGACTTGTCTTTCCGCAACATCAGAAAACTAAAGGTAAAGGTAAAGGTACCCCTGCCCGTACGGGCCAGTCTTGACAGACTCTGGGGTTGTGCGCCCATCTCACTTAAGAGGCCAGGGGCCAGCGCTGTCCGGAGACACTTCCGGGTCACGTGGCCAGCGTGACATCGATGCTCTGGCGAGCCAGAGCCGCACACGGAAACGCCGTTTACCTTCCCGCTGGTAAGCGGTCCCTATTTATCTACTTGCACCCGGAGGTGCTTTCGAACTGCTAGGTTGGCAGGCGCTGGGACCGAGCAGCGGGAGCGCACCCCGCCGCAGGGATTCAAACCGCCGACCTTTCGATCGGCAAGCCCTAGGCACTGAGGCTTTAACCCACAGCGCCACCTGCGTCCCTATCAGAAAACTACCTGCCCTGAAATTAACTAACTGCCTCTGTCAAAAAAAAACCCAAGCCTTTAAGAAGCCCAACAATTCTACAAAGCATATATTTGATTCATGTTCAAATGCTGACTGTTCCGCTGCTATCAAAATCCTAACCCAGACGCAGCCGGCAGCTTAAATTAAATGGGACTGAGCACAAATCCATCTCCGCCTGGTGCTTTGAGTTTTATTTCATCCTGTGTCCAAATTATTTGCTTTTATTGCTATTTCCATCTCCTTCGGCTCCGTTTTGCAGGAGAAATATTCGCCTGGGCTTTGCTTTGCTCCGAGCCAGACAGAAGATCAAGCAATTATGAGCAGTTAAGACTCCGGCTGCCTCTCCCTTCCCAAGCCACCCACTGCCACAACTTTCTTTGTTGCCTAATTAATGAGAAGCACATTGTCTGTAAGTCTGTCTGCTTCATCCCTCATTACGTGCCTGAAGTTCAGTAATTAAATCTGCTGTTTGTTGGCCGTCAGGCTGGCAACCCTTTGCCAAGACATGCCCCATCTTTAATTTTTCTGATTAGCTAAGCAGATAAATAAACAGCTTCAGAACTGGCAATGTGCAGACCGGGAAAGCTGCTATGCCCACTCATTAGAATTCAGCAACCCTTAATTGCACTCTCCAAGACTTGGAGAGCTTGTGGGTTCATTCATACAGCTGGAACGCTCAGATTTGGCAACAGCCAAAAATACTTTCCTTTTCCAATACTGTCTCAGGGGGCAGGGAGAATCTCCCTCCTTGGATCTGGCCACCATCACCTCTGAGCCTTCCTAAATTCAAACTTGAAGCTACAGCTCTGTGTATGTGTGTCCTTAGATTCTGCAGAAGCACAGAAAAGCCACACAATGTGGCATTGGCTACAGATATCAGCTTCCCAAGAATCCTAGATTTTGTGGGGGTTTTGCCATATTTAGAACTCATTCTCTGTTCTTTGTGGCCTGTCCTCTGTTTTTGATGGTTCTGGGTGGGGATGGAAGGACCCGTGAATTCTGCTTCTCATTATTCCAATTTTAAATTCAGCTCTCCACATTTTGCACCAGTTTGGGGGGTGGGGCCCACAGCCTTTTTTACGTTGGGAGGAGGTCATACTGATGCATACCTGACAGCTATATGTTTACGAAATGCAGGTATTAAAAAAATGAATACAAAATAAGTTAGGATATCGCTTGCAAAATGTGTACATTTGGTCAAAACTACATACACAAAAAATGTGTTCATTAGGAGGAAATAATGCTGAAATGCTGGCAAGTTCTCACATGGACTTTAAAGAAAATAAAACCAGAAGCTGGTGCAGAAATGTGGAAAGCTTAAGTCTGGGGGGGAAAGTACCAGAAAATGAAACTGACATATTCGCCTATCAATGTGCTTCATGACTGAGTGAGGATTTGCATCCAGGTCTTCTGAGCTGTAGTGTGATACTCTAACCAACACAGTTCCCCAGGCCCTTACATGTACAGCTTATATGTGGCAGGAGAGTGGGAGCTGGATTGTACCCACGCCATATGCACACTGGACATGTTTGTTTCACCTCTAGGCATGATGGCCATCCACACATCAGATGCGGTGTCTGCAATGGACCAACAAATGCAGGTCTGTTTTTCAATATTACATTCCTAGCTGCAGACATGGAAAAGATTAGCGAGCCCTCATCTGTGAACAGATTTAATAAAGCCTCAGATCGGGTTCCATCACCTGCTCCGTAACAGAAGAAACGTCTTCAACGACTATTTTCTAAAATAATTTGCATTCCCACCAAACATGGATATATGTACCTAACATCCTCTCTCACTGTATAATAATAATAATAATAATTTATACCCCGCCCATCTGGCTGGGTTTCCCCAGCCACTCTGGGCAGCTTCCAACCGAATATTAAAAACAATACAGCATCAGACATTAAAAACTTCCCTAAACAGGGCTGCCTTCAGTTGTCTTTCAAAAGTAAAATAGTTGTTTATTGCCTTAACATCTGCTGGGAGGGTGTTCCACAGGGCATGCGCCACTACCAAGAAGGCCCTCTGCCTGGTTCCCTGTAACCTCACTTCTCGCAGTGAGGGAACTGTCAGAAGGCCCTTGGAGCTGGACCTCAGTGTCCAGTGTGGAAGATGGGGGTGGAGACGCTCCTTCAGGTATACAGGTATATGTATGGAATGTTTCTTGGGGGTATACGCGAATTGTTTGTTATGCGTGTTTTTAGAAACTGAAAAAGCATGTTAAGAAGGAACAAGTGCAGGTCTGAAGTGTGCAGCTGTTAACACCTATAAATTTGTCCATCCTTACGCTGCCGGTTCTGTGTTTCTCTTCAGCCTTGCGTGGATGGCTGTATCTGCCACTGAAGCTGGCTGTATCTGCCACTCCCATGATAATTTTCAGCTGAAATGCAGAGCCTTAATATCCAGGAGCCCCTCCGCTCCCTCTCACCCACCCTTTTCAAGTAATTAGGGGCAATTTTGCTGAAACCATTTGGATGACAGCTTCCCCGCCTGCCCCCCAAGCCTGCTAATCCAAGGGCACCATCCGGTTCTCATCCCTGCTTGCATTCATACAGCACAATGAGGCATCAAATCCAGCTTCTTTAAAAGTCTGTCATAACAACAACAGAGTTCACCGAGCGACAAGTTGACAGCGTGAAGACAAAAGTCAGGCAGGAATTCAAACAGTCACGGGGCGGGGGGTGGAGGGGCAAGCTGTGTTGTCAAGAAAAAGAGATGCTGAGGAAATCAAGAAACTGCGACGGAAAACAAGGCTGCTCCCTCTGCACGTTGAGGTACGGGGAGGAAGAGGCACAGAATTAAGCTGCAATTAAGTCAGGCAATATCCTTCTTCCGTTCGTTCACTGGAAACATCTGCTCCTTGAAAGAAATATTAGAGTCCCCTCATGCACACAATGTTTAATTATTTGTGTGTGTGTGTATGTCATGTAAAGAACTGCTGCCACACAAGAAACTTCAGATCTCAACCTTTATGTAGAGATCCACCTTTCTTTGATGATTCCTCGTAGCTGAGTAAGATTGTCTTCCATAAACTTGAATACAACATGCAGTAGATGAGAAATGTGTGGTCCATGGAGATTGTGTGTGTGTGTGTATGTGTGTGTGTGTGTGTGTGTGTAACGTATCCATTCTTAAGGAAATCAGCCCTGAGTGCTCACTGGAAGGACAGATCCTGAAGCTGAAGCTCCAATACTTTGGCCACCTCATGAGAAGAGAAGACTCCCTGGAAAAGACCCTGATGTTGGGAAAGATGGAGGGCACAAGGAGAAGGGGACGACAGAGGACGAGATGGTTGGACAGTGTTCTTGAAGCAACTAACATGAGTCTGACCAAACTGCGGGAGGCAGTGGAAGACAGAAGTGCCTGGTCCATGAGGTCACGAAGAGTCGGACACGACTAAACGACTAAACAACAACAAAATATATAGTGTGTGTGTGTGTGTGTGTGTGTGTATCTGCACCACCAAATCAAGAAAAGTCATCTCAAAGTGGGGTACATAATAAAAAGTATGGGTTTTTTAATAAAGTCTTTGGATATAGCCCCCTCATTTAAAAAAGAAAATCAACCTGGCATAAAAAAAAATCAGGGGTAAAAACATAGAAAAGCAAAAATCAGGAGAATGTAAAACGATACCATGCTTGGTAAGGATGTCTCTACAACTTGTATCTCACCTGGTTATGTAGGGAGTGAATTAGGGGAGGATATTGTTATGACATTCCTTTGTTAGGTAGATTGCTGGATGATAGCCTAGTGCAGTCAGCAAGGGCCTTGATGGACAGATGTCAACCTTATGTGTTTCACTTTGGGGGTTTTTCCACTAGAACCCTGAAGCCAACGCACTGAACCAGCTGCCAAAGAATAGTTTGGGATAGCAAACAAAGCGTGTCTCCAGACTATCACTATGCTGTTGAGGCATTCAAGAGTATATAGCCACATATTCCCCCAAGTATCCCCATTTAACCAGGACATCCCAGATTGGCAGGATCCCAATCCCGGATGCCCCGTTTAGGATTCCCACTCAGTCATGAAGTTCACTGGGTGGCCTTGGGCCAGTCCTTGCCTCTCAGCCTAACCTACCTAGTTGTGAGGACTAAATGATGAGGGAGAGAAATCATGCACAACACCTTGAGATCCTTGGACAGAAAGATGGAATATAAATGCAGTAGATTAAATTAATTAAGAGGTCGGGTGGCCACCTGTCATGGATGGTTTAGCTGAGATTCCTGCATTGCAAGGGGTTGAACTAGGTGGCCCTTAGGTTCCCTTGCAAATCTACAATTTTATGATTCTAAGTGATAGCAAGTGAGTCTACTTTACAAGCCCATGTCACCTTTCTGCCTTGGAGGCTTTTATTTTGTTTTCTTGCGAAGACATGAAACATTAATTTCCCTTCCACAGACACTCACTAGACTTGCTCCAGGTTCTATACAAACATTTTGACCCATCCCGTTCAGTGCTGGAAATTCAGGCTTTCCTATTCTGGGCCAGTCTTTGTTTCCTTTGCATCACAGTCTCTCTGACCTCTTCCTGCTCCGTACATTATTGTTCTGAGACCAAACAGAGCGCTCCTCTCCCTGCCCAGCCCACTCAACTCTCCCAATTGCCCCTCCGCTTCTATGTGTTTGTAATGGTTCTAGGGGTTGCTTGTGTGTAAATCGGCGCCACACTTGGCTGGGTTACTTGGGTGAACCCTTTCTGTCCGGACAGCCACTCATCCGTGGCTGTCTCAATCGCTGGCAGAATCCGTCAGTGGGTGTTTCTTGAACTTCTTCCAGCAAAGAAGCTCTTTGACGCCTAGTCTCCGCCTACACTCCCTGCGTGGAAGCCTTCTGTGCAGGGAGGGTGTGGGCAGTGGATGACCCATGCTCTCCCCGCTGGTCTCTGGCGAGGAGTCATGGTGCCCCCTCGCCAATTCCCCCATTTGCCCCCCTTCTCCACTGGTGCTACGCTGATTTCATTCCCCAGAAGATGGGCTGCCTCTCTCCCTCCTGGGACGCTCTCCAGAATCCCCCTGGAGCCCTCCCTCCTCCTCTGGCTCCGACGGCAGTTCCCTGACAGTGTTCAACTGTGAAACAGAACAGATAATAAGCCAAGACTGTTCATCTTCCTTTAATTGCTTTTACTGAAGGCCCGCTCTTAGACTCTAACAAGGATTTGATATCTGTGCAAGTGTTACTGTGCTCTGTCTGTTCCAAACACATGGAAATATCAGTGGTTAAAGTCTTTTCGGCTGACCAAGAAACTGAACTGATTCTACATATAAAGGTTCTCTAATCAGAGGTCACAAATGTGGTGCCCGTGAGCACCAAGGCGCCCACCAGTGCCATCAGTGGTGCCCATGAAAGATCTCAGCAAATATGCCTTCAAACATCTACAATGCACAATGGGCTATTTGCTCTTTTTGTCTAATTCTTATAGTGCTTTAACACCTCTTTCCAGGAAACTCTGCGAATTGTAGCCCTGTGAGGAGAACGGAGGTCTCCTAAACACTCTCAGCACCCTGAACAAACTATTCTTTCAGGTAAGCCATGACTGTTAAAGTGGCATAATAGTACAGTCATGCCTCAGGTTACAGATGCTTCACGCTGCATTTTTTCGAGTTGCGGACCGCCAAAACTGGGAAGTACCGGAATGGGTTACTTCCGGGTTTCAGCGGTCGCGCATGTGCAGAAGCACCGAAATGCAACCCGTGTGTGTGCAGATGCGGGTTGCAAACTCTGCGGGTTGCGAACATGCATCCCGCATGGATCACGTTCGCAACCCAAGCGTCCACTGTATTGTAAATGCATAGTTCAGACTGGGCCATTGTCACATTGGTGTGGCAACAAAGTTAAAGGGGAAGCAAGCACGGCGAGGATTTGCCAAAGAAATGCAAGTCTCACCCATTTCCATCTCCCAGGTAAAATGGCTGTAGCTGCACAGAGCCAGATTCCCCAAGTTAAACAAACACCATGTTTTTTTCTGCTGCTGGATTCATCTCGCCAGAGGACTCTCCTCTCCTGCGCGCTCTCAGAATTCAGAATTAAATCTCGCCTGCTTCATCCAGCCAAAGATCAAGCGCTTATGTAGAATATTAAGCAAACACCCAGCCATTACCGTTATTGTTTGGGGGATATGTTTAACTAGAAAAGAAGCGCCTGGAGGGAATTGATGAGACATCCAGAGCTTTCTGCGCCCCATTATACAACCGTGCGCTTCTAATAATCTCTTTTCCCGAATGGAGATTACTCTGTCTGGGTGAGTGAAATATCATCCGTGCAAAATTAAAAACAAACCCCTGGTTCTGCAGGGTAGCAGGCTCCACACTGGGCGCTCCTGTGCAAACACCTGTGTCCCTGATATTACCTGCTAGACGGGGGGGAGAGAGAGAGAGATGGAGCTCCAGGATTTGTTCAAATACATAAAAGAGTCATGAATATTTCATGGAGATTCTGGGGAAATATTTTTGCAAGGGTTGCCGTGCCGACTCGCTGCGTATCCCAGCTCAGCATATATTATTTGTCTCGTGCTCTCCCTTGGATACTTGGTACCGTTAACAGCATTCTGTCAAATATAATATCAGGCGGCAAGCAGTACAGAGCAGGTGCGAGATGAGCAGGGGAAGAAGAGGGGAGCTGGCTAGAAGAGTTTCCAAACTGGACTCAAACTGGTTAGAACACAAGGCGTGCTACATACAGCTCCCACATACACTCCAACATTCCTCAGATGAAAAGAGGGACATTTCTCACTCCCCCGTCAACAGACCCTCCTTGACAAAAACACACACACCTGTTTTTTGTCATTCCCTCACGGAGCATTTCCTGCCAGAAGCAAGGTAAGTGCCACAACCAACAGTTTGGATTTGATATCCCGCTTTATCACTACCCGAAGGAGTCTCAAAGCGGCTAACATTCTCCTTTCCCTTCCTCCCCCACAACAAATCATCTGTGAGGTGAGTGGGGCTGAGAGACTTCAGAGAAGTGTGACTGGCCCAAGGTCACCCAGCAGCTGCATGTGGAGGAGCAGAGACGCGAACCCGGTTCACCAGATTACGAGTCTACCACTCTTAACCACTACACCACACTGGCTCTTAACAGGACACAGCACACAGGCCCTCCATCGTCCTGAGATAACAGAGTTCTTAGGGGACCCCTATTTCCCTCTCAGAGTTCCCTGTGATTGGTTGTTAAACCGTTCTGGGAATTATAGCTCTGGGAGGGGAATATGGGCTCTTCTAACAACTCTCAGTGTCCTTAACCAGCTGCAGCTCCCAGAATTCTTTGGGGGGAAGCCATGACTGTTTAAAGTGTACATTGCTTTTTGAATGCATAGTGTGAATGTGGTCATAGCTCTCCCTCTCCCTGGTTTAACTTCACAACAACACTCTTAGGCTGGGAGACAGTGACTAGCCCAAGGTCGCCCAGGGAACTTCAGGGCTGTGTGAGGATTTGAACTCTGGTCTTAAACCGACACACTAACCAAGCCGCCATGCTGCCTTCTTGGCTCTTTCCAATGGGATTGCCAAATGGAAGGCTCAGAGTAACAGATAAAAAGATGGGCTGGAGGAGGGAATTGGCTTTGTCAGAACCAGACAGCTGGGGAAACCACAAGGCTTCAGAGGATGTTATTACCAGCCCCCTGTCATCATAAATGCATCCATTATCTTTTATTTTAAGCCGGGTGCCTATTTCCAAACGTCCAGTAAGACTCCCACTCAGATATAACTATTTGGCATCCTCTCTCTCTGCCACCATTATTGTGCTATAAAATGGAAATAAAATCTCAGAAATGGTGTTATCAAAATACGAAGGTGGCATGAATATTAACTCAGTAATTGCGTTTCCCCTTCCCTGCACAATTGTCTCGAAACAGAAGCACCAACAGTCTCAGCAAGGAGAAATTCAGAACCAGCCACTCAGGGCCACGTAATTTCAAATGGAAAGAGAGTTTACCTTTCTATGAACTGCAGCCTGTCAAGTTTCCAATTCTTTCTAATCTATTATTTAATTACAGAAGCTACAAAGGCTTGAGTGTAGCTGCAGGATCTGCTCCCAGAGGCTCAGCAAGATCTTTTTTATCATTCGAAGAAGAAAACTTTCAAGTGCAGGTGGGGGGAAATTCCACTTACCCTTTTGCAGTCAAACAGGGACTTTTCATTGGCCAAAGAGTTGAAAGGGGAGGTCTGGAACAGAAAAGATGGAAATTCTTTTACAACTTGTCTTAAGACCCTTTTCCAGAAATACATTGTTGTTATTGCAAAACACAGGGAAAGAGACAGGGCATTTGAGAATGTAATATCCAAAAAATACAGAAAAAGGACATGATTTCAGTGACTTTTTAAAAAAATCACAACAATACAGTTATTTATAAAATATAAAAAGCCCTGACAGATCATATTAAACACTCATCTTGTCCAGCATTCTGTTCTAGGGGTGGGTGGTAAAATTTACAGGGAACAGTCCTCTGCTTGAAGTGAGTGAAAGAAGAGAAATTTGATTAAGTTTGAGTTTAAAGGCGAGCTTAGCCAATTTCCCCTTCCCAAAACAAGATGCAAACTGAAATACAGCTGTCCTTTAAAATTCACACACCTCTGAATTTTTCAGTGCAGTTCTTCAGTCAAGTTATGTGCACAAAATGCATATATTAGTGTAAAGTGTGCATATACAGTGGTGCCCCGCAAGACGAATGCCTCGCAAGAAGAAAAACCCGCTAGACGAAAGGGTTTTCCGTTTTACGAGGCGCTTCGCAAGATGAATTTCCCTATGGGCTTGCTTTGCAAGACGAAAACGTCTTGCGAGTCTTGCGATTTTTTTCGCTCCCCCCCTTTTTCTAAGCCGCTAAGCCGCTAATAGCCGCTAAGCCGCTAATAGCGCTAATCCACTAATAGGGTTGCTTCGCAAGACGAAAAACCGCAAGACGAAGAGACTCGCGGAACGGATTCTTTTCGTCTTGCGAGGCACCACTGTAAATGCCTATATTGGTGAAAGGACATACAAAGATACACTATTTAGAGGAAATTGCTTTTTTAAAAAAGGTGCATGTTAGGGGGAAAATGCACACACAAAGGCGTATATTAGGGGAAAGTTGCACTTTGGTGATGATGAAGAGCAGAGCTGTGGGAAAACTCAAATAAAAAAAACAGAGATAAAGGAGATGTAAATGGGAGAGACCGACTGGGGGAGGAAAGGGAGTGCAGAGGGTGTGGACCGTCCCCGGCACCACTATTCCAGTACGGTGCCATCACGGCGGCCCCCCCGGACACGCGCCATGCACCCCCATTGCGCCGGGTGCCACTCCCCCACAGGCGGCGCGCCACACCCCCAGAATGTGTGCCACGCCCCTGCGGGTGGCGCATCACACCCTCACGGGTGTGTACCATGCCCCCAGGATGCACACCACACCCCCAGGGCACACATCACACCCCAAGGGGGCACCAGCCACACCCCCGCCTGCTCTCCGCTCCCGGTAGCGGAGCATGCAGCTTCACCACTGGAAAGACCCCCATCAGCTTGTGCAAAAGATCCCCATCAGCTCTCACTGCATGTTCACACTCCAGTCTTTCTTCATATCCAGACACAACATCTTCAGTGAAGGAGATGGTTGTGTACCTAAGTCAAGGAGAGTGAAAATGTTTCTGAGGTCAGCTCTCCCCATCTCTTCATTCTGGGGACACAGGGCTTTTTTGCATTGAACCCATGCCAACACTTCCATGTTCATCCAACAGCTACCTGCAATGTCCCATTTGCAAAAGACTTAAAAAGCATTCTTGTGAAACAGCCTGCAGGAGGCCAGCCACAAAATTGAGCATGCACAGTAAAAGCAGCTTTAAGTGGTTTGGTTTTGTCACAGAAAAAAACATCCATGTGCTGCTTTTAAGTCTTCCGACAAGCCTCTCACAATAGGAACCTCTCTGTCCTAGAATCAAATGTAGCACCGAGAACATGATAGCCATGTTCAAATATATAAAAGGATGTCACATAGAGGAGGGAGAAAGGTTGCTTTCTGCTGCTCCAGAGAAGCGGACACGGAGCAATGGTTCCAAACTACAAGAAAGAAGATTCCACCTAAACATTAGGAAGAACTTCCTGACAGTAAGAGCTGTTCGACAGTGGAATTTGCTGCCAAGGAGTGTGGTGGAGTCTCCTTCTTTGGAGGTCTTTAAGCAGAGGCTTGACAACCATATGTCAGGAGTGCTCTGATGGTGTTTCCTGCTTGGCCTTTTTATTAGGTATTTTAGGTCAAGACATACCAAAAGAAATGAGGACTTTATTTATGTATGCCACTACAGCAGCAAGAATGTTGACTGTGCAAAATTGGAAGACTGGAGAAATACCAACTAAAGAACAATGGCAAGAGAAGTTGATGAACTATGCAGAACTGTCAAAAATGACCGAAAGACTAAGAGAAAAAGACAACAAAGACTTTGAAAAAGATTGGGAACCATTCATATTATATTTGCAGAAACAAAAAAAGGCAATAGACTTGATGGCAGGATCTAAATAAACATTCACATTATTAGCATCAGAAAATGTTTGGAAGATAGTGAAATAAGATGATGTATTTAATTTTGTTTTTATGTTTTTATGTTATGTTATTAATAACTTTTTCTGCTGAGAGATAGCAAAGTGGGTGAAAATAGAAAGAAACCAGAAACGCAAGTTGGGGGAAGTCTTGGAGGGTAGGGAGGGAGGAATATATAGTAAATGTTAAGAATCTGAGATGTATATAATGAATGAAAATGAAAAATGAATTAATTTAAAAAAAAAAAAAAGACTTTGCAGAAACCCACCAGGCTACAGGCCCTTTCTATTTCTCTCAGGACCTGCTAATACTAGGAATATTAATCGTGCAGAGAGCTCACAGAACGTTCCAGCGGGATTTATATTTGCTGACTAACAGCCATGATCTGCCTTCCATTTAGTTAATGAACGTTTGGAGAACTCTCCGATAATTATAGAGAAAGTGGATGGGCTATAATGCAAACCGTCGAAAGGATCGCCTCTCTTACTTCTTCATTTAATGCTAAATGCCTCTAATTGCTCCACTTAATTGCAGGACAATATTTACTCAGCGGGGAGAAAGGACCTTGCCAGCAATAGAGGCAGTATGGCTTTCCGAATGGGAATCAGAACTTTGAAATCTCCTATTCATTTAAAAACAAAGAAACCAAAACATCAGTATGATATTCAGGGCCAAACAGATATTTAGGTGTTAGGGTGGGGGAGTCTAAATGGCACCCACCCCATGCTTTTGAGTAAGTCTTATTCATGCCAACTCAGGAGTCCAACAATGAGACTGTCCTGATAGATGAATTCATCCAACGGGGAACAATTATCTGTCTCCCATTTTGCTGCCTTTAATGATACTCAGGGTCTGCTGTCTCCTCAGCTTCCTCCACAGCTGGTCTATGTCCGATTACAGGTATACATTTAGCATGGAGCAAGGTGAGGAACGTCAGTGTGATGGCCTGGGACTTGGGCTCGGGCTCGGAACCAGAGGAGACTCAGTCTGCATCGGATCCTTTGCCTCAGGCATCATCTGAACCAAGTCTGGGGCCTGATCCTGAAGAGTCCCAGTCTGAACAGGTTCCCCTGCAACAAACACCAGCTGGGCCGAGTCAGGGGCCTGAGCCTGCCCTGGCTCCAGATGTGGGGATTACCTCGTTGCCTTCAGCTGGGCCATCACTTACAGCTGCTCCAGTACCGGTTGGGTCAGGGGAGGCTGAGGTGGCCCCTGGGTCTAGTAACCCACTGACGTCTCCAGAGCTGCAGAGACTAAGGTCTGAGAGAAGGAGAGACCTGAGTACTTGCAGGAGGAGTGCTCGCCTTCGGGTGAAACAGGGAGGTGAGTCGCCGGGGTATCAGGACCAGCCGCTACCCCGACAAAGATAAAAGGCTGTTGGACCCTGCCCTCGATTGCGGGAGCAACATTGCTGTATGCTAGATCCTGCCTGAGATCCTGTACCTGTCCTTGCCTGGTATCCTGCCTCGTGTCCTGCCTTGGACCTGTCGGACTGATGCCTAGCGGAACCTTCGGATTCTGGACCGGACCTGGACCGTGTTTCACGGGTTATCCCCGGGCCCAGCACAGTCAGGATGTGAGACAGAATATGACCATCTAGGCTTTTCTATAGGGTCCTCAACACTCTCTATGGCAACGCCCATTTTTTGCCACACCCAACCACAGACATGTAGCCCCCAGAAAGCAAATGCAGCCCTCAAGCCAAAGCAGATGTACCACTAACATGCGAACCTGGAGTCCTGGTTGAAAACAGTGGTGAGTTGCCAAACGTCAGCTTCATAATCCATGGTTTGCAGTGGGCTTCTTAACCACTAACCATTGTTGGCTGTGAGCTGGGTATCCTGGATCACATCTACGCTGAGATCCTTTGAAACTGAAAGTAGAATACCTCCTTGAGGTCATGGGGGGAGGGGGAAGCCTGCAACCCCCATGGCTCAGCTGGGCTCTTCTGAGGCTTATCCACACAGCACGAGAGCATGCAAGAGAGGCATGTAAAGAGGGTTCGGTGGCACATGGACCAGCACACTGTAGTGGCTTACCGTCAGTGAGAAGGGGGCCAGGAGGCCACCACTGTGTGGACCACTGTGTGGGAGCACCATTCCTTATCAACTTAGGTCACAAAGCTGCCCCTGCTCCCACCACTACGTCTACATAGTGTTGACTCACTTCTCCATAATGAAATGTGGGTAAAGTTGCACTGTGAATTGTGTGGCGAGTTCTTCCCCCCCCCCCAGTGGAAATAATGACATGTGACACAATTATTAAGGTTGATGGGCTAAATAAGGCCACAACTTTATTGGTTACAGGTGATGAGCGGTATTGGCTTAGGCAGTGGTCCTAACCAACTGTATCCGACTTCAGCCCGTCCGCTTGAAGTCCAGGAAGGGTTAACCACCATTAGGTGAGTCCTGCTGATGCACATCAACCAGGAACTCCCCCGGGGTCACCGGTAGGGGGTGTGCCTAGGCTTCGGACAGGGCCATGCCCCCCGGAATCCTTTATCGGACTACCCTTCAATATGTGGGGCAGGTGATGGCGCTAGCTCCCCTCTTCCATCTACAGAACAATACCAATGCCTAACTGCCAATACCCAGAAAGTTGTGACAATTTGCTATGAGGCAGGCAAAAACCAAGTGGCTGGTACCAATTTGCCAAGTGGAAAAATTCCTACCAGGCCCCTCAACGGCGACCAACCAAGGTCCATAGCAAGGTCAAGGAACAAAAACCTTATAGGGCAGGAGGGTGGGAAAAGCAGGAACAGCTGGCAGGCGGGCAAAGAGAGAGATTCCCGGCCACGTCCTGCCTTAAGTAGGGCAGGCCACGCCCCCAGAGCCAGCTGATTGGTTGGCCAGGGGATGACACGGCCAGGAATCCCCCCCATTCATGCGGGGCTGGGCTCCAGCCACCACGCGCCTGGTGGGGCCATGAAGCCCGCAACTCCACTTCCTTTGAGGGTGGAAGAGGCTTTGCAGAATCCTCCAACGGTTGCAGACTCTCTGAGGAGATTTCACCCCTCCCATATCCAAGAATCTGCTGATGTTCTCTGCTGATTCTCCAGAGAGGAGGGGGCGGTTTTTGCTCTCTACTTATTCCACTCCAGCCTCACATCAAAGAGAGAGAAAGACTGAGTGTTAGAGAGAGATCGTGTGTATAGATAAGGTTGCTGCTAAGAGCAGCTGCAGACACTCAGTGCAGTTCAGCATTTTTGCTTAGACCTCATTTAGCTCTGTACATAGTTGTGTATTATAGTTGTAGATAGAATAAAAGAAGATATTCTACAGAGCTGCTCTCCGAGTCGTTTATGCTCTGCTATACTCTGCTGTACTCTGCTGTGCGACGACTGTCTTCTTGTTGGAGTGAATCCGGTGCTCACAACTCTAAGCTGTGAGTCCACAGCACTTTGACCTGTTCCTGTGCAGAAGGTGGTCTCTGGAAGGGCTACCCAGCTCGCCTAGCCCAGTCGGGCTGAAGTGGATGAGTCCAGTTGGTGGCACTGGCTCAAGGGCGATGCTGACACTCTCCTCTACTTCAGCTTCAAAGTTATCATTTGGGTATTTGCTACCATGTTCTGTTACTCAGCAGGCTCTCCTGGCTCACCATGTGCAGCAATTTTACAGAATTACTCAGCTCCTTGTTATTTAATGTTGCAAGGCAGATAGGAAGAGTTGCATATGAGCTTTGCCATTGATTTATCCAGAGGTATTCTCTTCCTGTATAGATTTCTGCCCAAGGAACTGCTGCTTAGTTTTCAAGGCAAAGGTAGCCGTGCTCACGCCAGGAGCAAACGAAATTCACCCTCCAATCAATAGCGGTTCAGACATTAGTGACTTTCCAAATAGAAAACAGCACAACATTTTATCAGTCATGCCTGGGTGTGTTATTTATCTGCTCAGCGCGCACGCGCACACACACACACACACACACACACACACATACACATACACATCCCTTCCAATATTACACAAAGTGCCCCGTTTCAACCAAACTTCAAAATGGCAAATCCTATTACATCACAGATTAAACTAGACTCTGCCAGGACCCGAGGAATCAGAACAAAAGGATTACATAAGGCTCACACAGCTGTCAAATGCCCAAGAGAACATGGAGGCCTTTTTCCTGATTGCACTCAAGGGAATAAAAAGATCTGAACTGTTTAGTTGCCTAGAGTTTATTCTTTATGCCTCAAAATAGCTGCAGTTGTAGATGTTTCAAGGGAATAATTACTTGTGGTCAGGAAACCATTATCCCCACCAACTACCCCACCCAACTCATTTGTATATCTGTTTCACATTATATTTCCTGTCCTCTGAATCACATGTTGTTGTTGTTTAGTTGTTTAGTCGTGTCCGACTCTTCATGACCCCATGGACCAGAGCTGGCCAGGCACTCCTGTCTTCCACTGCCTCCTGCAGTTTGGTCAAACTCATGCTGGTAGCTTCGAGAACACTGTCCAACCATCTCGTCCTCTGCCGTCCCCTTCTCCTTGTGCCCTCAATCTTTCCCAACATCGGAGTCTTTTCCAGGGAGTCTTCTCTTCTCATGAGGTGACCAAGTATTGGAGCCTCAGTTTCAGGATCTGTCCTTCCAGTGAGAACTCAGGGCTGATTTCCTTAAGAATGGAGAGGTTTGATCTTCTTGCAGTCCATGGGACTCTCAAGGGTCTCCTCCAGCACCATAATTCAAAAGCATCAATTCTTCGGCGATCAGCCTTCTTGATGGTCCAGCTCTCACTTCCATACATCACTACTGGGGAAACCATAGCTTTGAATCACATAGTTGGAAGGAATCCCCCTGAAATGCAGGAATCTCAGCTAAAGGATCCATGACAGATGGCTGCCCAACCTCTGCTTGAAAACCCCAAAGGAAGGAGAGTCCACCACTTCCCAAGGGAGGCATTTCCACTGTCAAATAGCTCTCACTGACAAAGTTCTTCCTAATGTTGAGTTGGAATCTCTTTTCTTGTAACATGAAGCCATTGGTTCAAGTCTTCTACCCTCCAGAGGAGGAGAAAACAAGCTTGCTGCATCTTTCATGTGACAGCCCTTGAGATATTTGAAGATCTCCTCTCAGTCTCCTCTTTTCTCCAACTCCCTCAAGGTTCCTCATAAGGCTTGGTTTCCAGACCCTTAAGGAGCGTCTCCACCCCCATCGTTCAGCCCGGACACTGAGGTCCAGCACCGAGGACCTTCTGGTGGTTCCCTCACTGCGAGAAGTGAGGTTACAGGGAACCAGGCAGAGGGCCTTCTCGGTAGTGGCGCCTGCACTGTGGAACACCCTCCCACCAGATGTCAAAGAGAAGAACAACTACCAGACTTTTAGAAGACATCTGAAGGCAGCCCTGTTTAGGGAAGCTTTTAATGTTTGATGTTTCATCGTGTTTTTAACATTCTGTTGGGAGCAGCCCAGAGTGGCTGGGGAAACCCAGTCAGATGGATGGGATATAAAAATTATTATTATTATTATTATTATTATTATTATTATTATTATTACTACTACTACTACTACTACTACTTTATCATCTTGGTCATCCTCATCTGCTCACATTCTATAACCCCTAGTGGTGCAGCAATAAAACTGTTAGCACACTTGCAAAGCTAAGCAGGGTCCAGTATGATTTCCTCTTGGATGGGGAACTAGTATGTGCTATGATTCCTGCATTGCAGCTGATTGGATTAAATGTCCAACCAGTTCCACAATTCTATGGTTCTATAAGCTAAAAGAGGGAAATGTAATGAAGGATGGTATACACATGCATACTTTCCAAAAACAAAAATGTCCTGCACACTGACTTAAATAGCATGCATTTTATTTTTTATTTTATTTTATTTATTTAAATAGCATGCAGTGTGTTTTCTTCACCAAAAATTTCACAGACATTGCTGAAGGGCAGATAAAACTGTGTTATGATCCACGTGGCCACCCTGCTCTGGAATATGGCCAGCTGCTTTGGCAAAACCACTCTGGGTATTAACCTGGAAGGCTCCAGCCCACGTGTCTGCAAATGAAATTAGAAAAAGAAAAAAGTAGGGGAAAGGCCTTAACTGTTCAAAACATTAGAAGAGAATCTGCACACATTCTGAGAGGCACGTATACAAACGTTTTCAGAATGTTCTGGTTGCATTAAGCTAAGAATGCACCAAACTTCTGATTTGTGAGTGGTGATGATATACTTGTTTTATTCTGAGAGACATTTCATGCACCACTGCTTAGAAGGAGGCATGTATGAACACCGCCTTTTTAGATGCTTTGAGTAGTCATGGTACCTTCAAGTACATACAGACTGTCACGGGCGATCGAAGTCCCAGCAGGGGACGTCAGGACTGGGGGCAAGGTGGTGGGGTGGGAGCAGGAAAAGGGGTCCAGAAGCCAGGACTCAGGAAGCCAAGAGTCCGAGGACCAGGAAGCAAGGAGTCAAGAAGTC
Organism: Podarcis cretensis; assembly: GCF_951804945.1. Lineage (NCBI taxonomy): Eukaryota > Metazoa > Chordata > Lepidosauria > Squamata > Lacertidae > Podarcis > Podarcis cretensis. The sequence continues at coordinate 13,672,768 of NC_137178.1, forward strand.
AAGGGTCCGAGGACCAAGAAGCAAGGAGTCAAGGAACCAAACACAGCAAGGCAGGGAACGTGTTGCTGTGGCAAAGAGCCAAATAATAATAATAATAATAATAATTTTTATTTATACCCCGCCCTCCCCAGCCGAAGCTGGGCTCAGGGCGGCTAACAACAATCAAAATAATCCAACATTCTAAAAACCTTTCATTATAAAAATTAATTAAAATCAAATTGATGGCAACCATTATGCAAAATTCTGTGCAGATTGCCAGAGGAGGGGGTCAGGCTGCGCCCTGGCCAAAGGCCTGGTGGAACAGCTCTGTCTTACAGGCCCTGCGGAAAGATGTCAAGTCCCGCAAGGCTCTAGTCTCTTGTGACAGAGCGTTCTACCAGATTGGAGCTGCGGCCGAGAAAGCCCTGGCTCTAGTTGAGGCCAGCCTATCCTCTCTGTGGCCTGGGACCTTCAAGATGTTTTTATTTGCAGACCGTAAGTTCTTCTGTGGGACATACCAGGAGAGGCGGTCCCATAGGTACGAGGGAAAAGGGAAAATGCTGACCTTATATCTCTTCCCAGCTCTTGCCACCAGGTGCTGTGAGTTACTAATCGGCCTCACCTGTGGGGCCACATCTTGCCTCTCCAGAACAAACTTAGGAAGGCCCCAGTCCTGCAGAGTCCTATCGGTCACAGGGCCTGGCTCCTGCAGGCACTCCTGACACAGACCAACATAGACCATGTGGAGATAGCCTAACCACTGAGATAATTACTGTGAGTCAGTCCAGAGCACAGTGCCACAGAATATTATAACCACATCCCCTCAATCAGCCTATATAGTAAAAAATAAAAATAAAAAATAAAAAGAGCAGACAAACGATCGACCTTATGCTGAACTGATAATTAGAATGAGATGCTATGTTAATTCAGTTTTCAGTTCTAAGGCATTTTAATGGAGTCCTGTTACTATGGGAAATGTGATACTATGTGTAATGAGAATGTGATATACCGATAGTGCCATACAGCATGGTGTATTGTAAGCAATGCTACGTTGTGCCATTGTGCTACATTGTGCCCTGACACATTGCTATAATAAAGATGCAAAGGCATATGTGTGTATGCGCTGCCAAGCCCAGGCAGCACTAAAGGCCAGCTGCTGTCTCTTCTCCGACACATGGCGCATACCTTTCCAAGATACATGGAATACGAGCGCTAGCCTTATTGTATATGTAATGGTTCTAGGGGGTTGCTCGTGCGTAAGTTGGTGCCACACCTGGCTGGGTTACCTGGGTGAACCCCTTCTGTCCGGACAGCCACTCACCCGTGGCTATCTCAGTCGCTGGCAGAATCCGTCAGTGGGGTTTCTTGAACTTCTTCCAGCAAAGAAGCTCTTTGACGCCCAGTCTCCTCCTACTCTCCCTGCGCGGAAGTCTTCTGCGCAGGGAGGGTGTGGGCAGCGGAGGACCCGTGCTCTCCCCGCTGGTCTCCGGCGAGGAGTCCTGGAGCCTTCTCCCCGATTCCCCCATCTGCCCCCCTCCTCTACTGGTGCTACGCTGATTTCCTTCCCCAGCGGATGGGCTGCCTCTCTCCCTACTGGGACCCTCTCCGGCATCCCTCTGGAGCCTTCCCTCCGCCTCTGGCTCCGATGGCAGTTCCCTGACAGTATATCACAGGAATGCATGGGCAAATCCTGACATGACTTAGAATCTGGGCAAAATACCTGGGGCTGTATCCAACTACAGTGGTGCCTCAGGTTACATACACTTCAGGTTACAGACTCTGCTAACCCAGAAATAGTACCTCAGGTTAAGAACTTTGCTTCTGGGTGAGAACAGAAATCGGGCAGTGACAGCATGGCAGCAGCAGAAAGCCCCATTAGCTAAAGTGGTGCTTCAGATTAAGAACAGTTTCAGGTTAAGAACGGACCTCCGAAACGAATTAAGTACGTAACCAGAGGTACCACTGTAATGTATTTCACCAGTGCGAGGATTTCCACTTACACAGTACAACTCCCCACTGCCACCTCTTCAAAACAGAAAGGATTGTTAAAAAAACAAGGTCTCTTTCGGCAGAAACTTATTTCTGCGGAGCAAATTCTGAGGCCCTCTCCCCCCAAATCATGGTCCCTCAAAAGATTTACCTTCCACTCTGGGGATTTACCCTACGCAGTGAAAGCAGCAATCCCTCTTGCTGTTCTGGCTTCTGGGATAGCTGCGCAGCCTGCATTCGCTCCATAAGACGCACACACATTTCCCCTTACTTTTTAGGAGGGAAAAAGTGAGTCTTATAGAGCAAAAAATACGGTAAGTCCTGTGCAAATTACTTTGAAAGCGCTCCCACGCTCACTGAAGCAGGCACGGAGCAATGGCTCCAAACTACAAGAAAGAAGATTCCACCTAAACATTAGGAAGAACTTCCTGACAGTAAGAGCTGTTCGACAGTGGAATTTGCTGCCAAGGAGTGTGGTGGAGTCTCCTTCTTTGGAGGTCTTTAAACAGAGGTTTGACAACCATATGTCAGGAGTGCTCTGGTGGTGTTTCCTGCTTGGCAGGGGGTTGAACTCGATGGCCCTTGTGGTCTCTTCCAACACTATGATTCTATGATTCTATGATTCTAAACCTTCCTCTTCTGCTTAAATCCTTAACGCACCTCGGCCATAAGATTATCCACTTAAAATCCATCGGGTGCAACAGTCCTGCCTTTTCTGGGGGCACCAGATCAATTCTTGCCACACTTAGGAATGATGCATTCCCACAGCATGAGCACAATGCCAAAGGCGAGCAGCGCTAAAACTTAGAAGACCCGGCTTCTGCTTAAAGAAACACCAATGGTGGGAAAGGGAGCTACAATTGGGGAAACTGCAAAGAAAGTAAAACCCTGCTCTGCTTTTGCTGCTGCTCTCCCTGAAAGGAGGAGAGAGATGATGGGCCATCCCTGGACCACCATGGAGGACACACACCCCCTGCTAATTTTTCAATCATTATTAAAGATTTTCTTGGTTTGCAAAAGTATGTGCAATCTCTCTCTCTCTCTCTCTCTCTCTCTCTCTCTCTCTCTAAGTAACATTTTTTTACAGATCAGTTTCATTTGTTGAGACATTAGGAAGAAGAGGGGGAAAGAGGTGGAGGGGGGAAAGGTGAGTAGGGGTTGGGTGGGGAGGCGATGTTTCTATTTTACTTAATATATGTGGGGTTTTGTGTCAGCGTTGCTTGTGCAGGTTCTCTGCTGTTCACTTGTGTTCCTTTGGTGGTGAGAGAGGTTGGGGTTGGCCTAGGGTGTGGTTGTTTGTTTGTGGTTGTCTGTGGTGATCTTTGTTTTCATGTGTGAGTGGGGTGGGTGGGTGTTTTGGATCAGGTTAGCCATATTGATTTGCATGCTCTTGGTGGATTTTTATCGTTGTCTTGTTGGGCTGTGTATGTGATAAAGGGGAGCCATACCAGAGTAAAGTCGTCTTCTTCTGTTTGTCCCTGTGTCAGTTTCAGTTCAGTAATTTTTCTAGTAGGGCTGTTTCCCATACTATTTTGTACCACTGGTCAATGCTCACTCCTGACAGGTCTCTCCAGTGTCTGGTTATGGTGTTTTTGGCTGCTGAAAGTAGGTGGGTGATGAGTTATTTGTGGTGTAAATGGGCATTATTGTCTTGGAAGATGTTTAGTAGGGCCAATTCTGGGGTGATTACTAATACTTGCTTAGTTATTTAACATATCCCCCCCCCCCGATAATTTATAGCAGCTGCCCATGTTACTGGGCTTCTTGGTTTGATGGAAAAAAATTTAAAAAATAATAATCACTTGGTTTATTTTTTATTTTTTGGGTGGGAGCTAGAGAGGGGGTTTAGTTTTTTTTTTTAATCTGCTATTTAGTGGGTGGGAACATTGTTTTGTTTGCTCCTTGCATCCTGCAAAGTTTTCTATTACTGTTAGGGGAGGGGCTGGTGCTTGGGTTTTTGTATTCCCAATATATGGCATGGAATATTAATGTGTTCTATTGTTCCTAACCTAATGGTATAATGATCTGTGCATATATATTTAAGTTGCTTGGAGACCCTTTGGGTGACAAGCAATGGAGAAGTTTCATAAACAAATAATAATAAATGTGAATTTTAGGGTAACTGCACTAGAGATCACAGGACTGCTCAGCAGAAAATTGATTTTCTGAGGCTGGCCTGAAACATTAACCAGCAAAGGTTCCCTGGGACTACTACAGCAATCTTGGCTGGGCCTATACTGAAGGACAGGGGAACTCCCTGAAACATGATTCTGCGTTTATTGGTGGGCAGAAGTATTAGCCATTAAGGTCACCACTTTTGCATACATTGTGGCCAAGGTAAAGGTAAAGGTAAAGGTACCACTGCCCGTATGGGCCAGTCTTGCCAGACTCTAGGGTTGTGCGCTCATCTCACTCTATAGGCCGGGAGCCAGCGCTGTCCGCAGACACTTCCAGGTCACGTGGCCAGCGTGACAAGCTGCATCTGGCGAGCCAGCGCAGCACACGGAACACCGTTTACCTTCCCGCTGGTAAGCGGTCCCTATTTATCTACTTGCACCCGGAGGTGCTTTCGAACTGCTAGGTTGGCAGGCGCTGGGACTGAACGACGGGAGCTCACCCCGCCGCGGGGATTCGAACCGCCGACCATGCGATCGGCAAGTCCTAGGCCACCCGCGTCCCATTACATTGTGGCCAAACTGACCCCAAATCCCTTGAATACAATTGTCATAATGGTGGTGACAGATACAGTCACTGGCCTTGTGAAATCCTGCGCTTCACGATGCTAGCAGTCTCAAACTCAGCATTGCTTGGGAATTTGAAGAAACCAACAAAATCAATCAGCGGGTAAGATCAATGCAGTTTCTAAAGGTTCAGTCCATCATCTTGATTCAAAATGGCATCCAGTTGTATCCAATTGTAATAATAATATTCTTCTGCACCTTCTGAAGCTTCTTGAGGCATTGGTTATTTTGCAGTTGGTGCCCCCCCCCCCCAGCGCCACATCCAACCAACCTGGCTCTTCTTTCTGGATAACTGATTGACACAAGTTTGGGAAGCTGAATCCCTACTTTGCCCATCAATTCTCTCCTGAAGATCTGTCTCCACCTCTGTGGAAGAACTAAAAGTCCAGGTACCTAAGAGGAGTTTAAACCCATTAAGTCAAAGCACAATAATTTAATGGATGAATTAATAAACATACCTTCTGCTTGGCGCTTTGCTTCAGGCCAATACGGGACTGGCTTCTGGACTGTGAAATAAGCGAGAAAGAGAAATATGATTTTGCTGAGGAGGGGAAATCGTGTGTTTTTTTGAACGTCACATTAATGCTTTCTTGCAGCATTAATTCCTTTCGAGTTCTGGCAAAATAAAGTGCCTTCTTATAGTGATTAAGGGTGGTATTCAGATACATTTTAATTTCAGGGGAGCGGGTGGTGCTGTGGGTTAAACCACAGAGCCTAGGGTTTGCCGATCAGAAGGTCAGCGGTTCGAATCCCCGCGACGGGGTGAGCTCCCGTTGCTCGGTCCCTGCTCCTGCCAACCTAGAAGTTCAAAAGCACATTAAAGTGCAAATAGATAAATAGGTACTGATCCGGCAGGAAGGTAAACGGCGTTTCTGTGCACTGCTCTGGTTCGCCAGAAGCGGCTTAGTCATGCTGACCGCATGACCCGGAAGCTGTTTGCCGGCTCCCTCAGCCAATAAAGCGAGATGAGCGCTGCAACCCCAGAGTCGGTTACGACTAGACCTAATGGTCAGGGGTCCCTTTACCTTACCCTGAGTAAAACATAGTCGAATACCACCCTATAGCTTCCATTCTAACCCACTTACCTGGAAGTAAGCCCCATTGAATTCACTGCTTTCTGAATAGACATTGTTACAATTACACTGTAAACCGTAGCTTAGCATTAAGTACAAAGTGGGCCTTGTGCAACCTTAAGAGGTTCCTTCAAAGGCACTGACCCCAGTTTAAGATCAGTTTCTTGGCATCTGGGTTATTTGCTTTTCTCAGCTCACTCAGCCTTGTTGCTCCTGCTCTCTGTGCAATAATTTATGTGCACAAACACACCAGCCCTCACTTTCCTTAGAGATGCCCGACAGTCTGCTGAGCTTTAAGATAGTATCCCATTAACCAAGATAAATTTTAAGGTTGCCGCAAAGTGTTTGTAGATGTAACAAATGTTAAGGAAACCAACATCAGGCCAATAAATAAATGAAGAGACTGCTCCACACTGGATGCAGTTTTATTTGCTGAAGAATTGAACTGACATCCAGCAGAAAGGAAAGCATTTGAACAAGTTCCAAAGGGTATTTACTTATTTATTACATTTATAGCTCACCGTTCCTCCGGAGAGCTCAAGGTGCACATGGTTCTCCCCCTCCCCATTTGTAGCCTCACAACAACCCTGTGAGGTAGGTAAGCATATCCTCCATTGTCCAATTTTTAGCAGGACTGACAGAAGCTGCCCGGGCTTCTGATCCAAATTCGAGATGTGAAATTTTGGCTCCTGTGCTCTGGCCACACCAGCTGGCTTCTGGAGGTACGTCTGGGGCAATGCCACTGCCAGAGGAGGTGGAGGCCACGACGGTTGACACAGAATCTCCCAATGCCACGCAGGCTAGTGCAGCCTTCTGCTAGCCTATGTCAGGCAGCAGAGTGTCTTCTGAGGCTGAGGAGGAGGACAGCAGGCAAAGATAGGAGGACGGAGGGGTGAATGGGTGGACAGGTGAGTGATGGGGACAGTGGGATGGAGGGGTGCCCCAAGTTGCTCTCCCAAAATGTTGAGGGGGGTATGGCTCAGAGGCAGTGACTGCTTCAAGGTCAACCAGGGAGCTTCATGGCCATGTTGAGATTTGAAACCTGCTCTCCCAGGTCCTAGTCCAAGATTTTAACCACCACAACCTACCGGCTTTAGTGGTGCTCACTAAAAGTGAGTGGCACTGTGGTCCAAACCACTGAGCCTCTTGGGCTTGCCGATCAGAAGGTCGGCAGTTCGAATCGCTACTACGGGGTGAGCTCCCATTGCTCTGTCCCAGCTCCTGCCAACCTAGCAGTTCAAAAGTATACCAGTGCAAGTAGATAAATAGGAGGGAAGGAAAGTAAATGGTGTTTCCGTGAGCTCTGGTTTCCATCATGGTGTTCTGTTGCACCAGAAGCAGTTTAGTCCTGCTGGCCACATGACCCGGACAAACGCCAGCTCCCTTGACCTGAAAACGAGATGAGCGCCACAACCCCATAGTCGCCTTTGACTGGACTTAATCGTCCAGGGATCCTTTACCTTACCTTTCAGTGGTGTTCAGTCACACATTATTACTAGGGTGCAATACGCCGGCCTACCAGTTCTCAAGCCTCATTAGACAATAACATATTCAATAAACTTAGATTTGAAAGCTAAATAAGGTCTATGCGTCAACAGCGATTCTATGGGAGTACAGGGTGTTGCCCTGGGCATTCAGATTCCTGTGAATCTCAACCTTCCTTTTAACTCGTATCATTTCCAAAAAAGCTAACTTGAAGGTCCTGTTTTTCACTGCCAGAACTACACAGCCATGTGCCATGACCAGTGACTGCTCCTCAGCTCTGATGTATTTTAGAGCTGTATTTTATTCCTGAGTCAGACCACTGGTCCATCCATTTCTATACTGCAAACACAGGCAGGCAGGGGGTTCCCCTTCTCCTTCTATTCCTGCCTCTCTCCTGTTTAAAAAGAAGCCAACATGAAATAGTGAGAATGCCGCTAATGTGACGCAACCTTGGTCAGCGCACAAACCACTTGTGTGTGTTGGCCCACTGGATAAAAACCAGTTTCCTGGCCCAGGAATTGGGATCCCATGGTTCTCCAGATGTGCTGGGCTACCATCATCCTTGGCCCCTGGCCAAGCCAGCTGAGGCTGATGGGATTTGGAGTTTAACATCTGGAGGCTCCAAGGCTCTTCAACCTTGTCCTAGATAATCAAACAGAATTATCAGATGCTACCTGTGTGTTCTAGGGATGCGGGTGGCGCTGTGGGTTAAACCACAGAGCCTAGGACTTGCCGATCAGAAGGTCGGCGGTTTGAATCCCCGTGATGGGGTGAGCTCCCGTTGCTCGGTCCCTGCTCCTGCCAGCCTAGCAGTTCTAAAGCACGTCAAAGTGCAAGTAGATAAATAGGTACTGCTCCAGCGGGAAGGTAAACAGCGTTTCCATGTGCTGCTCTGGTTCGCCAGAAGCGGCTTAGTCATGCTGGCCACATGACCCGGAAGCTGTACGCCGGCTCCCTCAGCCAATAAAGCGAGATGAGCGCCACAACCCCAGAGTCGGTCATGACTGGACCTAATGGTCAGGGGTTCCTTTACCTTTACCTTACCTGTGTGTTCCAGCAGAGGAGATTGCTGCCTGGATTGTGTGTGACCCATTCATTCCAGCAACAAAGGGCCTGCCTATCCATTAATCTCCCCTTTCCCCACTCTTTCCCCTGTGGTCTCCTCTCAATCCCACTTCATGAACTGGAAAACATCTGGCAGAGTTAACAAGACGAGCATCAGCAAGCCCTAATGAATTTCTCTGGCGCGTCTGGGGAAAGGCTGGGGCTGAACTAATGAATTGTCATTTCAATTATTTAAAACACATTAAAACTTTAGGTAAGGAAGAAAAGGAGAGATAGGAGTGCTCTTGGCAGTACTTCCTGGCAAAGCCGCCACAGACAGAAAGGAAAGATTTGTAACAAATTGAGCCTCTTTGCTTTGCCTCCACCCGCTTTCCGATCCAGTCTCAACCACTGTTATGTTGCCAGAATGGACTACACCTGAGGAATGTTGCCCTAAATGGTCGAAAAGGTTCCCAACCCTTGTTTAAATCGACCACAATTCCTCAAGTTTGGATGTCACAGGAAACTGTGGTTTGTTTAAAAGTGGAGGTTTAAGACAGGCTTCCTCAAACTCGGCCCTCCAGATGTTTTTGGCCTACAACTCCCATGATCCATAGCTAGCAGAACCAGAGGTCAGGGGTGGTGGGAACTGTAGTCTCAAAACATCTGGAGGGCCGAGGTTGAGGAAGCCTGGTTTAAGAGTTTATCTTCTCCTTTCAAGTGTGAAATAGGGGGATAAGGAAAGCAGTGGCGGAGGAAGATGCTTTGGCACCTGGGACAGCACACCTAGGGGTGAGGCGCGGCACCCATAGGGGCAGGGCGAGGTGAGCCACCCATAGGGGCAGGGTGCACCATGGGGCCTCCAGAGTCTGCCTGCCTCCTCACACTGAGCCGCCCTACAGCTGAGGGGGAGGCAGTGGGTGGACAGTTTGGGCAGGGCAACACGTGGCTTGGGCACGCCGCAGCCCCCGCAGTGAGTGCCGCCCAGCATTTTGTCACCCCCCCCCTTCAGTGGTGACACCCAGGGTGGTCCACACCTACCACACCCCCCTTCCTCCGCCACTGAAGGGAAGGGGAGCATGCAAGCCCTAGCAAACCATGGTTTCTCATTACATTTCAACTGAGCCAGAGCAACTAGCCTGAAGCCACAATCAGAGTGTGCAGAAGTGAGATTTGAATCAGGGGACTTCTTGCTCCAGAGCTTGCTTTCTTAGCCATTACTCGATGCCAGCTCAGTGCGCTAATAGGATTCTGTGACAAAAATTAAGTGGCTCACTGATGAAGTGTTCCTCGGAGCTGACATTTCCAAAGGGTCCAAAGGTTTCAACGGGCAGCGGCATAGGTTTTATCAATGAAAAATAATGATTGTTGGTTCCCCTGTAACACTCGGAGCATTTATCACATTATGAGTGCCCGTAGGTCCTTTCAAATTACCATCCCAAAGTGCAAGGGTATCTAATGGGTATTGATGGCACTTTAATTAGTTTCCCAATAAAGTCCATATGCTCCTGTCACCTCTGGGTCAGTGGTGAAAATATCAAGCGACAGGGAAGTGGGTGGGGGAGATGAGAATTTGTGTTGTGTTGGGCATCAGTCATGGGACCAAGGACTAATCTGGATGAGCCCGCACTGGTAGCTCAGTGATCCGGTCCCTGGTTTCTACAGGTAAGATCCCTAGCTGAAGCCCCAGAAAGTGCCTTTCCATCACTGTAGACAAAGGAACCTGTGGACTGTGGGCCTAATCCAGCCCACCAGGCCATTTTGGGCAAACCACACCCACCCACCTTTCCCTGGACTTATCAGGGGTAGGGTTTGGGAAACTTCAGGTGCAGCTAAAAGGAGAAATTCACTGATGAGGACTCTAAAGGAAAATTCACAAACTGCTGCATAAATGTTAAGAACTGGGCACAAAGGATGGGAAAAAAATGAGTGACAGAGAGAGATCACAGTTGACAGATTCATCCATCCATGCTTTCCATCTGCTAGGTAAAATGATTTAAGTGCATCTTGCCAATTGAAAATAAGCCACTTTGACCATTCACAATTAGGTTACTGTAATGCTAAATTTCTGCCATAATCTTATCCTGTTAGCTGCACCAGATGATCCTATTTCCCAGTCTGGCAGCTGAACAAACCAGTTGGAACCATTCCATGCTGGAAAGAGATTGCCTCTCCTGCCTCATGGTGATCATGACCTGCTCAGAAATATCCCGGCAAAAATAGGTTTTCACAGTTATGCAAACAGAGAGAATAACTGGCGAATATTGCAAGTAAAAAAGTAACGGTAAAGGACCTCTGGACAGTTAAGTCCAGTCAAAGGTGATTATGAGGTTGCGGCGCTCATCTCACTTTCAAGTCGAGAGAGCTGGCGTTTGTCCACAGACAGCTTTCTGGGTCTTGTGACTAAACCGCTTCTGGCGCAATGGAGTACTGTGACGGAAGCCAGAGCGCATGGAAAGGCCACTTACCTTCCTGCCACAGTGGTACCTATTTATCTACTTGCACTGGTGTGCTTTCAAATTGCTAGGTTGGCAGGAGCTGGGACCGAGCAACGGGAGCTCACCCCGTCATGAGGAATCAAACCGTCGACCTTCTGATCAGCAAAGAGGCTCAGTGGTTTAGACTACAGCGCCACCCGTGTCCCATCACAATATTGCAAGTGCACTGCAACGATACATGGTTGCGGAGGTGGAGGGAGGTTTTTCAGCATTCCATCATGGGCAGCTTTCCCTGGACTGTTTACCTGTGGTGGGTGGGGCAACGGACCGTGGATCTTAACCTTTGTTCAGCAGGCTATATTCCAGAGGTTTGTCGCTGCACACACAGGGCCTACATCACTCCCTCCAAGCAAGCAAATGCATTGCGTGGACAGGCGGAGTCCCCAGATCCCGAGTGGTCCCCCCCGTCATGTGGAATAACGACTCCAGACAACGTGCTATGGGATTAAATTGGCCACAACTTTATTAAATTTCAAATGTGGGTAGACCTTGGCTCAGGCATTGGGCGTTCTCCCTCCCCAGTCCCCAGCCGGGGACCTAGGGAGCATCAGGGTTATCCAGTGTGTGGGGGGGGGATGGGCCGGCTCTGGAGAACATATGTTCAAGCAGAGATAGCAGCCCCCGTTACGCTGCCGCCGCTGGGAGAGCAATGACGACCTTTCGGCGTACGGTCAAAGCCTCCCTTCAGAAACCCCTTTAAGGGGGAACCCTGGTATCGCCGCCGCAAAGAGGAAGATGGACTAAAGGATTCCGCCCAAGGCCTGATACCGCCAAAGTTGTGACGTTTTGCTACGGGAAAGGCGAAACCTGCCAATGCAGGGAAATTCCTTTCCGGCCCTTTAACAGCGACCTTATCGTAGCAGCGCCCGCATACCTGTGGAGAAAGGTTAACCTGCAAAACCTATGAAGAAAAGTTAACCTGCAAAAGAAGACATTAACTGAGGGTGGGTAGGGTGGGAGAAGCTCTGGAGCCAAGTGAGGATTACCAGGTAAGATCCACCCTCTATTGTGTGGGCAGGTAATCCCTCCCCCTACCTGGCCTGGTTTCCCTGGCAACGCTTCCCCCAGGTGGGATTGGACAACTCACTGGGGTAGGCGGGGACCTCCAGGTATCCCACCTGAGGGAAGGCAAAGCCTATGCTGATGGGGCCACTCCAGATCCAGGGCTGCACGCGTCCACGCAAAGGGCGCCCCCCGTTTTAAGCGGGGAGCGGTCATTATCAGAGTTCAATAACTTTCCAGCCACACAAAAGCACATGAGGAGGGTGCAAAGCAGGGCTGGTGGGAAGGGGTGTGGATTGAGGAGTGTCACACACCGGTAAATTAATCAAGCAGAGTGTCTTCTACATAAACAGAATAAACAGAATAAAAGTTTTACTGAAGAAAATAAACTTGTTCAGAAACAGCATAGTTAAAGAGTGTACACAGAGTGCTCATAGCAGCTATCTGACTCTTCACAGAGGCACAGTCTTAGTGATTTACTAGAGTCCTGGAGCCCCTCTGTCTGCAACAACACAACACACACACTGGCTGAGACACACAGGCACTGACACAGAGTGAGGCCCACAGAGAGGCTGGTTACTTTTATAGGGAGAATGAGTCTTCACTCAAATCATGAGTCACAGTGACTTAACAGTTTACAGTTTACAATTTGCAGTCTTGAATGATTGTGTAGGTCTTGTAGGCCTTACTGCCTCTGCTCTCAAGAACCTTTGTCTCATGACAAGGAGGACACAAGGAGGGTTAAGAACTTAATTCATTCTGGAGGTCTGTTCTTAACCTGAAACTGTTCTTAACCTGAGGTACCACTTTAGCTAATGGGGCCTCTTGCTGCTGCCACGCCACTAGAGCACGATTTCTGTTCTCAGCCTGAAGCAAAGTTCTTAACCCGAGGTACAATTTCTGAGTTAGCAGAGTCTGTAACCTGAAGCATATGTAACCTGAGGTACCACTGTATCTGTGATACCTGCATTGTACGGAGTTGGACTAGACAGCCCTTGGGGTCCCTTCCTACTTCGGTCCAGTATACCTGAAGGAGCGTCTCCACCCCCATCGTTCTGCCTGGACACTGAGGTCCAACTCCGAGGGCCTTCCGGAGGTTCCCTTGCTGCGAGAAGCCAAGTTACAGGGAGCCAGGCAGAGGGCCTTCTCGGTAGTGGCACCCGCCCTGTGGAACGCCCTCCCACCAGATGTCAAAGAGAAAAACAACTATCAGACTTTTAGAAGACATCTGAAGACAGCCCTGTTTAGGGACGCTTTTAATGTTTAATAGGTTATTGTATTTTAATATTCTGTTGGAAGCCGCCCAGAGTGGCTGGGGAAACCCAGTCAGATGGGCAGGGTATAAATAATAAATTGTTGTTGTTGTTGTTGTTGTTGTTGTTACAATTCTATGATTTGCAGAGGGAACTGAGATTCAGCAGAGACTTCCACTGGTGGAAGGAGACAAGACAACATTTTATTTTATTGCCAGTCTTCACTTCCATATACACCATCCACACACACACACACACACACACACACACACACACACAATTTTGACATTTTCCTTAGCTCCAGCATGCACATCTATCCATATTTGATTTTTTATTTATTTATTTATTTCAAAGCAAAAGGTCACTGGCAGTAGCAGTTAAGCAGCTGATTGATTGAGCACTTCTGGGTCAAAGGCTCTGGCTGTTGAGTTGCAGCGGATGAGGAGGAAGCGGGGTAATAAATTGATTTGCAAAGAAACTGCTCAGGCAGCAAATGCAAGGCATCCCCTTCAGGGCAACAGCTCTTTGTGGCTACCTGTCGCTCAAGCCCAATGTTGGAGCAGGTGGAGAGCAGTGACCTATCTCTGGTGCGGCAATCAGCTTGTTAGGCCTGATCTCCTAGTGGGGGCTTTAAAACTGTTTTCCAAGAGACTTTGGGATTCCTTGACAGATTATGGTTGCAGAGCCTCCTAATGTCCCTATTTTCCAGGGACAGTGCCGGATTTACAGAAGTCCTCCCGGTTTCTGGTTTGATCCCAGAATGTCCCACTTTTCCTTAAAGGGACCCCTGACCATTAGGTCCAGTCGTGGCCATCTCGCTTTATTGGCCGAGGGAGCCGGTGTACAGCTTCTGGGTCATGTGGCCTGCATGACTAAGCCACTTCTGGCGAACCAGAGCAGCACACAGAAACGCCATTTACCTTCCCGCCAGAGTGGTACCTATCTATCTACTTGCACTTTGACATGCTTTCAAACTGCTAGGTTGGCAGGAGCAGGGACTGAGCAACGGGAGCTCACCCTGTCACGGGGATTCGAACCACCGACCTTCTGATCGGCAAGTCCTAGGCTCTGTGGTTTAGACCACGGCACTATCTGCCCCTATTTTCATTGGAGAAATGTTTTTTGTTTTGTTTTTAAATTATTTGTAATTTTCATTTATATGAATTCCAATAGTTTTACAGTCGTTTTAACATTTCAAAACTCGACTTCCTTCCTCCTCTTTCTGTGGTTCTTAAATTTATATTTATTTCATCTGATAAATATTGGAGAGTTTGGAGTTATGTGACCCCCCCAGCCAAGGAGATAAGTAACTATTCAACCTTCAGAAGACATATGAAGACAGCCCTGTATAGGGAATCTTGTTAATGTAAGGTTATCAGACATCCCTGTTTCCCGGGGACAGTTCCCATATTTACAAATCAGTCCCCTGACAAAATCCATCCATTCCGACTGAAGTTGAAAAGTGTCCCCGGATTCATTGAAAAAAATCTGGTAATCTTATTTTAATGTGCAGTGTTTTATTCTGTTTTTTATATATTGCAAGCTGCCCAGAGTGGCTGGGTAGGTACCCAGTCAGATGTGTAGGGTAATAATAATAATAATAATAATAATAATAATAATAATAATAATAGGTTTGTTTTTGTATTTTTTGTCATTTTCTTTTCTTCCTTTTCTCGGAGGGTGCGCAATCCCCTTCTTCTTTTAACTATATCTCCCCTTCTCTTTCTACTCTACTTTCACTGACATCTCTAAATTATCGCCCCCATTTTTGATTTTTTTTACTTTTATTTTCATTTTTATTACCATTATTAAATATTTCAATACAGTCATACCTTGGGTTACAGTCGCTTCAGGTTGCGTGTTTTTTGGGGGGGTTACGGACCCACCAAAACCCGAAAGTATCGGAACGGGTTACTTCCGGTTTTTGGGTGGTCGCATATGCGCAGAAGCGCTAAATCATGCTTTGCGCATGCGCAGAAGCACCGAATTGCCACCAGCGTTGCGAAGGCTGCAAGTTGCAAACGTGCCTCCTGCACAGATCACATTCACAACCCAAGCGTCCACTGTACACCTTTTTTATTTTACTGCACACACACTAATACTGCTATTTTTTCTATCCCCCCCCTCCCCACCTACAAATGTGTTCTCTTTTTCACTCTTCTGTGTGGCAACCCTAAACTACCCTCTTTGGTTCCCTGTGCATTCCCTAAACCTGTTCTAGGCAGATTTGCCCCAACCCTACAGAACAGATCTGGGGAGGGTGCAGGATGCGTGCAGGGGGTGGAGAGAGGGTGGAAGTCCCATTGCACAAGCGGAAATCCCTGTACTGATGGGATGCGTGACCTAGATAGCCTCGGCTCCCCACACAATTAGGCTGTGCATGGAGGCAACTGTGTTATGGAACAAAATATCAGCCCTATCAGAATTTGCAAAGTGCTTTAAAGCTGAAAACCCACCAGATGCACAACCCATCATTACAATAACAAAGCTTTCTCATTTCATTTTTTTTTTTTAAAAAAAGGCTTTTCTGTACATTTGTACAGAAGGCAGCCGAGTGAACCAGGGGGGGTTGTATTGAACATAATGTCGCAGCTAAAGATCTAATTATTCACCCCCTCATTCTTCTCTGTCAAGTCTGCGGCACTTTCAAAATAAAAAAGGAACAGAAAAGAATAAGAAAGGAAACAGCTTTAGTGCTAATTCCCTTTCACTTGTCTCTTTCAACACACGGGACAAACATGGATCTTCTCCTAACTGGTTTCGCTTTTGAATGGATCTTGCCAACATTTGAGGAATTGCTATTACAAAACTAAAGCTTGCTGTCTGAACACCAACATCTGCCTTGCTGATTAAATAGACTCCCAACCAATTAATCAACTAAAGGTATAGTTGATTAATCTACTGCAATAGTCACCAACACAGTGCCCGTGGGCACCACTGGGCCCTACAGTACCTCCTATGACACCTGCAAAAGATTTCAGTAAATACCCATTACAGTGTTTTGACTACACCTCCATGGTAGCCATTTTATGGCTGGCACCCACAACACTTTCTCAAAATTATAGCTGTGTCAACTGGCCCCAAAGGGTGGGCAGCCCCCCAATCTACTACTTAACGTTTGCTGCCTTAGAGCATGGGGTGTCTTGGGTAATGTATGATAGACTACTGCACCATCTAGCTCAGTACAGTGGTTCCTCAGGTTACAGACGTTTCAGGTTACAGACTCCGCTAACCCAGAAATATCACCTCGGGTTAAGAACTTTGCTTCAGGATGAGAACAGAAATCGTGCTCTGGCGGTGCGGCGGCAGCAGGAGGCCCCATTAGCTAAAGTGGTGCTTCAGGTTAAGAACAGTTTCAGGTTAAGAACGGACCTCCGGAACGAATTAAGTACTTAACTCGAGGTACCACTGTACACCTGAAAGCAGTTCCTGAAATTGCCGAGTGAACCAAACATGAATTCAGAAGATTTGGCTGTGGAACTTTGAAAAATCTTAACCCGAGATACCAATGTATTGTTTACACTGACTGCCAGCAGCTCTCCAGGATTTCAGACAGGGTTCATTTCCAAGTCCTACCTGGAGATGCCGGGGATTAAACTTGAGACCTTCTGCATGCAAAAGCAGGTTCTCTACTACAGAGCTACAATCCTTCTGTAAATGATGCAGGTGTAGGACAAAGTGAAGAAGTGTTAGGGCAGGTGTCAGGAACAGGTCAGCAATAGCTCACACAGTGCCAGATAAGTTCAGTGCTTTGGGAAGGTGGCAGGGTATGCATACCCCTAAACATTTTGTGAAGCTAACGGGAGAAGAAACTAAAAATGTTTAAAACATTAGTTTCTTCTGTAGCACAGTGAATTGTCAGTTCCGTTGCTACCCCGATGGCGGCTTCCTTTCCTTTCCCGGTGTTTTCTGTGTCTCAGGCGGAAGCGGGCATTTAATGTGTGAAGTAGGAGCTGGAATCTAGCACGGTGATTGGTCAGTTTCGTTATTACCACCTCCGATGGCGGCTTCCTTTCCTGAGTCTCAGACAGAAGTGAGCGTTTAATGTGTGAAGGAGTGTGGAATGTGGATGTGTAGTGTTTTACTGATGAAAGTTTGGCCTCATTGAGGGGCAGTGTTTATTTTTCCCGATTTGAACTACAAAATGGTGATTTTCTTGAGTCAAAATGAGAGTACCCCTAAACATTTTTTTAAAGGAAAAAAGCATTGACTCTATTTTTTAAAAAAACAAAATGGCTCAGGAGGCCAGGCCTCGTGAGCACAGCAACACTTCCCAGTAGATCTTGCCCCAATGAGGCAGTTGCAAGGACTGAAGGCCTTCCCACAGCCCTCTAAGTCTCCTCCTCCCCGGGTTCCTTCCCAAGCAATCCTTCATCTTGCCTGCCTTTGCTCCACTCTTTTCATACCTCTTTGGGTTCTGGGAGACCAGAGGGGAGGCGAGCTGTGTATCGCAGGAGGAGGAGACATCCTAGATTCCTCACCAACCTGTCTCATCTCTGCCTCTTGGCTCCCCTCCTCTTCAGCCTCCACTTCTGGTTCTGGTTCTGGACTGCTCTCTGCCACAGACTCTTCCTGCTCACTAAACCCTGTTTCCTTTTCAGCTTCCAATACCAGTTTGCTCCCTGTTCTCCCTCTGACTGCTCGTCATCATCCCACCACCAATCCTTCTGCCTCTGAGTCTTCTTCCCTTGGGGGTTACCTTTGGGGTTCCCCAGTTGGTACCTCCAGCCAGTCCATGACAAGACGCTGCCAAAAGAGAGCAGAAAGGAGGGCTGAGTGGATTTCTTCAACTCTTCACATTTCAGGAAGAGCAAGCTGTCCAAGAGCTGTATCTGGGTTGTTGCTCCAGCTCACCACAGGGAACCAAATTGCTCTGTCTGACACTTCAATGCACATTACAAATCAAAAGCCAGGGACTTCCACTCTCCTTCTGGATAAAGCAGGCTAATGTGTGTGCATGTTTTTAAAAATGTATTAAACATTAAGAATCAAAGCAGAGGATTAGAGCTACTGGGAAGTTCACTGTAAGGTCAGGATAACACAGGCTGTCAAGACGGAGCAGCAACAAAAATATTGAAATGCCTCTAATATATGCAGAGAGGGTTTGATGCCAAGAGAGCCATGAAGTTTTTTAGGTTAATGGAACAGAGCGGGAGAATCGGTGCAGATGGTGGTAGGCAGAAGGGGAAGAAGTCAGATCATTCCTTCCAGAAAAGGAAAATTGGCACATCGCACCTAGGGCTCTGGGATAGGTTGTGATGCTGTGAAGAAATTGCCAGCCCCCACAAAGAAGAGGGAAATTGACTTGATGAGGAGAGAAAGGGGGATGTTTTCAATCAGGGATAGGCAATCTAAGGCCCGGGGGCCGGATGCGGCCCAATTGCCTTCTCAATCCAGCCTGTGGACAGTCCGGGAATCAGCGTGTTTTTACATGAGTAGAATGTTCGCTTTTATTTAAAATGCATCTCTGGGTTATTTGTGGGGCCTGCCTGGTGTTTTTACATGAGTAGAATGTGTCCTTTTATTTAAAATGCATCTCTGGGTTATTTGTGGAGCATAGGAATTTGTTCATTTATTTATTTTTCAAAATATAGTCCGGCCCCCCCACAAGGTCTGAGGGGGGTGGACCGGTCCACGGCTGAAAAAGGTTGCTGACCCCTGCTTTAGATATTCCAGCTGCTGAATCTGCAGTCCTTAGGATAGAATTCCTGGCATCCTTGTCTACAGGAGAGTTCTGGAGCCTACTTTGGTAGGCAATTCTAAGCATGTTTGCAGGGACAACGGCCCCAGCTTCCTTATGGCAGTGGAAGAAAGCCCATAGCTCAGCAGTAGAGCATCTGCGTTGCATGCAGAAAACCCCCTGGCATCTCCATGTTGGCCTGAAATCCTGGAGAGTCACTTGGAGTTGGTGCTACTTTTCCGGAAAAAGAGGTGCCAAAACTCACCATGAACACTGGAATTTGCTGCCAAGGAGTGTGGTGGAGTCTCCTTCTTTGGAGGTCTTTAAGCAGAGGCTTGACAACCATATGTCAGGAGTGCTCTGATGGTGTTTCCTGCTTGGCAGGGGGTTGGACTCGATGGCCCTTGTGGTCTCTTCCAACTCTATGATTCTATGATTCTATGAACACCTCCCTCGTTCTCTTAGAAAGGCAATGGCGCCCAGCTGAGAGGTGCCAGAACTCAGTTCCAGTGAGTTCAGGCTGAGTGGGAAAAAGCCCTGCTTGCAGTCAGTTAGGATTTTTGCTGGTGGTGGCATCTGTCTGTCTCTGGAGACAATGGAAAAGTACACCTTCAGGGGTGAAGTCAAATTGTTCATGAGTTACAGCACCTGACGTGGCTGTAGAGGCTGATACAAGAGATAAGTCAGTGTAGATAATTCTCAGGTAGATGGATCACTGGTCTGAGAGATTATCCACACTTATATTTTGCCATAGTGTCTACCTGAACTGAGTTTTGGCTGGGGAAAAAAGCCCTGAATATTTCTATGGCAGTTCTGAAAAAACACGGGCCACAGTGAAGCGTTTTGAAGGCAACTGATTTCATGGAATAGTTGCACAGTTCTTCAGTTCCTCGCCTTGAACTTAACAAGGTTTAACAGTGCTTAACTTTGATGGAATTGTGCCCCCAGTTAAGATCAGGCTGCCAGCTTCCCAAGAGGAGTCAGGAAGAATGGATTGTTTGACTCCAGGTTTCCTGTGGCCAGAAGCTTATTAATTCAGCCTCTCTCTCTTTTTTAATAAAACATCTTGCTAAGCCTCTGAATGCCAGGTGCCCTGGGAGAGGTGCTGCGAAGATTGCAGAGGAATCTGCGTAGCGCTTCTCAGAGAGGCAACCACACAACCTGCCACAATGGCTTGGGCAGCCAAATCTATTCCACCAGCAGCGTGACACTTCATTTCAATAAAACCTTCAGACACACAAATTCTAGTGTTTGAAAAGCCTGGCAGATTGATGCATCTGAATCGTTTATGGTTACAAAACACCTAGATAAAATCACCTTGTGCAATTTTAAAGCCCCTTAACTCGACTCCTAAAAGCATGCCTTCATCTCCCACAATGCCCTTCACCCAAGCTGCTCACGATGGGGTGCAAATGTAAATCTAAAATGGGATAATCCTCTGATATGTCCCACTTTTCCTTAAGACGTCCCTATTTTCATGGGAGAAATGCTGGCAGGTATTGAGTTATCCAGTACAGTGGTACCTTGGGTTACATACGCTTCAGGTTACATACGCTTCAGGTTACAGACTCCGCTAACCCAGAAATAGTGCTTCAGGTTAAGAACTTTGCTTCAGGATGAGAACAGAAACTGTGCTCCAGCGGCCCGGCAGCAGCAGGAGGCCCCATTAGCCAAAGTGGTGCTTCAGGTTAAGAACAGTTTCAGGTTAAGTACGGACCTCCGGAACGAATTAAGTACTTAACCCGAGGTACCACTGTATTGAGTAATCCAACCCCCAATTTATTATGTTTTTATATATGATGGAAGCCACCCAGAGTGGCTGGGGCAACCCAGTCAAATGGGCAAGGTATATATAGTAAAATTATTACTGTTGTTGTTTAATGGGATGTACCTATTTTCACTGGAGAATGTTGGAGGGTAGGCAATACACAGACATTCCCATTTTCAGTATGAATTAAACTAGTTATACTTAACAACACCTGGGAAGCAATGCTCAAAGAGGTTTTCCATTTGTTCTGTGCTTTCCAGGCATGGATGCAACTGGTTTTGCCTTTGCACCACCATTTTTCCTGGGAAAACCTGCTCTTTACTGCTGAATCAGAGAAACCCACAACTTGATTTACATTTGCAGCAGTAAAGAGGGTTTTTTTCCTGGCGGGGGGGGGAGCAGCAGAGCAAGCAGACATGTGGATGAGCCCTTAAAAACTTTCGAGAAGCATTTATTTTATAAAAACCTATTTAATGATGCCAACTTTGAAAAGAGTAAGAGTAAAAAAGCAGACTGAAATGCAGTGTTGCGTCTTATTAAAACTGGCATAGAGAATTGGGGTTTTTTTTGTCGACTTTGATTCCATTTTTAAATAATACATGGCAGCCTTGCACTGAGCCATCAAAACACAACCAACTTTTGAGTTGTATCAAGATTTCTCTTCCAGTGCTGATTGCGGAGCCGTTTATTAACATTTCAGTCCTTTGTCAGGTCTTGTCCTTTAATATACCGAGCTATCAACTTGTCCAGTCAGATAGGAAAGAGAGACTTAAAAACAATTCAGGTTCAATATCGGGCAGCTTTTCAAAGACTGGATGCAATTTATTTCCTGCACGGATGTCCCGACCAATTCCTCCTGCCCTTTTCCCTTGACCTGCAATGTGCTTCCCTCCCATCTCATTTATTGAAGATTGTGACAGTATTTCATTTCCAACCATGGGTGAAAAGCAAAAAAAAAAAAAGTCTGCCAGCGGCCGTTGCGCCAATTATGTCTCTATCTCCTTTCCAAGAACCTCCAGGTTATGTTATCAAAATTTATCAGGAGCAGATTTATAGGAGATATTTTCTTTCCCCCACTTCCCCCCCCCTGCTGTCACTGAATCAACTTGACATCCAGTCTTGTCTCAGAGCCTGGCATGCTGTTAGCACAAAAGTGAGGGGGGGGTAGGGACAGTGAGCTGAAGAACGCCATGTAGAACATCTCAATACATTGCGAGACACCCAAAATCTTGTCCAGCTGCAATGGATGGATGTGCCTGAACTAAACACATTGCGGAGCCCTGCACACTTTAATGATATTCCCTAGCTGGGATGGATGGATGAAGAGATGTGTTTATGTGGGGTGTAAAGGGATCCCTGACCATTAGGTCCAGTCGCGGACGACTCTGGGGTTGTGGCGCTCAACAGCTTCCAGGTCATGTGGCCAGCATGACTAAGCCGCTTCTGGCAAACCAGAGCAGTGCTTGGAAACGCCGTTTACCTTCCTGCCGGAGCAGTACCAATTTATCTACTTGCACTTTGACGTGCTTTGAACTGCTAGGCTAGGCTCTGTGGTTTTTAGACCACAGCGCCACCGCGTATGTTTATAGAAATTTCTGACTTCATGTGCCCTGGAACGTAGCCTGCTGTGCAGAGGTAGGAGTCACACTGTTCCACTCCTTTTAATAATAATAATAAATAATAATAATTTTTTATTTATACCCCGCCCTTCCCGGTTCAAAAACCGGGCTCAGGGCGGCTAACAACAAATTTTAAACACTTTAAAAGCAGCATAAAATACAGTATAAAAACATGAATAACAATAAAAATCAAAAATCAATTAGATAATCCCTAGGGCTAGCTGGTTGAATTGGTCCTACTTGGCCAGCAAGGAGGCTAGGGGAGAATTAGCTGTGGGGACTCAGAGCGGGTGAGCAGGTTTTGCCTCTATACACAGCCACAACTGGCATGTGGATCTTGGAAAGTTGTTCACAACGTCTGGACTGGAAAAGATGCTCCTCAGCCCCTCATTAAGGGCTTTAACCCCTTTCGGCATGATCCTCTGCTGGCTTGCATAAGAAATCTTAAGAATCTCCCTACAACGTCCCTCCTCTCTGCTTATGACCTGCCTGGCTTCATTCTGCTCAAATTTAAGAGCGATGGTAGCATTTATATGGAAAACATGCCTGAGCATTCTTCACAGGCATTACCAAAGTATTCACACAAAGTATCCCCTTTTGATCCTGCCAACCTAGCAGTTCGAAAGCACGTCAAAGTGCAAGTACGGTAGATAAATAGGTACCGCTCCGGCGGGAAGGTAAACGTGTTTCCGTGTGCTGCTCTGGTTCGCCAGAAGCGGCTTAGTCCTGCTGGCCACATGACCCGGAAGCTGTATGCCGGCTCCCTCAGCCAGTAAAGCGAGATGAGCGTCGCAAACCCAGAGTCGGTCACAACTGGACCTAACGGTCAGGGGTCGCTTTTTCTTTACCTATCCCCTTTTGAGGATCGGTGGCTGAGGGGTAGCCACTTGCTAAGCCCATCCTTCAAGATCATGACTTCCCGGCTCACCACTCACACTCTCTGAGCTGCGTTGCTTCCACCAGATTTCATTTCAAGCGGAGGGGTTTGGCAAAATTAGGAAGCCCAGAGCTCATGAGACTCCGTGTTTTATTCATAACATTTGTGCGCCTGTACTTATCAAACATTGCTGGAATAAACAGGCATTAATTAAATAGCCAAAGAGCTCACAAACTGAGCAAACATCAATTAAGGGATTCCATCAAAAGCCTAATTAGAGAGCTCATTAAAAAAATTTCCAGCCCCTAAAGGAACTCCACCCTCAAACAAATTCCTACACAAATAAGCAAGAACTTGCTGCAATTGTGTCTAGACTCTGCTCAGTTGTGTCATACTGAGAACAGGATCATCATTTTAATAGCAATTGGGGGAAAGATGTATAAGTGGCTCTAAAAGTACGACCATGGGCAAAATCTACAAGTCCCACTTCACCATTTAAGGACATGAGAACTACTTCCCTTTACCCCCAACCAATGGGATGCGGGTGGCGATGTGGGTTAAACCACTGTGCCGCTTGGGCTTGCCGATCAAAAGGTTGGCAGTTCGAATCCCTGCAACAGGGTGAGCTCCTGTTGTTCGGTCCCAGCTCCTGCCAACCTAGCAGTTTGAAAGCACACAGTGCAAGTAGATAAATAGGTACCACTCCGACGGGAAGGTAAATGGTGATTCCATGTGCTGCCCTTGTTTCACCAGAAGCAGTTTAGTCATACTGGCCACATGACCCAGAAAAACTGTCTGCGGAAGCAGACAAACACCGGCTCTCTCGGCCTGTAAAGCGAGATGAGCGCCGCAACCCCAGAGTCATTCGTGACTGGACTTAATTGTCAGGGGTCCCTTTACCTTTACCTCCAACCAAGGTGCATACACCACAAACATTTAATGCAGGGGTTCCCAAGCTGTGGACCACAAGTGGTCTGCAAGATTCAATCAGGTGTTCTGTGAATTTGCAGCTAAAGATGGGAGACAACACCTCCATTGCATCCAATATTGATATTGATTATTAATTGTATTTTTATAGCTTCTTTCATTTCTTATGTACTGTGTTTTATTGTACTGCAATTTGACCTCCATGGAATTCATACCATGATACAACGAATACAGTATATGAGAAATAAAAGAAGCAATAAAAATACAATTGAAAATCATGCAGCATCTAGCAGTGCAAACTACAATTGCTACAACAGGCTGAAAAGATATTAAGTGGTCCACCTTTAGCAGTTTTGAAGTGGTCTGGGGGGAGATTTAAAACACTTTCCCCCTCCTTCACCCAAAGAATCCAGGGAATGGCAATTTGTCAAGCATTCTGGGAACTGTAGCTCTGAGAGGGGAAAACTACAGTTCCCAGAATTTGGGGTGGTGCTATTTAAATGTATGGTGTATATACTGCCTGAATGTTCCAGAAATGTCACAGTATAGATAGCCAGCACCTTCCCAGCATTGGATATTCAGAGATAAACTACCTTTGACTGCCGAGTTTCCATTTTGCACTATTATGGTCAATAGCCTGTGACACATCATTTGCTACTTTTAAAGATAATGTTAAAGCCATCTAACCAAGTGGCCAGTACAGTATCAGATTTTGTGTCCATGAACTCCTTATGTTATATCTGTATTAGAGGGGAACTACTTCCATTTGTTTCTCCTTAATCTACTTCCATTGGATTTAACTGGATGAACTCATTCAATTTTTTTCCACCTTCTTCGTAATTTTATACATCTTTGCTGTGTCTCCCTGCACACACACACACAAACAAACAATTTATCATATTTCATGTGGCAAAGGAACAGAACTTGTGGTTTTGGTTTGAAGGCTGTTGTACACAGGAGGGCCAAAAATTCACAGGAAGGTTAAAAGTACATGGGGATGTTTTGTTCAGGATGATGGTCACAGGAAGGTCAAAAGTTTAGGCACAGAGGTTTTGCTCATGTTTTTTCATAGGTGTTGTGGGGGGGGTTGCAATTAAGGGGAAATAGAAACTTATCAAAGTCTCTCCTCCTGATTCACTGAAAGTGGAGAAGAAGTCAAAATATTGTACAGTGGTACCTCAGGCTAAGAACTTAATTCGTTCCGGAGGTCCATACTTAACCTGAAACTGTTCTTAACCTGAAGCACCACTTTAGCTAATGGGGCCTCCTGCTGCCGCCGCGCCTCCGGAGCACGATTTCTGTTCTCATCCTGAAGCAAAGTTCTTAACCTGAAGCACTATTTCTGGGTTAGCGAAGTCTGTAACCTGAAGCGTATGTAACCCGAGGTACCACTGTACATACATCAATATGTTGCTGTTTAGTCGTTTAGTCGTGTCCAACTCTTTGTGACCCCATGGACCAGAGCACACCAGGCACTTCTGTCTTCCACTACCTCCCACAGTTTGGTCAAACTCATGCTGGTAGCTTTGAGAACACTGTCCAGCCATCTCGTCCTCTGTCGTCCCCTTCTCCTTGTGTCCTGAATCTTTCCCAACATCAGGGTCATTTCCAGGGAGTCTTCTCTTCTCATGAGGTGGCCAAAGTACTGGAGCCTCAGCTTCACGATCTGTCCTTCCAGTGAGCACTCAGGGCTGATTTCCTTCAGAATGGAGAGGTTTGATCTTCTCTCAAGAGTCTCCTCCAACACCATAATTCAAAAGCATCAATTCTTCGGTGATCAGCCTTCTTTATAGTCCAGCTTTCACTTCCATACATCACTACTGGGAAAACCATAGCTTTTACTATACGGACCTTGGATAAGCCGAAAGGTTGTGGAGTCAGAAGCTTGAAAATTTGGAGGTGAAGAATTGCAAGAAATAAAAAGAGATGGAACACTTTAAGAGATCCAAAACACTGGAAAGTGCCAGAGTGCACAGGAAGTAACCAGGAGGGGCAAGGAAGAGACCAAGAAGCTGAACTAAGGGATGAAAATTGATAAGTACTGCCTTGGTTAAGGAAACAGTGCAGCGGAGGTATAGCTGTTTTGATTTTGTTCTAATAGGTAACCACTCAAACTCACCCGCCCTCTGAAGGTTAAACCAAACATCAGCAGTCATTTTCACTCTGCCTGCCCTGAAACTTACAAATATCACCGGACTGAATACTGATCCCAAATCAGACAATTGCAGCACCACGGACAGCAACCTGTGCTACAGTAAAAGCAAGGGCAAGATAAATGAGATTTTTCATTTACCGGTTCATGTGTCCATTGCTTCCTGTTGAATGTCGTATCCTAAGAAGAGGCAAATCTATTCTTCCTCTGGGGCACCCCTATGAAAGAATATAGTCTGAAGAGGGGAGCGGGACTGCTACCGATATTCTAGTAGGGCTGTTTGTGCTTGGAACTTGCTGTAAGTCATTTTTTTTAAAAAAAACCAGTTATTCCAAAAAGCAACCTATAAATGATTAAACAATTAAGATTAAGAGATTATGTTCTTCAAGTCCCTTTTAGCTGATTCAAGTGAAAAATTGACATCATAAAAAATCTAACGGGCAGAGGGGCAGAGTGAATTGGTGAGTGGTGGGCTTGCAGTTTGTTTCTTCTTCTGGATGTTGAAAGCTGGGCTCAGCACAAATGTCAAGAAGAGGATGTTAATGAAGATAGAGAATTCTCCAGCAACCCAGAAATTAGATTCAGCAGATTATCTTTCTGGGCCTGAACCGTACTTCCCCTCTCCTTTTCAAGGAGCGGAATCCACACATGCTAAGATGCGGAAACAACAAACCCCAAATACACATTTTCTTCGGCTTTCAAGGGGTGGAGGGAATGTGGTTTGATTATGCATGCACATTAGAGCAGGCATCCCCAACCTTTGGCCCTCCAGATGTTTTGGCCTACAACTCCCATGATCCCCAGCTAACAGGACCAGTGGTCAGGGATGATGGGAATTGTAGTCCAAAACATCTGGAGGGCCAAAGGTTGGAGATGCCTGCATTAGAGACTTGCATCCAGTCGAAATGTGAGAGAGGGACTTGCAGCATATGCATCTTTACTCAGAAGTCCCAGCTTACTCTCTGGAAAGTGTGCATCGAATTAGAGCCTTAAACTGAGTTTTTGCATCTTTGTGATGTCCTGCTGTTTAAGTTACAGGCAACCAGGCAGAGGGCCTTCTCGGTAGTGGCACTCGCCCTGTGGAACGCCCTCCCACCAGATGTCAAAAAGAACAACAACTACCAGACTTTTAGAAGACATCTGAAGGCAGCCCTGTTTAGGGAAGCTTTTAATGTTTGATGTATTACTGTATTTTAATGTTTTTTTGGAAGCCGCCCAGAGTGGCTGGGGAAGCCCAGCCAGATGGGTGGGGTATAAATAAATTATTATTATTATTATTATTATTATTATTATTATTATTGTTGTTGTTGTTATTATTATTATTATTATTATTATTATTATTATTATTATTATTTCCATCCTCATCTCTGTATTGCTTCTGCTGTTTTCAAATGTGGGAGAGACACCCTCTTCAAGCAGGAAAGCCTAGATCAGCGATGAGGAACCTGTTGATGGACCACAGAGACCAACAGGGGTGCCAACTTGAACAAAATATTGGGGGGCAGGTAAGCCCCACCGTGCATAATCAATCACATGACATGGTACATGCATGCCATTTGAATGGCAACTCTTGTGGGGGCGCCCTCTCAAATATTTTATTGGGGAGGGGGCAAAGACCCCTCGGCCCCTAGGAGTTGGACCCTATGAAGGCCATCACCTGACCATACTGGATGGGGCTGATGAGAGTTCAACAGCATATAGAGGGCCACACATTCCCCATCCTGTGCCTGGATGCAAACTCGGAGCAGGTCCTGGAAGAAGTTATGGGGGCATGGCTGACTCCCTGCACACAAGCACTTCCAGCGGTGAGGTTCTGTTGCAGATCCCACTTATTAGTGATACTGGAGTGGGGCTAGGGAACTTTGGCCCTCCTGATGTTACTGGACTTCCACTAGCCCCAGCCATCATGGCCAAGGCTGATGGGAGTTGTAATCCAACAACATCCCCCACCCCTGTACTAAAGGAATACAGTGGTACCTTGGTTTTCAAGCTTAATCCGTTCCAGAAGTCCATTCCAAAACCAAAGCGTTCCAAAACCAAGGCGCGCTTTCCCATAGAAAGTAATGCAAAATGGATTAATCCGTTCCAGACTTTTAAAAACAACCCCTAAAACAGCAATTGAACATGAATTTTACTATCTAACAAGACCACTGATCCATAAAATGAAAGCAATAAACAGTGTACTGCAGTCACACAATCAGTCTATCAGTAGCTGAACTGGGTTCCACACAGTCACAAAAATGAAAAAAAAGAGCCACAAGGATGCAAAATAAATAGCAAAAACAGACAGACCTCAGGGTAACACTCAAAACAAAAGCGTAACACTCAAAACGGAAGTGTGGCACTCAAAACAGAAGCATAACACTCAAAACGGAGCATGTTTGGCTTCCGAAAAACATTCGCAAACCACAACACTTACTTCCAGGTTTGCAGTGTTCGGGTTCCAAGTTGTCTGAATACCAAGGCGTTTGAGAACCAAGGTACCACTGTAGTCTGACGCTAAGCAAAGATGACTCTGAGAAATTTGCTAGTTTGGAGAAGTACGCAATCTGCTCAAAGCCCCTTTGAGAAGAAGTGGGGTAGAAGTATAATGAGGAAAGAAACTTCACCTTTCTCTCTCGAATAAACAACATGTGGACTTCACAAGCTAAATATGATACCGGAGTCAAAAGTAACTACATCGCCATGGGAATCCCCACTCATCCGCCTTGGTACCCGGGATTTCTTGATGCAGGATGCAAAAGACTGAACCTGCACTTTGACATGCAAGCCATATGCTCTGCTATAGATGCAAAGCTCTCTCTGTTCCTGCCTGTCACTTCAGGGATCTTTTCGAGGCTGATCTATCTAGCCTCAGGGCTTGTTATTAATATTGTCATCTAAACCCCCCCAGAGGAAAGAAGTGTTTCGTCTCCACAGGGGTTCACAGTGCAATGCTTCATCTTAAGAACACCAGCAAACAATGATCATTTCACTCTTTTTTCTCTCTCCCCACCAAGCCTTCTTTCAAAGGCAATGTTAACTGAGGGAGGCTTGCTCAGGAATAAGTTGCAAATAAAAAGGCGCAGGATTTCAATGCAAAAGCATGGGCCAAATGAGAAATTGGTCAGGGGCTTCTGCAGGGCAGCTTGAACCACTCTTTCAGCGCAAACCTACTATTGCCAAGGTCACCCAGTATCAAACTAGATGCGATGATATCCAGATCTTCGGGTGAATGCAGCTGTTGGCTCAAAGAAAACTCAGATGATTTGCCTTAAGCAAAGCATTTCTTTAAAATAAAAAGGGGAGAAGGGGCAGGGGAACTGGGGTGTGATGCAAAAGATGTGAGGCTCAGGAATGGGGACCTAACTGAGATCCTAGGCTGCATGCACACCACACCTTTAAGCCACCTTCCCACCCCTAAATAATCCTGGGAGTTGTAGTTCGCAACGGGTGCTGGGAATTAATAGCACTCTGCAGGGTAAGTGACAAGATTCTTTGGGAGAAGCCAGGTGTTTTAAATGTCCAGTATGTAGATGGCCTTATTTATTGGAGGTGCCAGGAACCGGACCTGGGGCGTTAGGGCCAAACTACATCTTACACCAAGAAACCCGTGTTTAATTCCTCATTTTTATTTCCCTAAATGTGGAGGTGAGGTCATTGCAAATTTAATCCTCCAGGTAGTGTGAGCTAGGGACATACAGTGCTACCTCGGGTTAAGAACTTAATTCGTTCTGGAGGTCCGTTCTTAACTTGAAACTGTTCTTAACCTGAGGTACCACTTTAGCTAATGGGGCCTCCCACTGCTGCTGTGCTGCCGGAGCCCGATTTCTGTTCTCATCCTGAAGCAAAGTTCTTAACCCGAGGTACTATTTCTGGGTTAACGGAGTCTGTAACCTGAAGCGTCTGTAACCCAAGGTATCACTGTATAAATTTGTTTCCTCTGTTTCTACTTTCCCAATTTAAATTCACCCCGCATCCCTGCTTTTTTGCTCCGTGGTGGGAAAATACAGGTGTGATACACGGGGACCTATATTTTCTCCCCTGCGGACCAAAGTAGAAGCTTGAGTGGGGCAATTTAGATTGGGGAAAACAGCAGGGAGGCAAATAGTTAAATGCCCCCCCCCAGCCCTCACGCTGCTTCCCCATTTATACCAGCAGCACACAGGCACACACGCTCTGTTGTATCAAAGTCAGGCTCTCCTGGAGAAACTCCTTGCTGGCCCCTTCTACACTCAAAGCATGTCCTCTGCGGCTGAGCTACAACCCCTCGCCCTACATCCAATCCCAGAGACTAGTTTGTATGCCATGAAGCTTTCCCCAGCCCTTCTTCTCCCTCCTGGAAATCCACGATAGTTTTGCAATGGATTTCCCCTGCAAGTGGGATTATTGCTGCTCAGCTATTTCCACTGGCTGCCTATATTTGCAGTGAGATTAATGAATCCTTTATTAAAGCCCCTGCTATTGAGATTGAACTTTATTCACGGCAAACTGGGCGGCGTGTAAAGCTATGCATAGTTTTAATTAGTCCATTTCCATCAGAGGCCTTCGGCTTGAGGTTCGGGGAAGGAATCTGAGTGGCTGTCAATAAATTAAACCATTACATGGATGCCGCAATAGTCCCTTCTCTTTATTCACTGCTGAAAGCTCTATATATAGGACACCTAGAAACCCAAAGTGATTCATCAAAGAGTCCATTATTCTGCAGGAGCTTAGGCTTTTCTGCTTCTCAGTGGGATTCCTGTTTCTTTGAGGGCTGCGTTCAAGGCATAAATTCAACAGATGAAGACGGGTTCCAGGCCCCTGAAAAACAGAATATATCTCCTACTCCTAAGCACCCATAAGCCCCTCTGTGTGCCTATTGGGTTTCCCAATAGGAGATTAGGGGAATCTGCCAGTATACTGGTGACCATTGAAGGACTTTCTCCATCTACAGCAGCCATGGGGAACCCTGTGACTCTCCAGAGGTTGCTGGACTCCAAAAGGGCTGTCTTTGGTGTTTCAAATTTCAGCAACACCCTGTGCTAGGCCAAAATTCAGCACACGACCCTGCCTCTCACCTTCGGTTCTGCTCAATTCACTATGTCATAGTTGCATAGCCCTGTGACTCCCACTAGCAGTGGCGTAGCACAGGAGTGCAGGGGGGGCCGGCCGCACCGGGCGCAACATCTGGGGGGGGCACGCTCGCCGCCTCCGGAGTCGCCAAAGAGCCTCGGGCGCAGGCTGTAGCAGAGCCCCATGTCTCGCGGAACCGACGAGCTGTGCGCGCATCCGGGCTGAAGGCGTCCGGCAGGCAGCGGCTCTCAGCGCTCGCCGCGGTCCCCGCACGTCAGGGCCGCGGAGGGCGCGCCAGGCAGCCCCTCCTCACAGCCCCGCCGCCGCCACTGCTGCTGCAGCTGCTGGGCCATGTTGCATTTTCCTCGCCTCTCTGCCCTCCTCCTCCGGGCAAGTGGCATCGTTTGGGCGGCAGCGCCAGCAACTTGCCTCAGATCACCTGACATGGACCCGCTGCCGCCGCCATGGCTACCTTACCGTAAATACCCCAGCCCAGGCAGCAGCAAGAAGAAGCTGGCAGCGGCGGCAGGTTAGGGGTTAGGGGCGCAAATTACTTGCCTTGCCCCGGGTGCTGACAACCCACGCTATGCCGCTGCCCACTAGGCTCGGCGCCCAGTGCGGCAGAACTGGTCACACTGCCCTAAATCGACCTCTGACTCCAACTATAATTATATGATTCTAATATCCTATGAAACACCCGTTACTCAAGCTTTAGTTTCAGGTTGAGCTCCTAGGCAACATCATGCCAAAGGCTTCCCCTTTCTCCAAAATTGGAGGCACCATCCCTGGTTAGTTTATTTATTTGCATATATTTATGAAAACATTGGGACGTGGGTGGCACTGTAGGTTAAACCACAGAGCCTAGGACTTGCCAATCAGAAGGTCGGCGGTTCGAATCCCCGCGACAGGGTGAGCTCCCGTTGCTCGGTCCCTGTTCCTGCCAACCTAGCAGTTTGAAAGCACGTCAAAGTGCAAGTAGATAAATAGGTACCACTCCAGAGAGAAGGTAAACGGTGTTTCTATGCACTGCTCTGGTTCACCAGAAGCGGCTTAGTCATGCTGGCCACATGACCCGGAAGCTGTACGCCGGCTCCCTCGGCCAATAAAGCGAGATGAGCGCCGCAACCCCAGAGTCGGCCACGATTGGACCTAATGGTCAGGGGTCCCTTTATTAAAACATTTATTGGCAGTTCTTCAACCACCACTCAGAGAGCATCTTACAAAAGAGGGAAAGAAAAAAAAACACAATAAGACGTAACAGGCAAATTTGGCAGACACTTAACAAGTCCTGCATAAATGAACACACATCAAATGGCGTAGGGCAGTGATGACCAAACTTGGCCCTCCAGCTGTTTTGGGACTACAATTCCCATCATCCCTGACCACTGGTCCTGTTAGCTAGGGATGATGGGAGTTTGTAGTCCCAAAACAGCTGGAGGGCCAAGTTTGGCCCTCGCTGGTAGACAAATGAAAATAAAACCACCGTCTTTTTTCTCTCTTAAAAGTGAAAACAGACGATGTCAGGCAAACTTTTCTGGGGACAGACTTCCATGAAAAGGTGCTATGACTGAAAATATCCATCTCTATTCACAATGGCTACACAGACACCATAAATTTAAAACACATATGATCCCACCCACCCCTCGAAATCCTGGGAGCTATAGTTCACTTTTCACAGGGCTATAATTCCCAACACCCTCAAACTACAGTTCCCAAGATTCTTGGGAGGTGCTTTAAATGTTCCTTGAATTTCTACCACCCACTTTACTTTACATGTTGAATGAATTAGGGATATGTGATTCAGGATTCCTGGGTCCTAAGCTTTTAAAGCCAGCACTTGGCATTGTGCTTGAAAATGAACACACACACCAGCTCAGTCTTCCTCTCGGACGTCAGAGTCACAAGACTGTACATATCTCAAAATTTGCAGTACTGGATCTAAAACCTGCTGGAAATGTAAAGAAAAAGATGGTACATTTTATCATATGTGGTGGGAATGCAAAAGAGTTAGAAATTGGGAAATGGGAAATGATATATAATGAATTGAAAAAAAATGTTTACAAAGACTTTGGTTAAGAAGCCAGAAGCATTCCTCCTAGGAATTTTAGATCAAGATTTTAAAAAAAAGAAAATTTGAAATTTTTTATGTATTCAACAACAGCGGCAAGAATTATATTAGCACAAGCTTGGAAGACAGAAGAAATACCAATGAAAGAACAATGGCAAGGAAAACTAATGGAATATGCAGAACTGGCAAAATTAAGTGATAAAATACATGGAAAGGATAACAAAGACTTTAAAAGAGAATGGGAACCATTTACAACATATATGAAGAAATAACATAATTGGACTCACTGGCAGGGTTTGAATAAACAAACACAATGGTATATAACAAAAAGTAAGATTATATGTATTGGGGAAAATTGGGGAAACAACACGCAGGGTGAGTAATGTGGAAATAAAACAAAATGGGAATATGAGGGAGGTCCGGGGAGGAGGGGGGAAATATGGAAAATTGTTAGAGAAATATTGTTAGAGAATGTATACATGGGAAAACCATGTATCCAAAGATACATTTGAAACATCAAACACGCATGCAGAGAAACTAAAGGCCTCTTTCATCCAACACACAAAAGCAATTCCAGACGAAGAAAGTATCAAATAGAATTAGAAACGCTTGCTAATTCACCCTCTGTTCTTCCCCGAGTACCAAATGCTTCCCGACACTCAACTTGATGATGCTGAAGCCTTTTGTGCTGTCAGATGTAGGCGCTGCCAGAGGAGCCAGCTAATTTTAGATGACCCCAAGAGCTGGTTGGCTGGGCCTGGGCCTTTTGATGGGAATTTTGGGCGGCAGCAAATTGCTTTCGTGGATCTGAAGTGTGCATGGCACGGGATGCCAAAACGTTGCACAGAATATATCTTGAAGTGAAATAACAATAATTTATTTTTTTTAATAATATTTATTGAACATTTTCAAATATAACAGAAAAATGAAAAAAAAGAAAAAAAAAAGAAGTTTTATATCCTTATTTTCATTAACATCCTTCCAGGACTTCCCCTCCCCACCCCCTCTTGTATTCCAATTCCTTCAAATAAATTCAACAAGTTCTTACCCCAAATTTTAAACTTATTACAATTAACCCAATGTTAAAAATGTTTTTCCCTCCCCTAAAAATCGACCTCGCTCCCTTCCACGAGTTCCCCTTTTAAATATGCAGAACAAATTAAATTAAAAGAAAATAGAAAAAAGAATAAAGTATAATTTAACACCCTTTGGATTCCAAATTTCCCTCCCCCCTTTTCCGATTGCGTTCCCCAATGTCCATCAATGCCTGTTGTCGTCCTGGAGATCCCACATCTAGGCCGAGATCCTTGCCAAGTCCACTTTGCCGTCTTTTTAATAGTCTTTGCCGTCTTTTAGATCATCTTTAATTTCGAACGTCCAATCTTGGAAAGACTTTATCTCAAAAAGGACCATTTCTTCAATCCAGATCTCTATATTTAAGAGTAAAAACTCCAATTTTATTTCTTTAGACCTTTCAAATCTGGATGTCCCAAATGTACCCACTTCCAGCTTTATCCAATTCTTGTTGTTCATATTATTATTATTCTCTCTCCTCACTTTTCTCCAATTTCTTTTCCTGCTCTCCTGCAAAAATGTTCCAATTCCAAAAGCTTCTAAATCCCCTACAGAGGCTTTGTTATTCAGGAACAAAACTTTACGTCAAGTCCCTTCCATTCTTCAATAGATAAGTCTATTGTCTCCTTTAGTGTAGAGACCTCTGTAGACAAAATAGTGTTCCATTTCTGCAGTTTCCCAGGAGATAAAAAGTCCAATTCAAATTCCATACCAGCAATGCTTGTAATGTCCCACAGCCCCTCTAGAGGGATTATAATAACTCAGTTTCCTTCCAGATCACACCCAACAGTCAAAATAGCTTGTTATTCCTTGTTTTAATTTATATCTAATTTGTAACAAATGTAACCGGCAAAGTCCTCGTAACAAAGTTCTCTCTTTTTTTTATTCTTCAGCTTTGACAGCTCCTTTGACAGCTGTCAAAGCCTCTGTTTCTCCTCTCCCGGCACTCTCACGGTCCGCTCCCGGTTCCCGGGGGGGGGTTGCATTTTAGCTCAGGTTCTACTTTTCTCCTCCAGCCCAGTCTTATAATTTTCCATCGTGAAATTAATAACTTTATCAAACTTAGGTAGCACTCGATCTTAGTTGTTAAATCCTTTGCTTTAACTCCTCTACGACAGGGGGGAGGCTGACTTCCTTTTTGCACCTCCCCCGCTCACTCCGAATTTAAAATTTAAAATCTTTTCCCTTTTTAAGTCCAGTTTCCAATTACTCACGGGTTGTTCTTTTAATCCGAATTTTCAATAGAAGAAGTCAGCGCTCTCCGCCAAATGGCATGCGTCTTCGCTCGGCAGGGGAAGCGGAGGACTCATAGCACCACACACACACACCCCCGGCACCCACTCCGTAGCCTTTAAAAAGGCTCCTTCGTGAGTCGGGGGGCGCAAACGGTGCCCGCCGAGTCACCATGCCCATGGGTTTCAGTGCCCATGGTTTTTGAGGGTCCCCGCGACGCCGACGCGGTAGAACCCAGCCCCTGCCGAGCAGGCTCCCTCCGGAGCTCGGAGGGAGTCCGCCATTCGGCGATGGCGCCAACCCGGAAGTCGAAATAACAATAATTTTTAAATGTCCTCCTACACATGTGTCTAATGAAGAAGCAAAAGCTTGCAGTGCTCGAAGTCCTGTTCTTCAGTAGCTCCTGCCATGGCTTGTGAGGCCATCACAGATAAGGCCCTGCTCCTTGCAGACATTATTCTAACCATCTCAGACTATTGAGTTCAAAGCAGCGTGTCATTCGATGATCACATTGTGGTGGGGAAGAGAAGGGTTCTGATGGGACAAGTTATCCCCAAAGGTCTTCTGGACCAAGGGGCTTTATAAGCAAAAGCCCATCGCTTTGAATTGTGCTCAGAAACTAATCGGGACCTAGTATAATTCCTTCACCACAGCAGTTTCATGCTCCCATCAAGTCCCTTGCATCTTTAACTGGATAATGGTACACACGCCCGGCTTTCTCCCACAGCTGAGCATCTGAAACTTCTCATAAAAGTGATTTGCAAAAGAGGCAATTATATCCTTGTCAGCTGCAAAAACCAGCCATCACCTGTTGCCATTTTTAAAAAAGTTTTAATTGGGTTTTTAAAAACTAGTTCCCCAAGTAGATTTCTCCCAGCCACAGACCTAATCATCCCATCAGAGTCTGAAGTCTAGAAGTATATTTTTCTTTCTCTCTTTTAAAGTACAAATTGCTTCCTCCAAGGTAGAAGGGGGGGGGGACCTAAATAGGTGGAGTCTTGTAGGGACTGTACAAGTTGCCATCTAAGCATCTGATGCATGCTCTGTGCTGTCTGCTGAGAGGAGTAAATTTGCTTCTTCTTATGCCCCCTCCTTGTGTATTTGTCAATAAGCACATATTACAAAGGCAGAGACATCACCTTGCCGACAAAGGACCATATAGTTAAAGCTATGGTTTTCCCAGTAGTGATGTATGGAAGTGAGAGCTGGACCACAAAGAAGGCTGATCGCCGAAGAATTGATGCTTTTGAATTATGGTGCTGGAGGAGACTCTAGAGAGCCCCATGGACTGCAAGAAGAGCAAACCTCTCCATTCTTAAGGAAATCAGCCCTGAGTGCTCACTGGAATGACAGATCGTGAAGCTGAGGCTCCAATACTTTGGCCACCTCGTGAGAAGAGAAGACTCCCTGGAAAAGACCCTGATGCTGGGAAAGATGGAGGGCACAAGGAGAAGGGGACGACAGAGGACGAGATGGTTGGACAGTGTTCTCGAAGCTACCAGCATGAGTTTGACCAAACTGGGGGAGGCAGTGGAAGACAGGACTGCCTGGCGTGCTCTGGTCCGTGGGGTCACAAAGAGTCGGACACGACTAAACGACTAAACAACAACAACACAAAGGCCCCACAACTCTTCAGAACCCCTTCCTCCAAAAGGAAAATAAACATGGCAGTGCTTGTTAATTAGGTCCTTTCTGGGCTTATATTTTGGGTTCTGGGGAGCCTGTGTGGAAGAAGAAGGTCTTATCGTACAAAAACACAGGGCCAACAAAAGAAGGGTGATTCCTGTAAAGCCATTAACTCAAGAGCCTATCAAAGCCTAACTGCACCACAGGTGTGTTTTAGAGCAGCCCAGGTGAGCCATCAGTGAAGCCTGGATGAGCTGAGAGCACACCCTAAAACATCACCCAGAATCCCTTGCAGTGGATTCCCAGGTTCCCTGGTGCAGAGAGCTAGAAAATCAGTGGCTTAAGGCTTCTGTCCCAGGAACTCAGCCCAGTGTGTCTTCCAAGAAAACATCCTTAGCACTGGGCTGCTATAATATTCCTCCCTGCCTCCACTTTTGTATTCAAATTTCTGCTGACAAAGAGCTGAGGACAGCACAAAATACACTGGGCTTAATCTTTACTTTTGCCATAAATCGTGCTTATTGCTCGCTGCCTTCCTGTCATTGTTGGCTGCAAGTTGCCTGTGCTGGACTGGCTGGAGGTGGCATGATCCCAAACATGGGGCCAAAACTCCATACTATGGGTGGATTTACTATATATCTGTGTATCTCCTTTCCGCGGGGAGACGTAAGTGGGAGTGGCCTCTTTTGAGCCTCACCACAACCCAGTGAGGTAGGTTAGCCTGAGAGACAGTGACAGACCCAAGGCCACACCAGGTGGAGCAGGCATAGCTCAGTTGGTAGCATACAAGACTCTTGATCTCAGGGTTGTGGGTTTGAGCCCTGCATTGGGCCAAAGTTTACTGCATTGCAGGGGGTTGGACTAGATGATCATTGTGGTCCCTTCTTACTCTACAATTCTATGGAACCCGGGGGTTCCTTGCCCATATGCAGCATTATTGGGGGGGAGAGCCATAACTCAGTGGCAGAGCATCAGTTCTGGCATCTCCAGGTAAGGCTTAGAGAGAGCTTTGACTAAAATCCTGGAGAGACACCAACAATCAGTGGGTCCCCAGATGTTGTTGGACTACAACTCCCATCATCCCTGAGTGCTGGCCTTGCTAGCTAGGGGTGATGGGAGTTGTAGTTCAACAACATCTGGGGACCCACAGGTTGAGAAAGGCTGGTTTAGACAGCACCGAGGAAGATAGACCAGTGGTCTGACTCAGGACAACACAGCTTCCTGTGTTCCTGCGTACGCATATAAATCTACACATTCCAACTTTAGAAGTCGTGCCGTCTAAGCAAGACGGAACCTCGCCAAAAGATGCAAAAACCAGCTTTTAAACTCCTAAATACAAGGCCTAGGAGCTGAGCCAAAGTTGGCCAAAGTCATCTCAGGTTCTTATTTGCGAGAATCGTCTTGCATCGCTGATACTTAGAAAGCACACACGAGTCTGCAACCTTTTCCCCCCCCTCTGTCGTTTTCCAGCTCCGCCACAGTTAAAATACACCACCTTCATTCACATTCTGGACCTTGTGTTCCCCTCTACACACACACACACACACACACAGACACACACACACACATGCATTTGAGACTTTACTGGAAGTCACTTTCTAGTTCAAGTGCAATTTCCTTTGGGGAATCAACAGAGGATGCAGACTTTACACCGAAAACCTCTTCCTAGACTAACAAGTGCCCTGGCTCCTTTCTCCGCCCGCCTGCCCCCCCCCCGCCACCGCACCAGGATGATTTCAGTCCTCCAGAGAAGCAGGCGGGAAATATCCCTGCTTGGGGGAAAGCTACAGATATCCCCAGCATGTGCTGCGGATGTCAAGACGGTGCAATTAAACTCCAGTCAACTGACAGCTAACACATTGATGTGTCAAGTGGAAGTCAGTTCTGCTTTTGCGTTGAAGAACCACAGGTGGGTCCATCTCCTCCACAACCACCACCACCCTTCTTTTTACCCCACCCAGAAGGCAGGCTGGCTAGCACTTGGAGGGGTGGGGGTGGCTGTGATGACCGAAGAGCCCAGATCTGGCCAAAGGACCATTGAGGCATTTTGAAGAAGCAAGCAAGCACAAATGCAACAAGGATATCATCAGATTTTTTTAGCTTGCACCTGCACCCTGCAAAACCCCCTGGCGCTTACCTCGAACATGGGGGAGTGTCCCTTGCCCGGCAATGTGCAGCCCAGAAGCACCGCAAGAAACTTTGCCATATACAAGCAGAGAGGAAGGGTTTTCGCCAGAGATCTTGTTGACACAGGTAGAATATCCTTTGAAGGCGTAGCAGCAGCGGCGGCAGCAGAGGCAGAGGCAGAGAAAGAGGGGTGCTTGCTTAGAGCCAAGCCTTGGCCATTCCTTCCAGGAGAGAGAGAGTCTTGTTTATCCAAGCTCTTCCTTCCCCACCATTGTGCCAAGGAGATGGTGCGATTGTGCGGAGGGTCCCCTCCTGACTCGCCCAGGTCTGAAGCGGCCTTAATTTGCGAGAGGTAAGGCAGGAATTGGACAGATCCGCGGCAAAAGAGGGGACCAGAGCTGTGTGATGCTTGCTTCCAGCCTTTCCCAGCAAATGTCACTATTACTACAGTGAAAAGGGGGAAGGGCCCCGCAAGGGGGAGGCAAGAGGGACAACGGTTGCAGCGCATGAAACGGCTGGGAGGGGAAAGGAAAAAGGCATCGCCTTCTGCATCACTGGGTGGTTTTAGAGGAAAGGGGGAGCGCAGGATCGGAGCTGCGCCAAACTGTCTGTTCGCAACAAGAGCCGAAAAGGGGTCAGGAGGCTAGCAAAGGAACCGGTTTCAGATCTAAAGCTGGATCTTTGCGCATCAATTTCCAGGCTGGCTAGGGGTGTGCAAGCCAGATCGTTTCTGGTCCCAGAGCAATGTATGTAGATTGGGCACCTCTGTCGCAATTGCACACACATTCAAATTTGTGTTCTCTTTTCCATGTGGGATGAAGATTTCCTTCCCTCAAAAAAAAAAAAATGTCTGGGGCCAAGCACAAGTAAAATAATAATAATAATAATAATAATAATAATAATAATAATAATAATATGTCAGTGGAACTTTTCCCTATAACATTATTAGAAAGGGCTTAATCGGTTGAATTTCTGCCTGCCACACAGCTATTAAGAACCCTGCTGTTCCCCAGCGCCAATGCTAAACCATGTAAAATAACTCAAGTTACAGATACAGGTAGGTAGCCGTGTTGGTCTGTTGCAGTCAAAACAAAATAAAAAAATTCCTTCCAGTAGCACCTTAGAGACCAGCTAAGTTTGTTATGGACACGGGTGGTACTGTGGGTTAAACCACAGAGCCTAGGACTTGCCGATCAGAAGGTCGGCGGTTCGAATCCCCGCGACGGGGTGAGCTCCTGTTGCTAGGTACCTCCGGCAGGAAGGTAAACGCCGTTTCTGTGCGCTGCTCTGGCTTGCCAGAAGCGGCTTAGTCATGCTGGCTGTACGCCGGCTCCCTCGGCCAATAAAGCGAGATGAGTGCCGCAACCCCAGAGTCGGTCACGACTGGACCTAATGGTCAGGGGTCCCTTTACCTTAAGTTTGTTATTGGTATGAGCTCATATCAATAACAAACTTCATTGGTCTCTAAGGTGCTACTGGAAGGAATTTTTTTATTTTATTTCAAGTTACAGAGGTGGCGAGCCAGTTACTGCAGACCTTTCGATGGTTGATCTAAGTCTGGCTACGCTACGCTCTACACTTGGAGCAGGACCTGATATGTCATTTCAGATGGGAAGCGGCTGGGTTGTCAGAAGAGATATAGGATTTGCAGCAACCGGGGTCCACTCTTGGATAAAGTCAAGGTTAAATTGTTTAAAAGCAAACAGCAGTGTGTTCCAAACACAAACACTGTGGTTATTTATTATTTATTCCTCATAAAATAAGTGCAGCAATGCAATCGGCACAGGTCAAAGCACCACTTTTTCCTCTCCAAAGGGAGTTGAGCCTGTGACTTGACGTTTACGTGTTTATACCAGCAACAACAGAGACCAAAGGAAAGCAAAAGCAGCCAGAGCCACATATGCAGTCAGCCATAGTGGCTTTCGAGAGGGAAGAGAATCCTGCCTTTTTGCTCTGCAAGAATTCTAGCAACCCAGAAGCATTCAGAAGTCCGATACAAATTGCGCTGTTGTCTGTTGATCCCTTCCCCCTTGTTCAGCCTTGGTTTCTGTACTACACCGACGACACAGAAGAAGTGGGAAACTTGGGGCCCTGCATTTCCCTCCAGCCCCAACCAGCATAGCCAGTGGGCAGGGATGATGTCAATTGCAGTCTAGAGGGCATTGCAGAGGGCTGCACTAGATAACCCTTTAAGTCCCTTCCAATTCTGCAATTCTATGATTCTATTATTCTAGATTCCCCACTCCTGGTAGACAAGGCCAGCCCAAGACTTTTTTTCTGCTGTGTGTGAAGGATGAAGTGTGGCCTTCCCTATTCCAGATACAGAAGATGATGGGATTGGCAGCTGACCCATAATAATATATATCTTCTGTTTTACAATTTAAAGTACTCATTTTTACATCCTTAAGATATCATTGACTTCCCTTCTCCTCTTTCCATGGTTCGTTTTACGTATCATAAATCCCTGCATATTTTACAGAAACTATACCATTCAGTATTCCATTATTACATCCATCAAAACTTATTTACACTGTTGAATTTATCTTTCTGCTGCCAGCGTTTTCAGGGTGGAAAACAGGAACAACTGGTATGCGTTAAATAGGGCAGGCCATGCCCCCAGGGCCAGCCGATTTGCTGGCCAGGGGTGACGTGGCCGGGGATTCCCCAATCGCGCGGGGGCTGGTCTCCATCCGCCGCGTGCATGGTGGGGCTATGATGCCCGCAATCCCACCTCTTCTGCAGGGTGGAAGTTGGCTTTGCCAGGAGTTAGACTAGATGGGCCTTGGGGTGCCTTCTGTGAGTCTGTTATTCTACAGAGGCAGACAGCTCAGGCTCAAAACAAGCACGAATCACTGTTGCTGGAGCACCAGCTCAGGAAGATTGGAGCAGGCAAAAGGAGCTCAGAAAGAAAGTGGGTCGGACTAGATGACCCTTGGGTCCCTTCCAACTCTATGATCAGGCATAGGCAAACTCGGCCCTCCAGCTGTTTTGGGACTACAGTTCCCATCATCCCTGACCACTGTTAGCTAGGGATGATGGGAGTTGTAGTCCCAAAACATCTGGAGGGCCGAGTTTGCCTATGCCTGTCTATGATTCTATGAAAGCCCAGTCTGCCTTGCAGCACTGGCCACCTGAGGAGGCTGCCTCACCTTGCCTAATGATAGAGCTGGCCCCATCCATATACCTAGCTGTGCAAATGAAGGGAAAGCAAACCTGGAGCCCTGATCTCTTGCCTCCTGAGTGGGCAAATCTTCCTTTACCTCTACAAATACCGGTGATGTTAATAAGCCTCCAAAGTTAAAAAAGAAAATAACATCCCTTCTCTAATTTCCTCCAGCGTTATAATGCTGATTTAGATAGTACTTTGCAGCTTCAAAGCACTTTGCAGGTATTAACTAATTAAACCTCTCACCACCCCTCTGCGGTAGGTAATGTGTGTTGAAAGGAATAATTTGAACTATTCTGACACATTGATAGCTTCTAAATTAACTACTCAGGGAAGGGAGGTAGGCAGCATGAGGCAGACCCTTGAAGTATTGGGCTGATAGCGGCACAACTGACAATGAAGGCTGTGGTAAAGAGTTACCCAGAGGATTCCTGCCACACATCT
Source organism: Podarcis cretensis (assembly GCF_951804945.1). Lineage (NCBI taxonomy): Eukaryota > Metazoa > Chordata > Lepidosauria > Squamata > Lacertidae > Podarcis > Podarcis cretensis. Next base: position 13,715,627 of record NC_137178.1, read on the forward strand.
CTCCATCCAAAAGCAAAGGGCAGGACAGAAAACATGGACATTTAAAAAAAAAAGATATGAGCCCTACAATAACTTCCCTAGAAGGGGAGTTTTATTAAAAAAGAGAAAGATTAACCTACTGAAAATATTACAGCTCCTTGAAGATATTATAATTTGCTGAAGGAACCTAACATTAATGAATGGTACAGAGAGGGCCATTGGCATTCTACAATTTGAAATTTTTGGTCCATAACACAAGGAAAAATCCTCTTTGGACTAATTGCTTTCTTTTATGAGTCTCAGTTAATTAAAAAAATACTTGATTAATCACCTGCCTTTCAGCAGGTTAATTTGAATAAATCTGCGTATCACCAGAATCTCAAATTAGGTGAGTGCCTTTGAAGGTACCAAAGGGAATATGACATAACTTCCCGTTTGTGAAATAAATGCTACTCTAATGGTTTGAGGATTTGAATTGGACCAAGGACTGAACAGCTTCAAATCTCTACTCAGCCATGAAGCTCAGTGGGTGATCTTAGACCAACCACCATGTTTCACCTGACCTACCCCACAGGGCCGTTGTGAGGATAAAATAGGGAAGCAGAGAAAGAAACACGTGTGTCACCTTCAGCTCATTGAAGGAAGAATATAAATGCAACAAATAAATCTTTAATGTTTTTTTTCTTTCATTGGTGTTGGTGTTGACCTTTAAAGCCCTAAACGGTCTCGGCCCAGTATACCTGAAGGAAGGTCTCCACCCCCATCTTTCTGCCCGGACGCTGAGGTCCAGCGCCGAGGGCCTTCTGGCGGTTCCCTCACTGCGAGAAGCAAAGCTACAGGGAACCAGGCAGAGGGCCTTCTCAGTAGTGGCACCTGCCCTGTGGAACGCCCTCCCACCAGATGTCAAAGAGATAAACAACTACCTGACATTTAGAAGACATCTGAAGGGAAGTTTTTAATGTGTGACATTTTAATGTATTTTTAATCTTTGTTGGAAGCCGCCCAGAGTGGCTGGAGAAACCCAGCCAGGTGGGCAGGGTACACATAATAAATTGTTGTTGTTGTTGTTTAGTCGTGTCTGGCTCTTCGTAACCCCATGGACCAGAGCACACCAGGCACTCCTGTCTCCCACTGCCTCCCACAGTTTGGTCAAACTCATGCTGGTATTATTATTATTATTATTATTCCACACCAATACCAAAAGCAATCTAAAAATATTGTGGAGGGGGGAAATATAAACTGCAAAAAGACCGGTCCCCTTAAGGATATTCCAGACCCTTCCTTGAATAAACACATATTGCAAAGTAACCACACCTTTGGGGTATTCTCTCTCTCTCTCTCTCTCTCTCCTACAGTGGAAACAAAATCCTGCAGCATTGCCCCTAGGCTTCTCAACAAAGAACAGGTATATGAACTATCTGCCATAAGAGAAGATAGCATGATTATGCAGCTACTGTAATTCTGAAGGTCTGCTTTAAATGATGGTCAGCTAACAGATGCATGCTCCACAAGCAACTAAACGAGTGCCTTATTCTTGACAGGCACAGCAGAAGTCGGCGGCTTCACCCCCTGCCAGGCAACACCTTGCCTTCCCCTTCACCGCCCCAGCAGGTAGTAAGAGGAAAGACGCAGACGGTGGCACGGTTTTTGCTCTGACCTACAAACCGTGCCAGTGGCGCAGCAGGATGTAGACTCTGTGGCTGGCAGACCCACCTGGCCCTTATGCCGTTGAGGGCAAACGGAGGGGTTCAGACCAGCCAGCAATATTGGCCTAGAAATACAGGAGTCAAAGAATAACATTTCAACTACTCATCCCATCAGTTACTGTAAAGAATAGTATTATGCCATCCATAGACAGACAGACAGACACTAGGTGTTGCCCCCCTGCTTATTCCTGCTTGAACTGGAAGATATACAGTGGTACCTTGGGTTAAGTACTTAATTTGTTCCGGAAGTCCGTACTTAACCTGAAACTGTTCTTAACCTGAAGTACCACTTTAGCTAATGGGGCCTCCTGCTGCTGCTGCACCACTGGAGCACGATTTCTGTTCTCATCCTGAAGCAAAGTTCTTAACCTGAAGCACTATTTCTGGGTTAGTGGAGTCTGTAACCTGAAGCGTATGTAACCTGAAGCATCTGTAATCCGAGGTACCACTGTATACCGTATTTTTCAGTGTATAACATGCCCCCTGCTTGAGATTTTTTTTTTGGGGGGGGGGGATTGCCCAGAGTTGCTGAGCTTTTTTGCACTCAAAATTTATTAAAGGGGTGGGGGAAGGTTGATGGAATCCTCATGGGGCCACCCCTGCCCAGAAGCTGCAGTTCGTGCAAAATACATTATTTTTCTGTGTAGAGGACGCCCCCATGTATAAGACGACCCCTATTATTTTTAACCCAGAATTAAGAAATTAAGCTGTTTAGGTTTGGGGGTGGGGTAAGGGAGGTCACTCCAGACAATCGCTCACCTGCCTGCCCGCCACTGCCAATCGCTTGCCACAGCCACTGCTGATTGCACACCTCGCCGCAGGCGCCAATTGTCTGCCCACTCACTGCCACCAACAGCACACCAGCCCACTTGCCACAGCTGCCAATCGCCTGCCTGCCCTGCCCCGCCACAGCCACCAGTTTGCCTGCCCAATTTCTGCAGCTGCAGCTGCAGCCAATCGCCAGCAGGCCTTGCCGCAGCCACCAATCACCCGCCCAATCGCCGCTGCCAATAATCAGACATCCCCTCTCTGCATTCACTATCCGTTTATGAGATGACACTCAATTCTTGCCCAAAATTTTTTTGCAAAAAGCACCGTCTTATACATGGAAAAATACAGTACAGCAGCTTGATGGCTCACTGGGCAGAATAGCACCATTGTTTTACAGTGGTACCTCGGTTCTCAAACAAAATCCATTCCGGAAGCTGTTCGGCTTCCGAAACATCTGAAAACCGAGGTGCAGCTTTGCATTGGTTGCAAGAGCTTCTTGCACTCAGCAGAAGCTGCGTCACACATTTGGGTTCCGGAAAACATTCAGAAACGGAAGAATTAATTCTGGGTTTGTTTGTTTGTTTACAACAACAGAGGCATTTGGGAACCGAGGTTCCACTGTATTCTAATTCTTCCTTCCCAGCTTGAATTCAGCCATTTTAAAATGCGGAGCTGTTCTCTGTCACTGAGCAGAAAAAGCCACCCACCCAGTCCAGAAAGTGCTGAAAGCAAGCAGCACTGTCAAAGGAAGGATATTCCTGAATCTTCCTTTGCGTCCTTGGCTTGAATTCCTCTTCGAACATTCTCAGCGTTAACCTCCCTGTGCCTGATGTCATAGAAGAGGTGTGGCCTTGTTCACCCCAAGCAACCTGAGGGACCAACTTCAGGTCACAACCACAATTTAAGCAAATCTGGTGCTCATTTAACCCATGTGGCTTTCCCCAAAGAATCCTGGGAACTGTAGTTTACCACTTCCCAGAGCTACAGTTCCCAGTATCTTCAAGTGGTACTTAAGAACTTAATTCGTTCTGGAGGTCCGTTCTTAACCTGAAACTGTTCTTAACCTGAGGTACCAATTTAGCTAATGGGGCCTCCCACCGCTGCCGTGCAATTTCTGTTCTCATCCTGAAGCAAAGTTCTTAACCCGAGGTACTATTTCTGAGTTAGCGGAGTCTGTAACCTGAAGCATCTGTAACCCGAGGTACCACTGTATAGTTTGCTTTCAATGTGCTTTAAATTTATGACGCGGATGCAACCTCAGAGACCTTTTTTGGCCTGACAAGACCGACAACTCTCAGACTGACTTCCTTCCCTTTCCCTTTTTGCTCTTTGAGGTGTTCTGCTCCTTTCCTCTTCCCCCCTCAATTTTGCTAACCACAGGGAGCCGGCGTTATGCCTGCACTATTACTGCTACCAAAAAAAACCAAACCAAAGATCCACAGATGGTCTGAGACGACTCCTGTCCAAAGGAAGCAGCGCCGCTTGGCTCTTTTGGAGTCTATTTTTAATAATGCAGCAGGAGACAGGTCTTCACTTTGCAACAAAGGCAAGAGTTGGCTAATGAGGCCTCGACAGGCAGACACTTATCATTATTATTAATCATCGTCATAATCAGAGTCATTTCCTACCCAAATTATGACAGTAGCGCTTCATCAAGATACTCGATCTGTCACAGGTCTGGACATTCTGTCCTCTGCCGACAATCAGACAAGCCCCACATTAAGTGCCATTGGAATCTCATTAGGAGGCTCTGTCAAGGAGCCCCACCTGGGTTTTTTTCACAGTTGGTTACAGAATACGATGCTGTGCAAGGTGGACTCACTGAATTCTTTGCCTATGGGGGGCCCGCAAGCAGGATTTGAGCGCAAGAGCCCTCTTCCCTTCTCCAGCTATTCAAAAGCTTTGCTGCCTCCTGCTGAGGAGGCAAAGAATCACCATCATGAATAGTAGTCATTGATAGTTAGATAAATTCACGATGGACAAGACTATCTTTGAAGGCCATCCATTAAAGTCAAAACCATTGTCCATACTGTTATGTACTGAAGTTCTCACCCTGGGCCAGCAGGGGGATACTGTAGATAGTTCAGGTCCACATATGCAAATAAGGGATCGAAAGTGACGTTCAGTGATTGGATAGTTACAGAAAGTTGTTACAGTTACGTTGTACTGGAGCTCTATATAAGCAGGCTGGCTGAACCCTTCAGTTCAGTTCTGTTCTGACCTGTGAATAAACAAGAGCTGTTTGGAGAATCGCTGTGTTGTCTGATATGTTCACCCACAACTTAACACACACAATCCCAGAGCAAGGAACAACTGACATATCTTTTTTAAAAAAATTAAGTGTTTTATTTACAATTTCAACATAACAAATTATCAAAACACACCATCTTCATTATTTCCCCCCCTTTTTCCCCTCCCACCTCCCCAACAAACCCTCCCCCCTAAGAATTCCCTCAGCTCCTCTCTGATTTCTCAACCTATTTTTAACCTCTGCATATTGTAAAATTGTATACATCCTTATATTATATATCTACCTCAATAAATTTGTGTATGTTTATTCAAAACCTGCCAAGGAGTCCAGTTCATTTTGTTGTCTTTTTAGATAATTTGTAAAGGGCTCCCAATCTTCTTTAAAGTCACAGTTGTCCTTGTCTCGCAATTTGCATGTCAATTTTGCCAGTTCTGCATGGTTCATCAATTTCTCTTGCCACTGTTCTTGTGTCAGGTTTTCCTCATCCTTCCATCCTTGTGCAACCAAGACTCTTGCCGCTGTTGTAGCATACATAAATAAATTCTTTATTTTCCTTGGCAGGTCTTGTCCTACAATTCCTAACAAAAATGATTCTGGTTTTTTTTATAAATGTCATTTTAAACATTTTATTCGTCTCATTGTATATCATTTCCCCAAATTTTTAATTTCTCTACATTCCCACCACATATGGTAAAAGGTCCCTTCCTTTTCTTTACATTTCCAACATATGTTTGACCCAGTTTTATACATTTTTGCTATCTGTACTGGTGTTATATACCATCTATACATCATTTTCATGTAATTTTCTTTCAGAAGAGAACAATCTGTAAATTTTAAATCTGGAACATTGACATATCAATAAAACATGCTGGGAGGAGCGCTGAAAGAAAAAACGCCATAATATCAGCACAACTGGATACCTTCATTTGCCCCAGCTGCAACAAAACATATCTCTCTCACTTTGGTCTCTACAGAAGTGGTTGTAATTTTCCTCTCTTTTTATTACATTTTTCAATTCATTTTCAATCCATAATCATTTTACAAATAGGATTCTCAGAATCCCAGAACTTCGCTCCACCCCCCCATAGTTTCCCCAGATATTCTTTTCAAACTGCATTGTATCATATTCTCCATATTTTCTTAAAACTCAATTTTTATCATAGTTCTCGCTTCATTTCAAGTGTTTTCAAAATCCTGCCAATGTTCTCAATTGTTTACAGTGTTCTTTCAAGTAACTTAGAAAATTTCCCCATTCATTGTCAAATTTATTGTCCTCTTGATCTCTGATTTTCCCGATCATTTTCTCCAATTTGGCGTAGTCAAATTGCCATTCTTCTTTTGTAGGTAGATTGTCCTCCTTCCATCTTTGGGCAATAGCCTCTTCCGATCTTTAAGTATTTCTGGACCTAAAATAACTAGTAAGAAAGCTTCAGGGTTTTTTATAAGGTAATTTTAAACATTTTTTTTCAGCTCATTGTAAGTCATTTTCCAAAATACATTTGTTGTTGTTTTTTGCATGTCCACCACATGTGGCAAAATGTGCCTCCTTTCTGGTGCTGTAATTTTCCGATGCCCAACTTCATGCCCAAAGGCAAACGCTACCATTGTCTCCCAAGACTGACGGATGCCAACAAGAGTGTGATCAGATTTAAATGCAGCTCAATGTAAAAGCAGACAGTATCTGCTGGGGAGCATGCAGAACTGACTTGTACTGTCTCAGACCATTGATCCAGCCAGCTCAGTATCGTCTGCAAAGAAGGAGGAGGAGGAGGAGGAGGAGGAGGAGGAGGAGGAGGAGGAGGAGGAGGAGTTTGGATTTGAAATCCCGCTTTATCACTACTGTGGTGGTTGCTCATGAGTAAACTCAAGCCAGGTGTCACCCATCTTGAGGCACAAATACAAGATGGGTGACACCTGGCTTGAGAGCAGTACATGTGAAAAGGATCTAGGAGTCTTGGTTGACCACAAACTTGACATGAGCCAACAGTGTGACGCGGCAGCTAAAAAAGCCAATGCAATTCTGAGCTGCATCAATAGGAGTATTGCATCTAGATCAAGGGAAGTAATAGTGCCACTGTATTCTGCTCTGGTCAGACCTCACCTAGAGTACTGTGTCCAGTTCTGGGCACCACAGTTCAAGAAGGACACTGACAAACTGGAACGTGTCCAGAGGAGGGCAACCAAAATGGTCAAAGGCCTGGAAACGATGCCTTATGAAGAACAGCTAAGGGAGCTGGGCATGTTTAGCCTGGAGAAGTGGAGGTTAAGGGGTGATATGATAGCCATGTTCAAATATATAAAAGGATGTCACATAGAGGAGGGAGAAAGGTTGTTTTCTGCTGCTCCAGAGAAGCGGACACGAAGCAATGGCTCCAAACTACAAGAAGATTCCACCCAGTGGCGTAGCGTGGGTTGTCAGCACCCGGGGCAAGGCAAGTAATTTGCGCCCCCTAACCCCTGGATTTTAGCACTCGAGTGCGAGCGCGCCCCCCAGATGTTGCGGCCGCCCCCCCTGCACCCCCCACGCTACGCCACTGGGGCTGGGGTCGAGCGAAGGAGCCAAGGACCCCCCCCCCCCTTAAGGCTCAGCAGGAATTTATTAAATTTATTATTTGCGGAGCCCCCGCGGGCCGAGGCAGCCGAAGCCCCCTCCCCTCGGGCGCCTCCCCGCCCCCTCCTCTCCTTGGGCTGTAGGTGGAGCCCGCGCTCCGAGGCGCTCCAGATCTGGGCTTGGCGAGCGCCTTTCCTCCCCCCGGCCTGGTCCGGGGCTTCTAGCCGCGCTCAGTCCTCGCCCAACCCCCCCCCCCCCCCGCAGCTGAGACTTGCGCTGAGAGCCGGAGCCAGCGGCGCCCCCTTCCGCCGGGAGACCCTCGCCCGCCCGCCGGCTTCCTCTCGGAGGGTTTTGGGGAGAGCCCCTCGGAGCTCTCCTCCCTCCCAGTCGGCAGAAGCAGCCGCCGCCTGTGGCTGGGCCGAGGGGATGGCGGCGGCGGCGGCGGGGTGCGGAGGCTGCCCGTGCCCGGTCAGGCGTTGGTGGCGGCGTCGGCGCTGCTGCAGCGGCTGCTCCTCCTGCGAGCAGTGAGTGGAGCGTAGCCGCCGCGGCAGCGGCGGCGGCGGCGGGGGGCGCGCTAGGGCGCAAGGCTGGCAGTGGCGGCGGGGAGCCCGGCGGAGGAAGGAACTTGTCCCTTCCCTCTGGACTTGCGCCCCCCCAGATGTTGCGCCTGGTGCGGCACCCCCCACGCTACGCCACTGATTCCACCTAAACATTAGGAAGAACTTCCTGACAGTAAGAGCTGTTCGACAGTGGAATTTGCTGCCAAGGAGTGTGGTGGAGTCTCCTTCTTTGGAGGTCTTTAAGCAGAGGCTTGACAACCATATGTCAGGAGTGCTCTGATGGTGTTTCCTGCTTGGCAGGGGGTTGGACTCGATGGCCCTTGTGGTCTCTTCCAACTCTATGATTCTATGATTCTATAAACAAGCAGGACTCTGACCTGTCTTTTACAGGTTTTATTGGTGCAAACTATTTACAGGGCATAACCACAAAGTTCACATCCATCTTAGTCACTTGCAGATTCTGGGAGTGGCCCCTTCCGGTTTCTCCCCCAACATAAGAACTTAGACACCTCAAATCTCCGCCTTCCCTCTTTACGTTTCACTCCTCTGCGCAAGCTGGGCAACGGAAACGGCATGTGTGCCTCCTGGCCAGCCGGGCTAGGTGAGGCGCTTGGGCTCTCAGCAGCATCTTCGAGCCCTCCCCTCGCTTGGCTGCCCCCTTCCCTCTCTTCTCCACTGAAGGCGTGGCTTTCCCCACCGCTGGATGAGAAGCTGCTCCTCAGAAGCGTCGGAGGCTCTCTGTATCCCCCTGTCTCCCTCCCCTGTTCCGATGGCAGTCCCCTGACATTCACCCTAAGGAGTCTCAAAGCGGCTAACATTCTCCTTTCCCTTCCTCCCCCACAACAAACACTCTGTGAGGTGAGTGGGGCTGAGAGACTTCAGAGAAGTGTGACTGGCCCAAGGTCACCCAGCAGCTGCATGTGGAGGAGCGGGGAAGCGAACCCGGTTCACCAGATTACGAGTCTACCGCTCTTAACCACTACACCACACTGGCTCTCCAAGCTTTGCGAGTCTTTCCTAGGACCACTTGGAGATGCCAGGGACTGAACCAGGGACCTTCTTGCCGCAAAACAGAAGCTCTGCCACTGAGCCACATCCTTCTCATGAACACATTTCCACTTGCCCAAGCTCTGCCCTAGTGAAACAATAGGAACCTATTATGGTGCTGTGTGAATTTTTGGGTAAAGATTGGCAGGTCATGCTTGCATCTATTTTATTTCTGCTTGTGGTTCTTTGGATGTAAGCCATTGTTATTTTGGTTCAGGGGTAACCAAAACAGTGCACCCCAAAGCTCTTGGCCTGCAGTTCCCATCAGTTCCAGCTGCCATGGCCAATGGCCAGGGATGATGGGAGTTATAGTCCAACAACATCTTGAGACTGCCACATTGGCTACCCCGTTCTTATTGTTCTCTGAATATTGGAGAAGAATACTCCTGCCTTTTGGAAGGAGAAGGGACTTAGACCTGATAAGTTTCTGCCTTCTTCCCATTTTGGAGAATTCCTAGAACTCAAATAGTGGCAGTGGATGGAGAGCAGGTAAGAGTTGAGCCGAAATTCTGACGAGTGACTCATCAACTGTTCTCAAACCTCTAGAAAAGGTGGACCGTTAAATTGAAGCAATCTGGCCAACGCCTCTCCTCTCTGGTTTTCTCATCTGGGTCAGCTATGGTTCGGTAACCAAAGCATGAATGAGACAGCTCTGATTCTTCACATCATTTTTGGATGAATAATTCAGCAACGTTAAATAATTCAAGGAAGGACTTTCTCGGCAGATACACTTATTCTTCTGTTCTCATTCCAGCCACCTGCCGTCGCCGTGGCACCACGAACCTCCCTCTTTTGAAGCTCTCCTTCCGCTTTTCATCTCGCTTCCCTTCTTCTGATCTACACCACTGGGCTTGTGGGACAAATTATTGGCAGAATTTAGCATTGGTGGGGGGGGGGTTATAGCTGCCTCCCCTCTTTCCTGTCTTTCAAAAGCTCTATTTGACAAGGTTTAACAAACATAGTAATGAGATCTCCCCAGAAAACACAAATGGAAGGGATCTTGGAAAGATGTTTTATTACACTGAGTCCAGTACTGCTTGAAGAAGCGATCAAACAACTGTGGTGCAGGCTCCAAGGGAAAGGTCCAATTCAACATTTAAAGCTAGTAGAAGAAGAAGAAGAAGAAGAGTTTGGATTTGATATTCCGCTTTATCACTACCTGAAGGAGTCTCAAAGCGGCTAACATTCTCCTTTCCCTTCCTCCCCCACAACAAACACTCTGTGAGGTGAGTGGGGCTGAGAGACTTCAAAGAAGTGTGACTGGCCCAAGGTCACCCAGCAGCTGCATGTGGAGGAGCGGAGACACGAACCCGGTTCCCCAGATTACGAGACTACCGCTCTTAACCACTACACCACACTGTATGGAAACACGCAGGGCAATGGGAGGCAGTGAACTTAATAATCAAAGATTGAATATCTTCCTTTATTATCTCTTACCAAGAAAGTAAGTCCAGCCCCCCAAGAAGGACAACTTTTTGTTAATATTCATGTTTAGATTTTATTGAAATTTTTCAGTAGAGAAATAATAAATGTAAAAGGTGAAGAAAAATCAAAATGAAAGAAAGAAAAAGTGTTTGAAACTGTGATGCAGTACATGGGTATATATGTAGTATGATTATTCTAGCAAATATAAAATTATTAACAAATCATTGTGCTTTTAATAAATGCATTCCATTTTTTTGAAATAATTTTTATTTGATTTTACAAATACAAAGTTATATTTAAAAAACCAAATATATATCCATAAACAGAAATTATTCTGAATCTTGGGACCTCCCCTCACCCCCTCTGCGGGTCCCATATTAAACATTTAAAACTGCATATTCCTCCAAATTCTAATTATTTTATCAATCCATATTACCCATGGTAATTATTACACTACAAGTGAAATTAAAATCCTGCCAATGTTTCCATCTGCTTACAGTGCTCTCCTAAATAACTTGTAAATTTTTCCCATTCTTTTATAAAGGTTTTGTCCTCTTGGTTTCTGAGTTTTCCAGTAAGCTTTGCCATTTCAGCATAGTCCATCAGCTTGGTTTGCCATTCCTCTCTGGTAGGGACATTGTCGTTTTTCCATCTCTGGCTAGTAACATCTGGGCAGCTGTTGTTCCATACATAAGTCTTTTCTGCTCCTTTGGGATGTCGGTACCTGTAGTTCCTAACAAGGAGGCTTCTGGTTTCTTAACATAAGTTATTTTAAACATTTTTTTCATTTAATTAAAAATCATCTCCCAGAAAGCCTTTCTCACCTTACAAGTCCACCCCATGTGATAAAGGGTACCTTCTTTTTCTTTACATTTCCAGCAGATATTTGAACTTGTCCTATACATTTTTGCTAGTTTAAGTGCATTGCAAATATTATATTTATCCACACACAACCTGCGTCTAAAAGCAATCCGTTCATACACTGAAGAGTTAATAATAATAATAATAATAATAATAATAATAATAATAATAATATTCTCTCCATCATTCAAAGGGGGCCATAGTGTTATCTTTCCAATGAATCAATATCAGGTTTTTGACAGAAGTCAGGGTGTGAAGACTCCACATTGTCAAACCGCATAAAGTTGGTATTTGGCTTAGAACAGGCATCCCCAAACTTGGCACTCTAGATGTTTTGGGACTACAACTCCCATCATCCCTAGCTAACAGGACAAGTGGTCAGGAGTGGTGGGAACTGTAGTCCCAAAACATCTAGAGGGCCGAATTTGTGGGTGCCTGGCTTAGAATAATATTATCAGCTGACAATTTAAATTTTTCCCCATAATAGAAGGACAACTTGCAGAGCTCACAAATTTTTTGAAGGCTGGGGCAGTATAAAGAAGAAAGGTATTCAAGTGACTAGGTGTTGGAACAATGTTAACTAAGTTTTACATTTTTTTTAGCAATCTGTACCTTTCAGCCTCCATATTTCCAGAGTTTATGCATGACAGCAACTGCACACTTCCGACCAACTTTTGCTGATCCCAGGCAGGCATTACATCCAGCGTGCAGATGACTTAGGGCTGCCATATGTCCAGGAATTTCCTGGACAAAGCCAGGATTTGTCTGGGAAAACTCAGGCATATGGCAACCCATGTTGGAAGTCCAGAATTTTTGGTGAATTTTGGTAGAATTTAGGTGAATTTCCTAAAAAAAAAAATAGCTCAAAAACTTTTGTGTCCGGATTTTTCACTTTTTGAAATATGGCAACCCTAGATGTCTGTTAGGCAGAGATGCAAAACAAGCAGATTTTGTGGGTACAATCCTGCTCCCACATCACATATAGGTCATAACCTGTAAGGACCAAGGGATACTGTAGTGATTGGAGTACAATGGACTACAATGGGGAAGACCCAGTTGCAAATCCTCACTCAGCCACAAAGATCACTGTACCATTTATGCTTCCTTCGACTGAAGAAGGAGAAAGAGAAGAGAAGGAGGAGGAGGAGGAGGAGAAGGTGAGATGTGACCTTGAAGAGAGAGCAATGTGTGATATAGTATGGCATGGAAAAGGAAATGAGGACTAGGAAAAGGGTTATTTTCATCCAGAACTTGCCAGAACTCAGTTCCAGCACCCAGGGGCAGAGGAAGGGGTGGGGGGCAGGCAGCCCCGGGTGTCACCACTGAGGGGGGTGACAATATGCCAGCTGGCACTCATCGCAGGGCCTGCAGTGTGCCCAAGCCACGTGTGTCTCCTGGGAGTGAAGCAGTGGCTTGGGCTCCCACAGGCTCCGTGCTGCCCCAAACGGTCCGCCCGCCGCCTCCCCCTCAGCTGTAGGGCGGCTGAGTGGGGGGAGGCAGGCAGACTCCTCAAAGGCCCCGCAGAACGCCTGCCCCGGCTGGCCCCGCCCTCATGGGCAGCTGGCCGCGCCCCTGGGCACAGGGCGCGTGCGCCGCCCCAGGCGCCCAATTGGCTTGCTCTGCCACTGCCAGCACCTCTCAGGTGGGTGCCATTGCCATTATAAGAGAACAAGGGGGTTAGGTGTTCATGGGGAGTTCCAGAACCTCTTTATCAAGAAAAATAGCACTGACTAGGACTGAAGAACAACAACAACAAATTACAGTGGACGCTCGGGTTGCGAACATGATCCGTGCGGGATGCACGTTTGCAACCGGCAGCATTCACAACCCGTGTCTGCACGTCTGCACATGCGTGGGTTGCAATTCGGCGCTTCTGCGCATACGCAAAGTGCAATTTAGTGCTTCTGCGCATGCACGGCCGCCGAAGCCCGGAAGTAACCTGTTCCGGTTCCTCCGGGTTTCAGCGGTCCATAACCTGAAAAAACGCAACCTGAGAGTCTGTAACCCGAGGTATGACTATATTTGTACCCCGCCCATCTGACTGGATTACGCAAGTATGGTCTCCAACAGCTCTGTAATACGTCTGTTAAAGTCTACAAGGGTTTGTTATCCCAGTTGCACAGTTACTTTTAGCCTATAAAAGAGTTACTGTTAATCTACTGCAGTCCTGGGCATTCATTAAACTTGCTCTTTGGAAGAAAGCTGGGATATAAATGCACTAGAAGGCAATATTAATACACATTTACAGGCTCATATGAACTGGCCCAAAGGTAGCATAATGTCACTGCTCATATTTACCAGTTGTTTTCCTTGCTCCTCGCATCAATAATTTTTCATTTGGGTTCACCACCACTCAAAATTTAAATTGTATACGGACAGTGGGTGGTATTTAACTACTGCATCAAATCAGTGCAAGGAATTCTGTTTGCATGATGGGACTCCCCCCCCCCTCTTCCCACCATGTTCACCTTCCCCAAAGTTGCTTCAGAAGGTATTGGGAACCCCAAAAATAGATTTAGGTCATGCATGGGGGAAAGGAGAGGGGCAGGATATTTCACTATGCAAGCAGAAATCCTCACAGTGATGGTACATTCACTTAGCCCTATGTTTGACTCCAGCCTATAGCTATTTATATCCATAATAATAATAATAATTGAATTTATATTCCACTCTTCCTCCCCAAAGAGCCCAGGGCAACAAACGAGATACACAGTACAAACTAAAAAAGAAAGCAAAAACACTCTAAAACACATCTTAAACATGCTTCCATCTAATTATCTTGAGGTTACAAGGACCAGTATTGTTCAGCCATCAATTGCCTGAGTGAACATGAATGCTTTCAAATTCCTCCTGAAAATTAATAATGGTGGAGAGAGGCACACTTCACCAGGGAGTGCATTACAAAACTGGGGAACCACCACTGAAAAGGCCCTGTCATGTGTCGACACCAACTGTGCAGAGGTAGACAGATAGACATCCCTTTCTGAACCTAATTAAGCTGTTTCCCAGCATAAATTCCAGAAAGAATTTTACCCTTACAACACAGCAAAATCCACTGAAGGAGAACCAAAAGTTGTTAACTTTAGCTTGGCCCCAAATGACCATCTGACACAGCATTAATTGCCATTGCATCTGAGCAAAAATATTAATACCGGAGGCCAGGGAGCATGCATTCATTCGATATATGTGATTTTTTTTTTTTAAGGTACCTAATTCACGTCCCAACAAGTTACGATAAGCCCTGGATCTGTCTTAAGAATCAGAAGAGCGGCCAGCATCTGCCAATCTCCTAAATTCATTCCGCAGACCCGAAGTTAAATTATTGAGAGAGCATGGATCGCAATGTGATGGATGCCTAAGATATACTGTCAGACGGCTACCGAATGGAACAACAGCATCGAGCTGCGTCTGTCTTGTCAGGGCTGAGAGAATAAGTGAGTCGTAGGATAAATGAATGCCTGCTGGCCAAAGGCACTCTCCCTCCACCAGGATTACAAACTGAAATTCCTGTATGCCAAAGGGGAGACAGACGAACAAATTTACTTTCTATTTTATTTTTGGCAGGGCAGGAAGTTGTGTGGGGAGAGAGACTTTCTGGATCTGAGTCTCTCTTTCCACTCCACTCCCGTGACTGCTATAAACGATAGGTAAAGGTAAAGGGACCCCTGACCATTAGGTGTCGTGGCTGACTCTGGGGTTGCGGCGCTCATCTCGCTTTACTGGCCGAGGGAGCCAGTGTACAGCTTCTGGGTCATGTGGCCAGCATGACTAAGCCGCTTCTGGCGAATCAGAGCAGCACACGGAAACACCGTTTACCTTTCTGCCAGAGTGGTACCTATTTATCTACTTGCACTTTGATGTGCTTTCAAACTGCTAGGTTGGCAGGAGCAGGGACCAAGCAATGGGAGCTCACCCCACCGCGGGGATTCGAACCGCCAACCTTCTGTTCGGCAAGTCCTAGGCTCTGTGGTTTAACCCACAGCGCCACCTGCGTCCCTTTCGCTATAAATGATACTTAGCATTTATTTAATATTTTGGAATGTTCAAAGAGCATCATATGTAGATGATACAGTAGCACAATGGGTCGGTGCGTCTGGTGGTTCAAGGCCACCCAGAGACAGCTGTGGGCAGGATTCCTGCATTACAGAGGGGGTTGGATTAGATGACCCTCAGGGTTCCTTCCAGTTCTATGATTCTATGAGCCACACTTCCGCTTGTCAGCATGCCTGGAAAGCAACTCCCCCCTGCCCTGTTCCTTTCCAGGGAAAGCTCACTCTTTAGCTCTAAATCGGAACAAATGGCCATCCATGGGAAAGCAAAATTGTTGTTTTTTCTGGTTGATTGCTGACTGATCTCCCCAGGAGAGAAAGCAGCGGGATGAGAGGAAGTGTGGATAAGCCCTCAGACTAATACAATAACAACACTCAGCAGTCATTGCGCCATGATCTGGGCCACATTCTAGGGCTGGGTGGTATATCGATATATCATCAAAACCAGTCTGAAGTCCATATTGTGATATCGGTTTCATAATTTTTGACCTAGCAATATATCATGAATCCTGAGGTGTGGGTGTGTGCTCTGCAAAAATCACAACATGGGAGAAACCGTGGAGCCAGCCAATGCTGGTAAATAGCTCCATCCTTATTTCAGACATCATGATATATTGGTATATCACCATGTTCAGCTGGTGATAGACCACGATGTTGAAGACCAGATATTGGCTAACCCTACCTACTGCTCACCTCTACATAGCTCCCTCCTTATTTCAGACACTGTGAAGTACTGACATATCACGATGTTTAGCTGGTGATATATTGCGATATTGAGAACCAAATATCGCCCAGCCGTACCACATTCATATCATACATCTCAAGCACTGTGATACCAATTTAAACAGTCGTAGCTTCCCCCAAAGACTTCTGGGACCTGTAGTTTGCTAAGAGTGCTGAAAGTTCTTTGGAGACCCCTTTTCCCCCTACCAGAGCAACAATTCCCAGAGTTCCCTGTGAAGAGAGATTGGTGGTTAAGCCACTCTGGGAGTTGTCATTCTGAACAACCTTCCATCTGACTGCATCTATTAGTCCAGGGGTGGCCAACTCCGAAGAGACTGTGATCTACTCAAAGAGTTAAAAACTGGCAATGATCTACCCCCTTTTGGGGGGTTCATGTCAGGATTGTTGAGCTTTTTCTTAGGAAGGAAAGCCCTGTTTTTTGGGGTTCAGGGCAAAAATGTTAAGCTTTTTTTAGGGGAGCCAAAGTTGTTGAGCTTCTTTGGGGGAGCCAGTGATCTACCAGAGACATCCAGTGATCTACCAGTAGAGCATGATCTACCTGCTGGACATGCCTGTACTAGTCCATAAACAGCAAATGTTAAATTTATTTCCTAAGCATTAAAGAAAAAGAAATATGGCTGAGGAGCCAGGATTAGCTAGGAAGTCGTCGCCGTTGCATTCTAATAATGTAAACAGAGGCAATGTGTCCAACCAGTCAACCATCCTAACTGGCATTAGAGTTGACAACACGTCCTCATTAGCGGTGGTAATCTGTCATCAGCAGCATGGCATACAACGCAGCGTCTTTCACTAGGAATCAAAACGTGGAACAAGGTACTGCTCAGTGGTTGGTAGCCTTTCCAAATGCACCAACTGGCAGCCCATCAGTGGCAGAGTCTCTCCCTACAAGCTTTCGGAGCAGCGTCTGAAGATTTTGCTAAGTGCAAGGAGAACAAGAGCCTGACATTGCCTTGCCAGGGTGTTTGTGCGGAGGGCTGAGAAATCCCCTTAAATCTTACAAGATAGCACAGTTTTACTGGCTGACCTTCAAGGGCTGATAAAATCTCATTAGGCAATGCTGATGGGAGGAAGGAAAAATCATTATCATCAGCAGGCAGGTGTCATAAATTCTCCCCATTGTTGCATACGATGAAATGCTTGAATAATTAAAGCATGGCATTAAAACACAACACCATCATTTTTTAAAAAAAAACACCAAAAATTCATTCCGTTCCAATTTGCACTTAAGTGAATGTTTTTCTTTTCTTTCCCCCAAGTTTATTTCTTTGACTTTCTTACATTGCCTGTTTTAAATCATAATGACTGTCCCCTGTGGGCTCAATCATAATGCTGTGAACCTAGCCCCAGATTCCTATGATGATGACCCACAGTCAGGATGGTCATAGTGATGACTGACAGATGACTGACAGGGAGGTCCTCTGCCCACCTGTCCAATTTGGTCCCAAGGATCTGTCCTGCCAACCCCTGTTCTATGGTGCCAGCTATCCACCACTTGCAAATTGGGTAAGCATTCATTTTATGCCCTTATCGAAGTCATTCATAGAATCATAGAGTTGGAAGAGACCACAAGGGCCATCGAGTCCAACCCCCTGCCAAGCAGGAAACACCATCAGAGCACTCCTGACAAATTCATGAGACAGAACCTTGCAACTCAAGACCTTTGTCCAGTTTGATGCAGTCATTAAAGTCATAGGAGAGCTTTCCACATGCTTTGCTGAAATCAAGATATACTGTGTCTGCAGCATTCCCATGATCTATTGGTAACTCTATTGGGAAAAGAGAGGGGGGGGGTCCAGCAGGTCTAGAGATGGAAGGATCTGTCACTTTCAGATCTCTCAGGTTCTCATTTTTCCAACCTTATATTCAGTTCTCCACATTACTGCAGCATTTTCTGGATATTTATAAATAATCATGATTTTTTTCCCCAACATTTTAGTGTATGTTTTTGTAATGTACACATTTTCCCAAGCAATTTCTCCTAATTTTTATATGTTGTTTTCACAAATATATTCATTTTAAAGCACAGTTCCCCCATTGCATGACTTTTGGTAAATGTGGTTTGGTTAGAAAACTGCATCATAGAACTCAGGTGAGTCCAGATTTTAAAGGACATCTATAGTTTGGTTCCGGAACATGCAAATTTTATGACTTCAGCTTTAACTGCGAACTGAAACAAATTTATCCTCCCTTCCTAGGCATAACTTGTTCTTGATAAACCCAAGCTGGCTCGTATTAATCAAATCACTCTCTCCCAGCTGGTTCAGGTCATTTGGGATCGGAGCAGAAGACTTTGACGTTAAGGGAGAAAATATATCCCCTAACATCTGCAGCAAGTCAGAAAACTACAATAGCAAGGAATTGGTAAAAATGCCACCAGCCGTGATGTTGCAGAACCTCCAGACTTACTAAGCAATTGTGTGTTGATTTCAAAGTGCAAACATTTAAAACTGGGGTTCAAAATGGACCCTTCTCATGTAAACACTGAAGTGGGGGGACAATGTTGGGGGAGCCCATTCTGTCACTCCTCTCCACACCAGAAATGACCTTAGTGGTCTCTTTCAGTTCTGCAATTCTATAATTTTATTATTCTAAGAGTCACATGCAGCCTTAGGGCTTATTAGTGATCCACCCCTAATCTTGTCAGGAGCTTGTCCTACTCTCGAGTAGGACCCTGGCAGAGACACATGCCTGACTGGCATGTTCCCTCCCTCCTGGTCGATCATTCGGGAGCTTCAAAAGCTTTCTTCAGCCCGAACATCACAGCGACCGATGCCAACCGACACTGGCACACTTGGGGATCCACAGAGTTTGCACAGTTTGCGTGACAGACCTCAGCAACTCAGCATTTTGGCTAATCTACTTTATTTACGTATAAACACACACGGAGTACTGCAACATGGTTCCCTCTCTCTCTATAGCATCAGGCAGCAAAGAGAAAGAACAAAGGACAATAGTCCCACTTCACGGAACACAGTAACACAAACATCCTGTCTCCGTCACTTCCCACTTGGTGGAGTCAAAACATACACCCTCACGTGATAGATAAAAATCCCATGACTGCAATCATGGAGCAGGAATTCTAACAAATGCAGCAGCAGCCTTTTACACAGAGAACATTCCCTGGCCATCCTGTGATTATTTGCAAGGCAACAGAGATCAAGGCTCCAGCAGCAAGCTCTCAGTATACTAAATCATTCTGCCTCTTATGCTATGGATGTGATGAAAGACCTACACACACAAGTAAAATATGCATTAGGTTTTTTGGAGTCCTCAACAGATCCATAAAAAATGGAGTTTCTGGGGAGCCCCCCTGCGATATCAAATGGGACACATAAATGAAAGTCTCTCTGTCTCCTCCAACATGCGTTTCAATTGGAAATCTACCATTTATCTCCCTGAAAACATTTCACTGATCATACAGGCCACAGCAACTTTTAAATAGGAGGTGTCACTAAAAGCAGTGCTTTGCTACAAGTATTTTCAGAAAACTGGTACTATAACTGAGATGCACTTCCCAACCTCCCCTCTCCAATAGATATGTAGCCTTTTTTTCTCCTTTTCGTTGCTCACAAACTTGAAGCTTCTGAAATGCCCACAATCAGAAATCAGGACAGCTGAGATAACAGCCTATTCTGACTTCCTTTTTGATTCTTCAAAATGCAAAAAAAAAAAGGCAACAATTTATTTGGCAGCTGTTTGAAAAGGGAAGCGATTGTTGCTGCTGGTGTGCCAACCATCGTTTAATCCAATTTATTCTTAATTAATGTTTAATGGTTGTTTAATTATGGAATGAAAGAAGAGAAAGAAATCAGGAGGAGGAGGAGGAAGCCCTAGCAAAAGCCTTGACAAGCATGAATCTGTCATGACGCTTAGAAGCTTCAATAAAATGCTTCTGATTGCAAATGAATATGCTACTCTGCTTCCACACTGGGCATTTATAGTGGAACGACTATGCTATGCCCACTCACATTTTATGGGGCATCTGCAAAACATTGTGTGCAAGCCTCCTCCCTCCCAATGTTTTCCTTGTTCCCCACGATACCAGCGGGAAAGCGCTAATTGCTGGTTGTTGTTGTTTAGTCGTTTAGTCATGTCCGACTCTTCGTGACCCCATGGACCAGAGCACGCCAGGCACTCCTGCCTTCCACTGCCTCCCACAGTTTGGACAAACTCATGTTAGTAGCTTCGAGAACACTGTCCAACCATCTCATCCTCTGTCGTCCCCTTCTCCTTGTGCCCGCAATCTTTCCCAACATCAGGGTCTTTTCCAGGGAGTCTTCTCTCCTCATGAGGTGGCCAAAGCCCAAATTTCATCACTTTACTCCTGTGATTTTCCAAGTTAAGGGGGCTGCAAACAGGCATTTTCCGGAATCAAATAACATAGAAACAGGCACTAAGCATGCACTGTATTTCATTAGTTGACTAAGAGTGACTTTTACATCATGTGAAAGCTCAACTCTAATGAGGAAATTAACAGATAGGGAAATGTCGGGGAAATCGAATAAATTGTGGTGTGAATGCAAGCTTAAATTTGAAGAGTGTGATGTGTGGATGGATCTGTTATTACTTATATCTGAATTAGCCTTAAATCCTGACACTTTCCCCCCACCTCACCTCAGAGGAGATTCTGAGTCTTCGCCCTTCCTTCTGCTAGAAGGATTTGAGCAGCCTCAGCGATTCTGTTGTCAGATCTTTTTGTTTGTACGAAAAGCCTATTTGCCATCTCCTCTTGTCCCACAAGGAGAAAGATAAATAATGAGACTGTGGCATGCCAAGCAGCCTCCCTCTCACCCCCACCCCTCCCCCAAGACAACCCATCAATCTGTGTGTGGCATCAGGCAGGCTGCAATGACCATCCATCAGCAACCCAACAGAAACCGCAGGAGAAATTATTAAGCAAGCAATGAGGGGATCATTGCTTGTTTGCTCATGTTTCTGCATCCCATCCCACCCACCCCCCTTGAATTGGGTGGCGGGAGTAAGAACACAGTCCAATCACGTTTATATTATAATCCTTCAAAATCCCCATGTGTGGTGTCATTTTCAACCAAGTCTCTTGAAATCGCATTGAGTAAGAATTGGGGGCATCTAATAATGAAGGGTGACCTAGAGGTTCTGTGCTAGACTGAATATTGTGTCTGAATTTGTTTGGGTGGTGATATATAAGTACTGTATACTGAACTGTGTGGATTCATATGGGGCTGTTAATGAGAAAGTAGATTTTTAGAGCTTTTTTTGTGAATGCACTTGAGCTTATCAGATGATACATCTCCCCCAGCCTAGCCCATCACGCGAAGGAGAACTTGTTAGGCTAGTTTAGGTTTACTGAAATAATAATGTTGCTTTGTTATTCTGATTTCTTACCCACCCTTCACTATCAGGTCCCAGGGCATGTTGCAATATTTTAAAATACTTAAAACAAATTCATCACAAGAATACGGCAAGCCCTGAAAATGTATCTCTCAAGCTTCGAAGGCCTGCTGCGAGCCAGGGAAAAGAGGTTTCAGTCTGTAAGCAGCGGCAAGCTGGAGATGAGGGGAGTCAGAGCACAAAGCGTGTTCTCCTTCATGGAGAGCACGTGTTGCGGTGGGGGCCGCCAGGACACTCCAAAGTTGGGGGGCGGGCTAATTGTTCGTTAGCCACTGATGCGATTGGGGCTTCCCTTGTTGTTGGGAAGAAGTTAATGTTGCCATTTATTGATTGACAGCCAGAAATAGTAAAACTCCTTGCACGAGGCTAGGGCTTCCTCTTTTCACCCGTGCATTGGATTGCCCGTCCCTCCCTCCCTAGAATAGGGTTGTCCGCTTTGATCTTGCTATGCCTGTCATGGGGTCGTCTGCTTTGGAGCGGGGGCCTGGTAGGAATTTTGTCCATCTGGCTGATTGGCTGGGGCCATTTGGTTTTTGCCTACTGCGTAGCAAATCATCACAACTTGTAAGGTTTGCGGTTAGGCATTGGTTTATGGTTTGGTTGGTTGAGGGGCATGGATTGGCTGTGCCTGCCCCTCTAATGCTGCTGCTGCTGCTGCAAGGGATTCCGTTAAAGGAATTGGGAGCTAACTATTGCTTGTCCACTCTGTCAAGGGGGCTCGGACCATAGCAATGAGCTCCTGGTTGCATTTGGGGTGAGGGCAGGTTCCCTGCTCCACGTAACCCCCAAGTGTATTCCCCCATTCTGACTTTCGCATCGTGCGGAATGTCAGTCTGTCCCCCATGGTGGGGGCAACCAATGCCTACGCAACCACTCACAAATTTGTATTTTAATAAAGTTGTGGCCAAAATTATGCCAAAAAAACCTTAAACAAAAATTTCTGTGTGATGTGTGAGTTATTGGGGTGGACCTGGGGACCTTGACACACAATGTGGGTTGACAGTTTGAATCCAGGACTGTGGCCAATAAACACTCTTGGAGTGTTGTGTCCTAAGCTCAGGTTGTATATACAGTGGTACCTCGAGTTACAAACACTTGAGGTTACAAACTCCGCTAACCTGGAAGAGTTACCCCAAGTTGAGAACTTTGCCCCAGGATGAGAATGGAAATCGTGCGCTGGCGGTGCAGCAGCAGCAAGAGGCCCCATTAGTGAAAACACGCCTCTAGTTAAGAACAGTTTCAGGTTAAGAAAGGACCTCCGGAAGGAATTAAGTTCATAACTAGAGGTACCACTGTATGTGTAAATAAACCGTATATCATAAAGACACCACAGTCTCCAGTGGAAATATATGCATATATCAATTCATTTTCCTTCTGACACACCCTCAATCTCTGGGTTCTCACCCAGGGTCTAAACAAACTCTCAGCTCACCCACAAAAGTCTCACAAGAAGACTTTCTGGAAACAGGAGACATCACCCTAGTCTCTCACTCTAGACTTGCTTTTAATGCTCAGGCCCAAGATGGGTGTTACTTCCTCAGGCTCCCACAGCTGCATTCCATTCACCTGCACACCCAGCTCCACTCACAGATATTTCCTCACCTTCTGTCCTCTCCTCCTGCTCCAGCTGCAAAGATGAGCTGTGTTGCCCCCTATTACAGGTCTACAGTTTTGTAGCAAAGAATCACCCCTAGCTCATCATCAAAAAATGGGATGATATTTCCCCGGCTCTGCCAAAAGACAGAGCCTGCTAACAGATGCCAGTGCATCAACCTGACAACTTCAGCTGAGAATTCACATGACCAGTTTTCCCTGGCAGACGGCCAACAGCTTTCTGACTGGTTTGTTTGCAGCTAATGATCTGTTCCTAAAGCATGGCGACCCTCTGAAGACTTTCCTCCTGCTGCCTGGGGAGTTTGTGCGCTAATATTCCCCCGCAGCTCGCTTTTCAGATTGTCTGTTTTGCCTTCTGCGCTGTCTCCCAAGGTCAATGACTCAGCAAGCGCAAGGTGCTTTTGCCAAATGCCAAGTCATTCATTCACCACCACCAACCAGCAACATTGAAAACGCCACTCTCACGCTCTGTATGGGCTGTCTCTGTTTAATACGGGTGGATTTCAGGACAGACTGCAGCATGACTGGACTCAGACTGAGGTTCGTGTTGGTGTGGATGTGGGAATGGCTCAGTTTGAGACCGAGCCTCAACCTTGGAACTGCTCAGTCATGGAGCACACACAATACTAATAAAGGGAACTGTGCCTCTGGGTTAGCAACATACGGTTGCTAACCAG
Source organism: Podarcis cretensis (assembly GCF_951804945.1). NCBI lineage: Eukaryota > Metazoa > Chordata > Lepidosauria > Squamata > Lacertidae > Podarcis > Podarcis cretensis. Next base: position 13,739,232 of record NC_137178.1, read on the forward strand.
CCAGAATTTGACTGATCTGATCAGAATTTCACAGTCCTAGCTAGTAACTAGGAGATGTAACCCAAAGGTTGGGGGTATGTTTGGCATATTTGTCTGTCTGCAAGTGCCCTGGAAAGAATGCTCTACACAATCTCAGAGGCAGTATGTTCTTTTTAAAAACAAAAATGCTTCCCATCAGAGGGAGGAAATAACATTGTGCAAGCTTCGGTATTGTGTCCTTCAATCCATGTTTTAAAAACAAGATGAAGTGGTTTGTAAGACCAAGGAAAGGCACTACCTGCTTGCTCGGAGACAGTCAACTCAAAGTGCCAGAATTTTAGAACACAAAACTTGACAAGCTGGTTTGCAGTCAGAGTACCTTTTTCTCTTCCTTTAGTGAGAAATGGGGAAGATATGGATTCTAGGCAGGTCCTCTGATAGATGGGCAGAATGGAGAAGTAAAAATTGAGGAAGTGGCTTTAAAACAGATGAGGAACCTGCGGCTCTCCAGATGTTGCCGTTTTTAATATTATGTTCTAAGTGTTGTAACCTGCCCTGAGACCTCAAAGTGAAGGGTGGGTAACAATAATGAAGAAGAAGTAGTAATTATACTTGTTGGCTAGTTGCAGTATGGTAGCGCTGCAGAGAGCTTGCTGGGGAGACCATGCATTAAAAAGGGACTCAAAAATAACTTAAACAAGGTTTTAATTACAAAAACAAAAACTCCTTATACACTAAATACATCAACAACAAACCAGACCCAACCACCAACCCAACCCCCAGGGTAATGGGAGAGCTAGGTGCTGCTCCTTATATACTACACCCAAATGCTGACACACCTTAATCAGTACAACTCAGCAGCACCTGCTATGTTTCACAGCTGTAAAGCTGGGTCTCGTTATTTTGCTCTGGCCCTTTCTCTGTCCCCTTAAAGACATACACATTGAGTGGAACAATGATGAACCTTTACATTTAAAGAAACCATTCAACAATACTCAGAGTAGGCCTATTGAAAATAGCAAAGTTAATAATATCCGTTACTTTCAGTGAGTCTGCTCAGAGTAAAAGTTAGCCAAATACAGTCCTCAGTGCATACCACGAAGGACCATGACAGCTCCATTAAAGCGATTCCCATCTACAGTAGTGTCAAGATTTTTCCTTTAGCCCCAGCTCTGTATTTTGAATTATCAGATTTAAACTGCAGCACATTGATAATTAATGGAATCATGACCACTAACCTGGAAGGGAACATTACTTTGATAGCTCCATGCTGCTCATTTTCATGTTGAACACATACCGCCGTGTGGGACTTTAAATTATTTAAATAAATCTGCATTTTCATCTCTTTTCCCGTTTGCAGAAACAATCAGTTCTACTCTGCTGCACTAGAATGGAGCAAAATAGGAACACGCTGCTGATGTCTAAGGGGGCATTCAGATGATCAAGGACTGATCAGGGAAAAACAACAGCATGAGACATTGAGTATTTCCCCAGTGTGTACTAAGGCAACTGGTGTTGATGTAAGTTATTCTCTTCCTCCTAAAAAACAACACACACACACACACACACACACACACACACACACAGCAACTGCTGTGATCACGTAAGGAAAACTCAACCCTTGAAATGCATTTCTAAAGAATGCTTAATGCTCAAAGAGTGATTGCCTTTGCAGCAACTTTCCCTCGCTTGCGTTTTATGATATTGCATTCTGCTTGCTGTGAGCGCCCACAGCCAAATCCGTCAGAAATGCCATGAGTCGTGCTGGTCTGCTAGGCAAACTGGCAGGCCCCATTTTGGCTTTGGAGTAGACCAATCAGGACCGTCTTACCCATAGGCGCTAGGGGTGCGGGGCGCCTGGACACCGGGCTCTCAGGGGCGCCAGGCCAAGAGTTGAGTCCGGGAAAGAGCCCGTCCGTCGGTTGGAGCGCCGAGGTGGGCTCTTCTGCTGCAGACACCTCTCCACCCCAACCCCCTGCCCTCCTGCCCAGCATCTGATGGTGGAATCATCATCAAAGTCTTAAGGTGCCAAGAGACCAAAGCAAGCAGGCACTCTGGGTCCCTGGATGGGCTTTCGCGAGCCACCCACAAAGGCTTGTGTTATGTACTGAGTCGAATAGGATCCAAACTCCAGCAGTCTGATTGGTCCTAGAACAATAGGATCCAAAAGGCAGCAGTCTGATTGGTCCTAGAACAATAGGATTCAGAATGCAGCAGTCTGATTGGTCCTAGAACAATGCAGCAGTATGATTGGTTGGCAGGAACCACCCAATCATGCTCCAGATAGAAGTGAATCCACAACCTGATTGGCTTACAGTAGAATTCTGGAATTAGCCAATCATGTGCAGCCCATTGTGTAAATAATGTATATAAAGCAGATACTTTGAGGGGACTTTCATTCATTCCTCCTCACCACTATGAGCTGAATAAAGAGCATGAAATCACTTTGCGACTCTGAGTATATTTCAGCTTGCTACTTAGGTGCCTGGTGGCCACCAGCCTTAACTTTCCTCCTTCCCTTTCTCTGCCTCCCAAATTTTAGGCGCCTTGCTGGAGACGGAGGGCAACATGTGAGCAGGGAGGGCAACACAGGCAACAAAGAAATCGGCTCGGTGGAGTCCCTGGCCATTTGATTCTGGAACATAGTATATGATGAGCTTAAAAAAAATGTTAACCAAGTATAACCAATGAGAAGTTTGGCTACTCTTCCCTTAAGCATGTACCAAATTAATCACCAGCAGGTTGGATCAGGTTGAAACCAAATAATTGAAGAGTTGAAAGGCCATTTAGTCCAACCCTCTGCAATGAAGGTATCACAGCTTAAAGAATCCCTAACAGATGACAATCCCACTTCTGTTATTACTCTAGTAATCTCAGCTTGCATCTCAAAAGCAGCACATTTTTGCAAACTAACATGAGGACTAAAAGCGTCTTTCTATTTAACCCAACATTTCTGTTTCTCAAGATTCTGTGCCATATATGTTCGAGGCAATTTTTCCAGTCCTGCGCCTTAGCCTTGCTGTGACTATGACTGTCATAAGAGCAAAACTTGTCTATTTTGGTCAGGGGTAGAGGAGAAGGGGAGGAGAAAGGATTGCATAGATTCAGCAGGATGGAAAACAAGCCCCTTCGCCTCCTAGGAATATTCATTAGAAAAGGGATGCGGCAGATTTATCGTCTGGTCTGAAGGGAATAGAGAAATAGTGTTAAATAGATTCCAAAGCTTGTAGACAAAGTCTCCATAACCAGATTCAAGAGTACGTATTGTATCTGAAATGCACTGTGAATGCATAAGAAAGCTGGCTTGTTCTAATCATGAGGCAGCCCACATGGGGGGGGTGCAGTGGGGGGAGGAGATGCCAAGAGCAGAGGAGTGTACCAAATGCCTTTCAAATTTGCATCACTGCCACATGCTATTGAAGAGAAGGCGCTAGCTGCAAAAGGAGCGCTTTGAAAGAGTGAGTCTGGAGTCACTGCCAAATGACCTGCTTATTAAGCACAAATCTTGATTTGTTTGCACAAAGTCTGGTCATTGTGCCATTATTATTATTATTATTATTATTATTATTACTACTACTACTACTACTACTACTACTACTACTATAACTACAGTGGTACCGCAGGTTAAGAACTTAATTCGTTCTGGAGGTCCGTTCTTAACCTGAAACGGTTCTTAACCTGAGGTACCATTTTAGCTAATGGGGCCTCCCGCTGCTGCCACACAATTTCTGTTCTCATCCTGAAGCAAAGTTCTTAACCCGAGGTACTATTTCTGGGTTAGCGGAGTCTGTAACCTGAAGCGTCTGTAACCCGAGCTACCACTGTATTATTTTGCAGGACAGTTATACAACGTTGCATTAAGCAATTGTTTTCCCAAACTTTCTGGTGCATTTTTCCGTCATTGCAGGTTTCCCCAAATTGAATGGCCCAACCTGCATTTGTGGTTGAATCCTGCTCAGAAACAACAGTAGCCTGGAAGCGCCCAGACCCTCAAAAAGGACAAGATGGCTGAACTGTACGTACATCAGGGGCACCATTCAAAGGGGGGGGGGAGAACCTGGATTGGCTCACCCCACTGAAGCACCTACAGCTCTGGTTGTTTACAACATTTATTTATTTATTAAATTTCTATGCCACCAATTCATCCAAGGATCACAGGGTGGGTTTAAAGCATAAGAACGCAAATACATACTGAGTTACCGGTCTCTGCAGCCACAGAAGGCGCCGTGATTCTCCAGTGGTCCGACTTCACCCCCAGAGGCGGACTCCGTTGTCTCTTGAGACGGATGGATGCCAACATCAACTGATGCAAAATCACTATACCCGGAAGTGCTTTTTTCATATATATATATATATATATATATATATATATACACACACACACACTATATATATATATATATATATATATATATATATATATATATTAGGGGTACAGTGGTACTTTGGGTTAAGAACTTAATTTGTTCCGGAGGTCTGTTCTTAACCTGAAGCTGTTCTTTACCTGAAGCACCACTTTAGCTAATGGGGCCTCCTGCTGCTGCCGTACCGCCGGAGCATGATTTCTGTTCTCGTCCTGAAGTAAAGTTCTTAACCTGAGGTAATATTTCTGGGTTAGCTGAGTCTGTAACCTGAAGCATCTGTAACCCGAGGTACCACTGTACTCTCATATTGACTCAAGAAAAATCACCATTTCATAGTTCAAATCGGGGGAAATAAATATAGTAAATGGACAAAAGTACAAAGATTCACAAAATGTTTATGGGTATGCAAACCCCTGTGTCTCCCCTGAAAAAAAGCACTGACACCCAGTTTGGATCAGTTCCACACCTACCCACCCACCCCATGCCCATTCCAATGCTACGACCTTCTTTGACACAGCCCCCACTGTTCTGGCCCTTCCTTGACTATCTGGAATGAGTTTATGGGTGCAAGGCAGGGAGGAGAATAACATCAGCTGCTGTCCACTCACTCACACAATGTGGTATGTCCCTGTCATGGTCTGGTTCATGGACGACTGAAGTCCCGGCAGGGGACGTCAGGACCGGGGGCAAGATGGCGGGGTGGGAGCAGGAACGGGGGTCCAGAAGCCAGGAGTCAAGAACCCAGGAGTCCGAGGGTCAGAGAGCCGGGAGTCAAGAAGCCAAGGGTCCGAGGATCAAGAAGTCACGAAGTCAGGGGTCCGAAGATCAAGAAGCAAGGAGTCACGAAGTCAGGGGTCCGAAGATCAAGAAGCAAAGAGTCACAAAGTCAGGGGTCTGAGGATCAAGAAGCAAGGCAGGAAGCGTGTTGCTGTGGCAAAGAGCTGAAGGGAAATGTTGACTTTATATCCCTTCCCGGCTCTTGCCACCAGGTGCAGTGAGTTACCAAGTGGCCTCACCTGTGTGGCTGCGCCTTGCCTCTCCAGAACAAACTTAGGAAGGCCCCAGTCCTGCGAAGCCCTACTGGTCACAGGGCCTGGCTCCTGCATGCACACCTGACAGTTCCACGGAGGACCTTACGGTCTTCAAATAAAAACATCTTGGAGATCCAAGGCCACAGGGAGGTTAGGCTGGCCTCAACCAGAGCCTCAACCGGGGGGGTGGGAAGGGAGGGGAAGGGAAGGGGAAAATTTGTATGGGAAATTAAAAAATTGGAAGGGGATAATATATGTATGTAAAAATCCTGAACTCGAATAAAATAAAATATTAAAAAAAAAAAATGTATGTGCAAGGCAAGGTATTTCAATCCCTTCCCTATCAAGGCACTCCCTTCCCTATCAAGGCACATGGCAGAAGCTCTGTTGGGAAACTGTCTCCGACGCCGCGTTTACTTTCTTAAATCATTAAAGTGATATTGTATTGCTATGGATTTCCGCCCTGCCCCCTTTAAATGATGCTGACAGCTCTCGACTCCACCAGTGTAATAAAACGGGTGATTTGCGGCATGAGATTCCCCTCCCTTGCTAAAACAAACAAAGGGCAATTGCTAATTTATCACAAATGGGGGTTCGTGGTTTTACTTCAGAAAGGAACATTGCTAAACACCAAGGGACCTCTTCAAGGAACAAAGCAGGTTGGCTTGTGTTTATTTTTCCTAAGGATTCCTGCACATACAGCACATTTGCCTCTTCTTGGAAAGATAACAGGGGGCGCCTGATATTCTTCATTCCCGGAAATTCCCTTACCCTGAGATCCCATTGCAACATACCCTCTGGCCAACACTGGGTCTGAGCACAGAACTGCATTGCATCTTGCAATTTATAAAAGCCCTCCTCCAAGAACTAGCATCTGGGCAAGTTAAATACGTGTGGGCGGTGGGTGCTTCAAGGCAACATGTTTTTGTGAGCTTTCATCCAGATCTGTTTAAGGCAGTGGTTCCCAAACTTTTCCGGGTCACCGCCTCCTTAGTTTCAGGAAGCGTATATCCTATAAAAGCATTTTACCCCATAAAAACCATTATTCAGAATAGAGGTTTGCACACCCCACTAAGGAAGGTAATAACACAATAAGATGCATAATTCATTGCACATTCATTGGAAATCCAATTAAAACCAATTAGTTTAATTAATTCAATAAAATTGATGAACTTGATCCAATGATACCAGCTTTTCAATGTCTGGTAGCCATTTACACCTCCAGCACCCGCCTGCCACCCACGGGCGTCTTGGCACTGACCCCAGGTAATCCCACCCCCTGGGGGTAGTAACATCTACTTTAGGAATCCCCTTTAAGCAGAGGCTAGCAGAAACATCACCTTGCCAACAAAGGTCCGTATAGTTAAAGCTATGGTTTTCCCAGTAGTGATGTATGGAAGTGAGAGCTGGACCATCAAGAAGGCTGATTGCCGAACAATTGATGCTTTTGAATTATGGTGCTGGAGAGTCTTGAGAGTCCCATGAGAGTCTTGAGAGTCCCATGGACTGCAAGAAGATCAAATGTATCCATTCTGAAGGAAATCAGCCCAGAGTGCTCACTGGAAGGACAGATCGTGAAGCTGAGGCTCCAATACTTTGGCCACCTCATGAGAAGAGAAGACTCCCTGGAAAAGACCCTGATGTTGGGAAAGATGGAGGGCACAAGGAGAAGGGGACGACAGAGGATGAGATGGTGGGACAGTGTTCTCGAAGCTACCAGCATGAGTTTGACCAAACTGCGGGTGGCAGTGGAAGACAGGAGTGCCTGGCGTGCTCTGGTCCATGGGGTCACGAAGAGTCGGACACGACTAAACGACTAAACAACAACAAATGATGTTGCATTAAATGAATACTTTCCCCCCACATTCCAGTGCATTTTCCCATCCCTTTCCTTATCACAAAAAGTCTCGAGGGGAAGCGGGGTTGGTGTACAAGACCTCCCCGCCCACAATAATTATGAGACCTGAATCGGCTGATATGTGAAAATGGGAAAGCCCAGTTGCTCAGGAAGCTCTAATTAGCCTCAGCCATCGCACTGATTTCCCTCTTCCTGCCTGCTTGAGGAAAGAACTTTTTCATGACAATGTTTACTATTCAGGCAATTAAATAATTAGCCACCCTTTAGACTAAGGTACTTTAAATAAAATAAAAAGACGACTATGGTGTGAAAGGGATGCAGGTGGCGCTGTGGATTAAACCACAGAGCCTAGGGCTTGCTGATCAGAAGGTCGGCGGTTCGAATCCCTGCGACGGGGTGAGCTCCTGTTGCTCGGTCCCTGCTCCTGCCAACCTAGCAGTTTGAAAGCACGTCAAAGTGCAAGTAGATAAATAGGTACTGCTCCGGCGGGAAGATAAACGGCGTTTCCATGCAGTGCTCTGGTTCACCAGAAGCAGCTTAGTCATACTGGCCACATGACCCGGAAGCTGTACACCAGCTCCCTTGGCCAATAAAGCGAGATGAGCGCTGCAACCTCAGAGTTGGTCACGACTGGACCTAATGGTCAGGGGTCCCTTAATGGTGTGAAATAAACATGAAACTGCCAAAGAGACTCACCAGTGACAACCTAATCTAATTTGCTGCTCTGCAGCGGCAAAGCATATGCCCGCGCTGCCCGGGGGGGCGCTCCCAAGGGGGTAGGGGGCAGAAGATGCCCTCCCAGGCACGGGATAGCCGCTCAGGTGCACGGAGCATGCCCTCCAGCGTGCCCTCCAGCCAGGGGCGGAGCAAGCCACCAATGGTGGACATTTGGCATGCCACCTGCCCCCAACTGCCAAATGTCACCCCCCTCAGTAAAGACACCCGGGGCGATCTGCCCACACCGCACCCCCTTCCTCCACTTCTGCTGCTTTTGGATGTTGTAAAGAGAGCTGCAGTTCTGTTCCACATTCCTGAGTTTCAAATTATCCATTAGTGCACCATCATATGTCCGTGCGTGTGTTTGTGTGCGCGCACACACACACCCCCCCCACTGGAAGACACACGAATAATAATAATAATAATAATAATAATAATAATAATAATAATAAATTTATTTATTATTTATACCCCGCCCATCTGGCTGGGTTTCCCCTGCTACTCTGGGCAGCTTCCAACAGAATATTAAAATACAATAATCTATTAAACATTAAAAACTCCCCTAAACAGGGCTGCCTTCAGATGTCTTCTAAAAGTCAGATAGTTGTTTTTCTCTTTGACATCTGGTGGGAGGGTGTTCCACAGGAAAGATCAGGGTCATCTACTCTAAAATGCAGGAATCTCAGCTAAAGCATCTATGTGGAGCAGCAAACTCTTGAGACCTCTGTTGGCCTGTTTCAAACTATGAACATTCACCTATGCTCATCCCAGATATATGTGTAAGGAAAAAAACCACCCACACATCATAAAATGCCAATAAATCTCCAGGGACCTCATTCCAAAGAAAGCAGGACCTGGGTACACCCTGCTAAGTCAACTAGGGTGCAAGCATGTAACAGCATGTACTACACTTTTGGATTTATTTTGTGATGGGTCAGGTTAGCACACTTCTTCCGGCCCCCTTAGGTTCTCGAACTCCCTCTTCCCTGCAATGCTGGGATTTCTGCAGGTTTTAAAAAAACACAGCTGCTGTCAAATTAAGATGTTCCTAACACCTCTTTTAATGGGATCTGTTCATGCTGTTCCTCATCCAGCTCCCTTTGTGTGTCTTGCAGGAAATCCTTAACCTGCAGGTTAACTCTATTACTAAGAACTTTGCTTCCCGAACCCATTGGTTATTTGCCCTTGAGGCAATCACAATTAAATCAAGCAAGTATTAACCGCAATTATCTGCCTGCTCCCTCCTTCGCCCTCCCCATCAACCCCCCCCCCCCCACCTCACCCCAAAGTTGCCCATCTGGGGCTCCAAGATTACATTGAAAGTGATGGATTGAGTTATAGTCAACTGCACACCCTACCGCTGGTGTGATATTGTTACAGTAAATTCATCATCCTGACACATTCATAATACTTAAGCACACCACTGTGCTTATTGCATTCAGCTCTGCTGGATTACTGGTTAAATTATAAAGCTTCATAGCACACGCCACCCAGAAAAAGATCGCGATAACCTTAGACAGCATTAACAAGCGTGCCTCCCCTCGCAGCTATGAAAATTTGTCAGCGGCTGAGGGCTGCTTTACATACATTTTTTTCCTAAATGGTGATCACTTCTGCATAAGGAAACTGCACATTGTGTTGTGTTAAGTTTAGGGTACGTATAGACAGTAGGGATCCACAGCCAATCATATCTGAGACTGAACATTCACAGCATACATGCAGTTCAGGGATATTTAAAAAATAATAATTGTGTGTCCTTATTTCTCAATTTGATCCTTTTACATAGGTTTGGATGTTTTGTGGTATTTTATGCATTGTGACTTGCCGTTATTTTTACTGATTATAGTTTAGGAATTGTTTATTGTAATTGTTAAGTTTAATTGTTTCCATTGTTTAATTACTATTTTTCTGATATTTAATTTTACAGTTTACTATTAGATTTTAATGGATTGTCAAATAATGCTTTATTTGATATAAGTTCCTTATTTTAAATTTATTATGACTTTTTTGTATTGGATCAGATTATTAAGTGTGTGATCCGGGTGGCGCTAGGGCCTAAACCACTGAGCCTTGGGCTTGCCGATCAAAAGGTCGGCAGTTTGAATCCCCGCGATGGGGTGAGCTCCTGTTTCTCTGTCCCAGCTCCTGCCCACCTAGCAGTTTGAAAGCAGACAAGTGCAAGTAGATAAATAGGTACCGCTCCGGCAGGAAGGTAAATGGCATTTCCATGTGCTGTTCTGGTGTCAGTGAATGAGCCAGTGTGGTGTAGTGGTTAAGAGCGGTAGACTCGTAATCTGGTGAACCGGGTTCGCGTCTCCGCTCCTCCACATGCAGCTGCTGGGTGACCTTGGGCTAGTCACACTTCTCTGAAGTCTCCCAGCCCCACTCACTTCACAGAGTGTTTGTTGTGGGGGAGGGAAGGGAAAGGAGAATGTTAGCTGCTTTGAGAGTCCTTCGGGTAGTGATAAAGCGGGATATCAAATCCAAACTCTTCTTCTTCTTCCGTTGCACCAGAAGCGGCTTAGCCGTGCTGGCCACATGACCCGGAAAAACTGCCTGCAGAGCAGACAAATGCCGGCTCCCTTGGCCTGTAAAGCGAGATAAGCACCGCAACCCCAGAGTCATTCACAACCTTAGACAGTGGATAATTTGTTTTTACTGCATGGAAGTGTAAATAGGGTAGACTTTGGGGTTCCTTTTCTGGTACATTATGCATGAGGTCAGAAAAAACATGGACTGTGTTGCCATTTTTTGGACATTTTGAGTTTAGAAAAGTGTTTACATCTCTTGACCAATAATAAATAAGGGGCAAACCAAGTGTGATTTTAAATGCATAAACTAGGATTGCATGAATCTTTTAAAAATCTAAGGGGTGGCGACGATCAGGATTAAGACCATAATCTGATCCTTTCCCCCCATATTATGGTCCCAAAGTAAATTCGCCACCAGATGCTATTTAGGTCAGGAGGGTGAATTTCATCAGAGATGACAGGCTTGATGGCCACCATCTTGATAGTTCCCTCATCCACACCTATGTTCCCCATGGCTGCCCAATCCCATTTTTAAGAGAGACACTCAATTTCAAGTTAAACATCACCTGTAGTTCGATGCTCAGTTAGGACTGCATTTGTTAATGATAAGCCTGTGTTTGGTTTGTTTTGTTTTGTTTTGTTTTGTTTTGTTTTGTTTTGTTTTGTTTTGTTTTGTTTTGTTTTGTTTTGTTTTGTTTTGTTTTGTTTTGTTTTGTTTTGTTTCGTTTCGTTTCGTTTCGTTTCGTTTCGTTTCGTTTCGTTTCGTTTCGTTTCGTTTCGTTTCGTTTGTTTATGGTCTCTGGGGATCTTCACATGTGTAGATTGGTTTTTTCTAAAGTACAAATCTAAAATCCAAGAAGGAAAGGGGAAAATCTGAGATTCTGGGAGCAGGACATTGAAATAAATGATTACTTATTCTGGTAGTGCAATTCAGAGGACTTCCCCCCCCTCCCCAATTTTCTCCTGTATTGATTGATAACCTTAATCCAATTTACTTGTTGCATTTTTAATTTTAAAGCCATCATTATTGTCATATTTCTTTGGGCAACCCATTATGCAAAGCACACTCATTCAGCCTCCCTTTCTTAAAAAATACCAATACAACTAAGAAAGGAGCTGTTCATCTAATATAATAATCACATTCGCTGTAGCCTTAGAACTGTAGTCACTTGAGAGAGTGAAAAGTGCAATCAATAAGATTAGCAGCAGCTTAGAAAGGTCAAGGCATATCAATATTTGCATTTAATTGACCAAACCCCTCTAGGGTGAAAAGAGGAAGATAGAGAGAAATTATACAGCCCTTTCTTCCGAAGCGCAGGTAGGTTCCTGGGATAAAGTCAATATAGATGAGTCAGCATTTCCACCTCAGCCCCGCCAACTGCATCGTACCTCAGAAGTGCAATTGTTTTGCCCTTGGACTTGCTGAAGTTCTGCTTTCGGCTTCAGCTTTTGTCATGTGTGCGCGCAAAGCAGTCAAGGAACATATGGCACTACTGAGCCACACAAATCACAAACAACGACATTTAACTTAGTCTGCCTTTTCCTCCTCGGCTGCTGCAGATTCAACTCGCCTTTGGGTCAATCTTTCTTAACAAGCAAATCTCAGGGTCTGGCAACCCTACTTGGCTATCAAGGGTGCCATCTTGAATAAAATATGGGGGGTGCGGCGCAGCTAAGCCCCACCCTGCTTAATCGATCACATGACATGGTGGACGCACATCATTTGAATGGCAATGCCCATCAGCTTTGGGGGGGCCCACCCACTCAAATATTTTATTGAGGGGCCTGGAGCCCCATCAGCCCCCAGGAGTTGGCTCCTATGTTGGCTATTTACATATGTTGTTGTTGTTGTTTAGTCATTTAGTTGTGTCCTACTCTTCGTGACCCCATGGACCAGAGCACGCCAGGCACTCCTGTCTTCCACTGCCTCCCGCAGTTTGGTGAAACGCATGCTGGTAGCTTCGAGAACACTGTCCAACCATCTCGTCTTCTGTCATCCCCTTCTCCTTGTGCCCTCCATCTTTCCCAACATCAGGGTCTTTTCCAGGGAGTCTTCTCTTCTCACGAGGTGGCCAAAGTATTGGAGCCTCAGCTTCAGGATCTGTTCTTCCAGTGAGCACTCAGGGCTGATTTCCTTCAGAATGGATAGGTTTGATCTTCTTGCAGTCCATGGGACTCCCAAGAGTCTCCTCCAGCACCGTAATTCAAAAGCATAAATTATTCAGCGATCAGCCTTCTTTATGGTCCAGCTCTTACTTCCAAACATCACCACTGGGAAAACCATAGCTTTAACTATACGGACCTTTGTTGGCAAGGTGATGTCTCTGCTTTTTAAGATGCTGTCTAGGTTTGCCATTGCTGTTATCCCAAGAAGCAGGCGTCTTTTATTTTCGTGACTGCTGTCACCATCTGCAGTGATCATGGAGCCCAAGAAAGTAAAATCTCTCACTGCCTCCATTTCTTCCCCTTCTATTTGCCAGGAGGTGATGGGCCCAGTGGCCATGATCTACGTTTTCTTGATGTTAAGCTTCAGACCATATTTTGTGCTCTCCTCTTTCACCCTCATTAAAATGTTCTTTAATTCCTCCTCACTTTCTGCCATCATGGTTGTGTCATCATAGACTTGCAAAAGAGACAATCCTGATTATTAGGGATCAACAAGTGTACCAATACAAACTGTACAGCGACCCATAGGAATGCCCTAAATTGGGGGGAGGGTTTTGGAAAACAAGCCTTCTTCGGGAGAAGCTGGCAACTCTCCCAGACTCCCGGCTTGGTCTCCGGTGACCTCCCTGGCTGCAATCCCCGCAGGATCCAGGCTAGGTCTCGATAGGCGATACTTCCCGGCGTGGGAAGTACACACCCACTCCCTCCTGCTTCCCTAGCAGGGAAAGGAGATAGACAGAAACGTCTATTTACATGCTTTTATTTTGACTTTTCAGCACTACAGAAAACATGTCTGTTTCCTTCAAACTCCTTCCAGCAAGAGACAAATACTTCCTGTACATACGCAAGAGGAAGGTCTCAAATTACACTCTGAGCAAATTCCGGTGCATCGCCCTGTGAACTGAATGTAACATTCTTTCCCACATACATGACAAAGCCATTTTTCACCTTCTCACCCCTTGCTTTTTCCTGTAAGACCCATTGCAGTCGTTAAGAGTCGTCAACAGGCTCATCACAGCTATCTGCCAATCACCCAATCCCACCACCCTTCTGAGTAATACCCCTCCCCACCTTCCCACTATTTAGAAGGGTCTGGTGACTTCTGTTTCAGTGTATCTGAAGAAGTGTGCATGCACACGAAAGCTCATACCAAGAACTAACTTAGTTGGTCTTTAAGGTGCTACTGGAAGGAATTTTTTTATTTTATTCTTTCCCACAGTCAGTCCCATCATTCCCATCATGTGATGTTTTCAAGCTACCAGTTTGCAGCTGCGTTGCTTCCATATCGTAACAGAGGGGAGGTGAAGGCTTTCTGGGAAATGATATATAATGAGTTAAAGAAAATGTTTAAAAATACTTTTGTTAAAAAACCAGAAGCCTTTTCATTGGATATAGTCGGTGAAGAGATACCAAGGGAAGATAAAATACAGTTTATGTATGCAACAACAGCGGCAATAATTCTTTTAGCCCAAAAATGGAAACAACAAGAAGTACCAGCGAAAGAAGAGTGGCAGATGAAGATGATGGACTTTGCAGAATTGGCAAAGTTGACAGGAAAAATCTGAAGCCAGCATGATCAAGTTTTCCAAAAGGACTGGAGTAAATTTATACTATGTCTGAAAGACTATTGTAAGCAATGAACATCCCTAGCAGGGTTGTCTGAAGACTTGCAATGAGAAACTTTCTGCCTTTCTATATTTATTTAAATTTTGAACCATTATGTAATGAGTGAACTAGAACTGCAAAACGTATAAAATGCAATGATATAAAGGTAAATTTTGAAAGCCATCAGGATGGAGGGAAGGAAATCGATAGGCTCTAAAAAGCCAGGGCAGTAAAGTAGATAATGATGATGTGAATGTATGTGATTAAATTGAAAATGAATAAATAAAAATTATATATATTATAAATAAATAAATTTGGGGGGTGTTGTGCATTTTTTGGTCGTTTGATTTGTTTTAGAAAATTGCAATGCCTTGTGAAAATTGCATTTTGGCAGAGCCTAAAGTCCAGGGATGAAAGCTTAACCATTAACAGACAAATTGCTTTAGGTAAATTGTTTCTCTTCCCTCAGAATAACAGTAAAGAAAACAAAAACTCCCTGGAGTAGATACACCTCTGGACTGATGCAGCTGATCTCTTCTGACTTCTTACAGTGGTACTTCAGGTTAAGAACTTAATTTGTTCCGTTCTTAACCTGAAACTGTTCTCAACCTGAGGTTCCACTTTAGCTAATGGGGCCTCCCGCTGCTGCCACGCAATTTCTGTTCTCATCCTGAAGCAAAGTTCTTAACCCGAGGTACTATTTCTGGGTTAGTAGAGTCTGTAACCTGAAGCGTATGTAACCTGAAGTGTCTGTAAGCCGAGGTACCACTGTATTTCAATAGGAAGAGGAGGCCTTTAGCTTTCCAGACCCTTCTTTAGTCTCAGACTATTCCTACTTTCAGAGTTACTTTATGCTCTGACTTCTCTGTCCGCCACACCAGAGTGCCAACAGCAAGGAATCCAGACATTCCCTGGAGCCTCAGTCCTGCTCTTTAACCCATTCCAGTTCCTCACTTTCATGAACGTGAATAATAAAACTTGGAAATAACCAAGATCCGCTCATAGGACGTAATAATCGTTTTATGCAGAGCCAAAGGTCGGTTTCGTCCTTCCCTGGGAGCGCATCCCCGGCGAAATAAAAATAAATAAATAAACCTACGGTGGGTCTCCACAATACTAGACTAATGAGATATTCATTACAAAACAAATCACTATGTAATAATGCATGAAACGCTAATGAGAACAATATTAGGCATGACAACTCGCCCAATATTTGACAGGCGGTGGAATTAAGCAGTTATATGCAAGTATTTCCCTCCACCCAGAGTGGCTTTCTCCTGGCATTTGTTCGCAAATGGTTAAATTGTGTGTGTGTGTGTGTGTGTGTGTGTGTACGCAGGGGTGCGTGTTGAGCCCACTTTTATATATGCTCTATACAGCGGACTGTGCCCCCAAATACCCCAGTAATAAGATCATTAAGTTTGCAGATGATCCAATGGTGGTTGGTTTAATAACAGCTGGAGAGGGGGAGGTGGCCTATAGGAAGGAAATTGAGCAGTTGGGGGAGTGGTGCAGGAAAAACAACTTACTCCTTAACTTAAAGAAAACAAAAGAGATTATTATGGACTTTAGGAAATGTAAATTGAATATTCAGTCACTCTTTATTGAGGGGAGGTGTATGGAACAGGTCTCAGTGTTTCGATTTCTGGGAATGGGGTTGAGAGATGACTTAACATGGGGAGAAAACAGTAAAGACCTGATGGTCTGTGTGTGTGGTTTGGGAGCTGCACGGTCAAGGGGAAAACAATGCTGTTCAGGATTGTAAAGACTGCGGAGAAAATAATTGGGTGCACTCTTCCCAGCTTGGATCAAATCTATACTTCCAGGTGCCATAAGAAAGCTGCAGAGATAGCGCAGGATAGTGCACACCCCGGAAATGATCTCTTTCAGCTTCTGCCTTCTGGAAGAAGGTACGGGGTTATAAAGACTAGGACTAGCCGCCTGAGAAACAGTTTCTATCCAAATGCGATTTTGGTTTTAAACGCAGTGTAAGGAGTCTCTATGGGAGTATATTGTATTTAATTATGGGGTATCAGAGTTTTTAGGGGCTAACCAGGCTGGGATTGAATGTTTCATGCAGATTTTTTTCAATTTTGTTGTTCTGTATGGGACAATGACAATAAAGATTATCGTATCGTATCGTATCGTATCGTAAACTGTGGTATCTCTAGGTAGGGCAGGGGAAAAGTTCTGCCTCAAACCCTGGAGAGCTATCAGTCAGGCCCCATCTGCAGTAAACACTTAAAGCTGTATCATGGCACTTTAAACAGTCATGGCTTCCCCCTAAGGATTCTGGGAAGTGTAGTTCGTTAAGGGCGCTGTAGGATACAATTCCCAGAGAAAAGAGGGATTGGCTGTCAAATCACGCTGGATTATGTATAACTGCCCTGATGCCACCATGAGCACAAATAATAGCCAATAAAAAGGACATCTGGGAGGGAGGCAAAAAAGCACCCCCAAAATCAGCAAAATTAATTTGAATGCTGGCCTTTTGATCAATTGGAACCCCACTTGCTAAACCAGCATATGAAATATAGACTGGAATTGAGCTCCTCTGGCACAAATCCTCAGTTTTGGTTCTCTACTCTTCTTTACACACCCACAGTTCGCGTATATTTCCTCCCATCAGGAGTATAGGCTCCGGTTTTTAATAATAACACCAAATATATAACCCTATAACCAGTGCTTTTTTTCTAGAAAATTAGGTGCCGGGAGATGGGACCCTGAGATTTGTCCATGTCATTGTGATATATGTGTGGCTGTGTGAGAGAAAGAACCTAAAAATAAATGTCTTCTTGTGATAACTGGATAAATTAGCACCTTGCAGTTTCATTATGCTCCGTTCCTTTGGCAGCTGAAATTAATTCCGGATTACCTGGGGAGGTGTTATTGTTTATGCAGTCTGGGAAGGTTTGAAAACTCACTCAAATTGCCGAAGCCTCCCATTTCTTAGGCATATCACACACCATTCTTAAATGGCAGGCACTCTGCAAAGGGCTAGTTATTGGCAGCATATATTATGCCCTGGCAGGATAACCTGGATGTCAGAAGGAGGATGCTCTCGAATTAGAGACGGGAAAGAAATTTGATTCTATCCTTCACAATTTGCACTTCTCTGAATTTTGCAGTGCTGTTCCCCAGCCAAGAGATTTGCACAAAAGTACACCTGCTGGGGTGAAATGTGTGCATAAAAATGCATGTGAGAGTGGAAATAACACTAAAAATGTGTTGCATTAGGGGAAACCACTTGAAAAAATATGCACGCCCGGCATACAAAAATGTGTATCTTAGGAAAAATCAACAATAGAATGCTGATGAATTTTTGTGAGGACTTTAAACATACGCACACACTGCAAACCGATGGGGAAATATGGGGAACTAAGCGGAAGACTAGAAAAATGAGAAACTGAGAGAAACTGAAAAAGATAGATTCACCCAACCCAACCTAGAATACAAGTCTTGGTTGCGCATGTTGACTTGGTGCAGTAGACAGAGCAGTGGGGATGAAACTGAGGTGAGCGCTCCTTAGATTAACTAGGAAATGGAAGACAAGAAGGGTTAGAGGAGTATCGAACCAGAAAATATTTGGAGAATGGAGAATATTTAAGAATTATATAAGATCATATTGTACCAATCATACCATATTAGCAGAACTTGAGTGATACTTGTAAACACAACAAATACTGTTTGTGGAGTAGACGGGAACAATATTAAAGAATATAAAACTGTGTGGGGAAAACTACGACAATATAAACAGTACAATGAGAATGACTGGAAGACTCATTTTGTCAGAAGTCTTTTTTATTTAAGTGTTTAATTAAATATTAATTAGGAAGATTAAGGGGTTTTTTTGTACGTAAATCTGCTTTTTCTTCTTTCTTTTTTCTGTATTTTCTTCTTTTCTTTTTTCTTAATTTCTTTTTCTTTAATTTCCTTTTTGTCGTATGAGATTGTAAATTCTTTGTATAAATGTGTAATTTAAATTAATAGAGATTATTATTTAAAAAAGGAAATGGAAATGACAGGAAAAACTGTATCTTACTATATACATAAAAACGTAAGGCTGTCATCACACAGCCCCCATTGGAGGATCTGTAGTGTTACATCATGATCCTGGATTTGCATGAAGTCATAGTGTGGGAGAGAAGCAAAAGGGAAGGCAGATTTTAAAATGGCATTTTTAAACAACAGCAGAGGTGTGAATAAAACAGGGGGGGACATAGAAGAGCTATGAGCATTGGAGGGGGCTTAAAGGAGCTGAGAGGGTCAGGGTTGAATGAAGGGTTAAAAGGAGGGAGTGGGGATTTGGCAGGAGTTAGGCAGAGTTGGCAAGCAGTTCAAGAAAGGATGGTAGCCCCTAGTAATATAACAATAATATAATTATGTAAAATTCTACCACAGCAGACAGGAAGACGCATAGCATAGTTTTGTTTTGTTTTTTAAAATATTTTTTATTGAATTTTACATTTTTATCATAACAACAACATATCATAGAACATGAAATAATACAATTCCCAAATTTCCCCCTTCCTTCAATTTCCTCTTCTGGTTTTCAACATATTAACTTGCTTTATATCTTGATCTTAAATTCTTTACATTTAATTTTGTTATATTCTTACCATTTTTACATCATCTTTATAATTTCTATGTTGTTTTGTTAAGTGTAAGTGTTTACTCAAACCCTACTCGTGGGTCCATTTCTTTACATTGTTTCTGTAGGTATGACAGAAATGGTTCCCAATCTTTTTTGAAGTCTCTATTGTCTCTGTATCTAAGTCTTTCTGTTAGCTTCGTCATTTCAGCATATTCCATCAGTTTTTCTTGCCATTCTGCAGCTTTCTTATGGCACCCGGAAGCATAGATTTGATCCAAGGTGGGAAGAGTGCACCCAATTTTTCTCTCCGCAGTCTTTACAACCCTGGACAGCATTGTTTTTTCCTTGGCCGTGCAGCTCCCAAACCACACGGAGAGACCATAAGTTAATACACTCTCAACAGTACAATGGTAAAATGCCATCAACAGGTCCTTTGAGAGATTGTTTTTCCGGAGGATTCTCAGAAAAAATAACCTCTGCTGTGCTCTCTTCATCTTCATACTGTTTACTGTTTGATCTTAGGTTTGAGCTACAGTCCTTTCTGAAGCAGTTTGACCCCATGATAAAGATTACTGCACCATCATCTTTGCAGTTATAGAGCAAATTTTGGCCAAATTTTTAAGCTATTTCGCCAAAATGTTAGCACATGTCAAAGCCACAGTCTCACCCCACACACTTTCTTTTCCTTACTGTTGTGACGGCATGCAATTCACCACCGAATTATAATCCGTATTTGGTACAGCCATATACAATGCCTTTGGAGGCTAGTAGTGCCATCGGAGGCCAGAGAACCACCAGCTGCTCATCCCAAAAACTGAAATAATGTAAATGTCACCAAATGGAAACAGGAAACTAACCATGTGAAAACTGGCCATCACTAAAGAATCAGAGGGTCGATTGGAAAAGATGCAAAGGCTAGTTTAGCTTTTTGAATTTTGGGTACTGCTACAGAGAAGAAACCCAGAAGACAAGGATTGCAAAAGTGAATTTTTAAAAGGAACTGTCAGAGCTGCCCAAGGTCCCAGCTCACAGAGGACCAACGCCAGGTCGTGGTTATATACAAAAGTCTTTATTGTAGTTCAGTTTCCATTCCAAAGCCGAGCGCGCAGCTCTACGTCTTAAACCCTAGACCGCCGAAGTTCCGTCTGAGTCTCCTGCCCCTAGACACCAGTTTAAGACTCTAGCCTTACTCCACCTCTTCTGTTGTTCTTTCCTCCTCTGGGTCCGTCTGCCCGCCGGGGTGTTGCCCTTTCTGGACTCTTCTGATGCTGAAGAGTCCCCGGATTCTTCCCCCTGCCTCCGGCGTGCTTTAGGACCTGGCTCCCAATCCGAGCTCCCTGCTGTCCCACGCGCCTGTACATTTGAACTTGGTGCGCGAGCCCACCCGGCCACCTTCCTCCTGACCGTTACACTGCTCCTGTCACTGCTTCCCCCTTCAGGGGGGGGCTAGCTGGATCTGACTTCCCCTCCGTTCCCTCACTCAGCGATAGGGGCGTGGTCAGCCCTGACTCATGGGACTCTTCCCCCCCGCTACGCTCTGGTGGGGAAACTGGTCCCGATCTCCAGCTGCTGCTTTGGGAGTCGCTGCTGGCCCCTAGCTTCTGGTGCGTCCCTCCCGGGACCCCCCTTGCCCTGGCCATTGGAGCCCCCTTCTGTGAATCTTCCGATTCGCTGGAGAGGCTCATGGAATCTCTCGGGCCACTGTCATCTTCCCCTACGCTGCCCTCAGATTCTTCCCCTTCGCTCTCCATCTCCCCTCTTCCCTGTGCTTCTGCTCCTGAGCCCCTGACAGGAAGATTCAGGAAAAAAGGGGAATTCACAAATAAATCTAGGCGCTGTTTCAGCTGAAATGGTAACTCCACATAAAAGCATATAAAGCAAAATCTTTTCTGAAAGCAAATGCTGCCACCTGCTGAAGGTCCAGAATTTTATTAAACAGGTTGCTTGTGACAAATCTAGAAAGCATCTTAAGAACCATTATATTCCAAGTAAAGTGTTCATGGACAAGGCTTAATTATCTTCTGGCTTTGGGGGCATATCTGGTCCTGTTTAGATGGATGTCTTAATGCAAATCAGCTCTCTGCCTACTGCTAGCCCAACAATCACACATGCATAATTTTAATTATTACTATTTTGAGGTTAATGTTTCTTTCCAAACAAGCCCCAAGCAGAAGCTGAGTCTTGCTCTTAGCCTACCACACATGGTTTGTTTGAAGAAAAGCAAGCCATGCCTTCCCCTTTATGGCACAAGTGAGGAGCAGGATACGAGCAAAGCATTTGCACTTGTTAAAACACACCTTATTTTAAACAATAGTTTAACATTTCATGCAAACCAGACCATGGAGGATAAGCTTTTAATGAACAGCCCAGAACCAAACAAACAGAGGCACAAGGTAACAGTGAGAAACTGCACCAAAACATTCAAAGAACAAACTTTGGGAGTGCTCCTAAACATTGGCTTCAATAGAAATAAGTATTGTTCTGCATGATATTATCATGAAGAGTTAATTCTTGGGGACTTTAAGAATGAACACTTACACAAGAAGTGAAGTACAGACTCGGTTGGCATCGATCTGTCTCAGGAGACAATGGAGAAGTGTATCTTTGGGGCTGAAGTCAAATTGTTGGAGGGTTGCAGCGCCTGCTGTGGCTGTAGAAACCGGTGTGGGAGAGGTAGGTTTTGTTGCCCGCCCTGTGGAATGCCCTTCCATCAGATGTCAAGGAAATAAACAACTACCAGACTTTTAGATGACATCTGAAGGCAGCCCTGTTTAGGGAAGTTTTTAATGTTTGATGTTTTATCGTGTTTTTAATATTCTGTTGGGAGCTGCCCAGAGTGGCTGGGGAAACCCAGCCAGATGGGCAGAATATAAATAAGTTGTTAATGTTGTTGTTGTTGTTGTTGCAGCTGGGGCAGGTGAAGGTGTCCATTTGTGCTGCCTCAGATACACCAGAGCGTTCCTTCTCTCTGTGGATTAAAGGGGAAAGACATACAGTGGCACCTCAGGCTAAGTACTTAATTCGTTCTGGAGGTCCATTCTTAACCTGAAACTGTTCTTAACCTGAAGCACCACTTTAGCTAATGGGGCCTCCTGCTGCCGCCGTGCCGCCGGAGCATGATTTCTGTTCTCATCCTGAAGCAAAGTTCTTAACCTGAAGCACAATTTCTGGGTTTGCGGAGTCTGTAACCTGAAGTGTATGCAACCTGAAGCGTATGTAACCTGAGGTACCACTGTATACATAAAATTTACAGGTACTAATTTTTGGATCCAGATGAAAATTTAGAAACAATCGAAACAATAATTTCGATTGTTACATATGCTTCAGGTTACAGGCGCTTCAGGTTACAGACTCCGCTAACCCAGAAATAGTACCTCGGGTTAAGAACTTTGCTTCAGGGTGAGAACAGAAAACACGTGGTGGCAGTGGGAGGCCCCATTAGCTAAAGTGGTACCTCAGGTTAAGAACAGTTTCAGGTTAAGAACAGACCTCCAGAACGAATTAAGTTCTTAACCTGAGGTACCACTGTAGAAATAGAAGACATCCCAGCAGAGAGGGGAGGGAGGTGACAAAGGTGCTTTTGCTGTCTGCTGCCCAGGTGCTCACTGATTGGACAAAAATTCCTGAACTTCAGGGGGTTGGACTAGATGACCCTCGGGTCCCTTCCAAGGCTGTGATTCTGATTCTATGGTTTCACAACTTCCAAGGCCACTCATGTTCTCCAGACTTGGACTGGACAGCCCTCCAAAGAGAGATTTTTTTTCAAATGGGGGCTGTGCCGCTGACAGCCCATCAAACAGAGGACCATTTTCTGCAAAGCAGGACAAGTTGCCTGCCACCCCCCTAAATACGAATTCATATATCCCCCCTTTTTTTTTGTATTGGGTCTATTACATTATCAGCCTGCAGGCAAAGACTTCCTTGGCTTTTAATTAATCTCTTTACGGTGCTTAGGGGGAAGAAATAGCTGCTTTATAAGAAAGTGACAACAACAATACTAATAGATGCTCAGGGTCCTTTTGGGATGTTGGTGAAAAGCTTCTTGTGATTGACAGGAGCATTCTGAGGCAGTTAAGAGGCAGTTAGGAGAGGCAGTTAGAGGATGGGGAGTTAAGATTAGGGTGAGAGAGAAAAGGACACTGGAAGAGAGTCTTCTCAGTTTATAGTCAAGAAATGTATATTGTTTGTTGTTATCATTAGTATGCCATGGGGATTGTTGTTTAATAAGATAATGTACAGTTAAATAATATCCACAAGATTTTACCTTAATCGGATTTGCCTCTTTCACGTGTGATTGCTGAACCCCTTTAATTTTCCAGTGATTTCCTAGTACCAGGGAATATATTCCTCTTTACCCTGTCCCTCCTTTATTTCCTCAGTCCTTCCTCAGTTTATCCACTGTGCTGAGGGCACTGCTATTCTTTCACTCCGTAACTTTATTTAAGCACTTGTTGGTTTTGTATCCTGGTCCACAGACTTCCCAACAGAATTTTAATCAGAGTCATGTTGACTTGTGCTGACATATTTCAGCGGGGTCTTTACAGGTTGCCAAATTCAAAAATTGGATGGGAGGGATTATCACCCGTATTACTTTTTTAAAACGCTGAAAGCTACTACCCTAAATGTACTGTAAGGTTTTGCGTTTCCTAACCACAGAAAGGTCGTGACACCATCGTAAGTCAAGTGCCTACAATAAATAATGTTGTTTTCTGAACTATACAAACCCATACTGCTTTCTAAACCTATACATGAGCAAACAATCCCAAAGTCTCTGGGTTCATCCACTCAGTTTCTAATCCTTATGGGCCCTTTTTCCTCCAAAACACCACAACTTCCCGCATCCCAGGCACATAAACACACTCTCTCTTCTCCCTTTCCTGCCCCACAATCACCTACGATCTGAGGTAAAGCTGCGCCACCCGCAATCCCATTTCTCCCCTTCCTGTGCCCTCAGTAGAGCTGGAAATCATGAGCTTTGACCTTTTTATTTATTTTAATACATTTATATCCGACCTTTTCTGCAAGGATCTCAAGGTGGCATACACATTTCCCCATTTTAGCCTCTCTTGACAACACTGTGAGGTAGGTTAGGATAAAATATAGTAGGCTTTGTGGGGTTTTGAACCCAGGTCCTAGCCCGAAACTCTAACCACCACAACCAC
Organism: Podarcis cretensis; assembly: GCF_951804945.1. NCBI lineage: Eukaryota > Metazoa > Chordata > Lepidosauria > Squamata > Lacertidae > Podarcis > Podarcis cretensis. Next base: position 13,763,239 of record NC_137178.1, read on the forward strand.
ACTGGCTCTTAAACCCAGTAGAAGTACAAACTGGAGAATTGTTTGTGTCCTCCCTTGCTGAAGTCCTATGCCCAATATGAGAGAGAATTATTTGAAGTATTCCTTTTAAAGCCTGTACAATCCAGAGGGATCCAGAAACCAGAGATATTAGATCTTTGATTTTAAATTAGATAAACACCTCATAAGGATTTTTTTTTCTATCGGTCTATGAGTGCTGCATTCAATTAGAAATGTTAGGCTTGAAAGTTGTTAAAACAGATTAAGAGCAAGCAGACAGCTTCCTCATATAAAATTGATATCATCTTCCCAAAGTGCTGGGGTTTTTCCCCACCTAATAGGGCACATGAGACACAATGCTATCAAAATCAAACACTTAATTCTCTTCCAATTTCAGAGAGAGGGAAGCATTTGCTGAAATGCATCACTGAAAACAATGACATTTCAATGTGCTTCTTAACTGTGGCTGAATGGTGCCCATTGCATTTTTCAGAATAATAACAATTTATTATTTATATGCCACCCATCTGACTGGGTTACCCCAACCACTCTGGGTGGCTTCCAACAAATTAAAATGCAATACAGCAGCAAACATTTAAAAAGGAAAGCATCATAGCCAGACACTGGAGAGGCCTGTCAGGAGTAAACATGGACCAATGGTATCAAATAGTATGGGGAAACAGCCTTACCAGAAAAACTAAAACTGACATAGGGACAAATAGAAGAAGATGCCTTCACCCCAGTATGGCTCCCCTTTATCACATACACAACCCAACAAGAATCGGGCAGCAGCATATGAATCAATATGGCCAGCGTGACCCAAAAATCCACACTCGCACACATAAACACATCTCACTACAGCCAGCCAAAGACAACCAACCACCCCTGGGCCACACACCCCAACCTCTCTCCCCACCAAGGAAATGTTGTTGTTCTTTAGTCATTTAGTCATGTCCGACTCTTCATGACCCCATGGACTAGAGCACGCCAGGTACTCCTGTCTTCCACTGCCTCCCACAATTTAGTCAAGCTCAGGCTGGTAGCTTCAAGAACACTATCGAACCATCTCATCCTCTGTCGTCCCCTTCTCCTTGTGCCCTCCACCTTTCCCAACATCAGGGTCTTTTCCAGGGAGTCTTCTCTTCTCATGAGGTGGCCAAAATATTGGAGTCTCAGCTTCAGGATCTGTTCTTCCAATGAGCACTCAGGGCTGATTTCCTTCAGAATGGATAGGTTTGATCTTCTTGCAGCCCATGGGACTCTCAAGAGTCTCCTCCAGCACCATAATTCAAAAGCATCAATTCTTTGGCGATCAGCCTTCTTTATGGTCCAGCTCTCACTTCCATACATCACTTCCAAGGAAATATAACAAGCAAATAGAAAGGGAATCCACACAAGTAACCCTGACACAAAACTGCACGCATACACTTAGTAGAATAATATTGCATGCAACACTAATGTCTCACAACCGATGAAACTGATCAGTAGAAAACACAACTTGAAAAAAGAGACAATGCACACATTTTTGTAAACTAAGAAATCTTTCATAAAAATTATTTTTAAAAAAAACATTTTATAAAGAAAGGGGGAGTGTCTCTGATGTTCAAGAGCAGGCTAGGGTACAAAGGTTTAGTTGGGAAATTATTTGTGTCACTGTATTAAAATATACGCCCCACTGTGGCGCTGTGGTCTAAACCACAGAGCCTAGGGCTTGCCAATCGGAAGGTCAGCGGTTCGAATCCCCGCAACGGGGTGAGCTCCCTTTCCTCGGTCCCTGCTCCTGCCAACCTAGCAGTTCGAAAGCACGTCAAAGTGCAAGTAGATAAATAGGTACCACTCTGGCGGGAAGGTAAACGGCGTTTCCGTGTGCTGCTCTGGTTCGCCAGAAGCGGCTTAGTCATGCTGGCCACATAACCCGGAAGCTGTACGCCGGCTCCCTTGGCCAATAAAACGAGATGAGCGCCGCAACCCCAGAGTCGGTCACAACTGGACCTAATGGTCAGGGGTCCCTTTACCTTTACCTTTTCTCTTCCTCTCTGGAATCCCCAAAGTGGCTCATAGTCTAAATAAAACTACAAGTCCCATATAGTTCCATGTGGGATGACTTTTGGAAGGGCCATAAAGAAGAATAACAATTTCAAGATCTGCATGAAGGCAATATTAGGCCAGCCCAAATGTCACAATGTATCTATGAAATCTTTCAGTTTTTCTCCAGAAATTTCTCCATCAGACTAGATCAGTCTTGTCTAACCTAGTTTCACCCCACCCCACCCCACCCCACTGCGGTCTTGGACCCCAATTTCCATCAAAGCCAGTCAAGGAGTGATCATCCAAAATATATGGAAGTCACAAGGTTAGGGAAGGCTAGACTCTACAGTGTCTTTCCTCCGGATCTGGCTGCTTTGTTTACCATCTCCTGTTGAAGAGTTCTGGATTAGAGCAAAAAGCTTGCACGCAATTCTGTGTCATTTCGGTTGGTCTAATAAGGGTATTGCCCCAGGATAGATTTTGGCATTTTCCTCCTGGGCCAACACTTCAACTTTTGTTTCTCGTGTGCCTTAAAAGAAAAATGAGGATGATGTAAATTTTAGGTAGTGATCTAGCATTTGGTGTGTGCCTATATATGTGTGAACCAATTGTGTAACTTTGGGGTGTGGCTCCAGAGCCCCAGGAGGTGTGGGAAGGACTGGGAGTTGGTCCCAAGTCTAGATATGGGTAACGTTGAGGCTATTATGTATAAATTAGAGTATTTTGCATTTGCACATAGATTCATAGAATTGTAGAGTTGGAAGGGACCCTGAGGATAATCTGGTTCAACCCATTTTTAAACAAAATCTGTGAAATGGTCTTTAATCTATGCTTGGGGTAGTAAAGTGTTGCAAAACCGTCTTAAAATAATGCTGAATGCTGAAGTGAGCTCCAGTAATCTACCAGCAGGTGAAACGGGTACAGGGTTTTTTCATAAACGGTATCGGTCAATTCCAGTCATGGGGTGCCTATCCAGACCTGTAACTTCTGCTACCTGCTCTCACTCACTAAACCACCTCTCATATATTTACTTGTCTACCTAGCTCCTAACTGTTCTTGACTCAACTTATTTCGCTACCCTAACTCAACCTGCCCACAGACTCTATCCCAATTCACTCCCACTCCAACCAACCACCCAACTCCCAACGAACTCTCCCCTTCGCCCGTCCCAGAGCTGGTTTTATAGTCCCTCTAACTCCACCCCCTGGGTTCTGATTGGGTAACCTGTTTAACTATTTCACCTCCAGCACTCTCATATGTTAACGTCACATCAAGCCATTTATTTTAAGGCTTGCTAGGCACGCCCAGGAGTAGTGCATTCAGTCCTGTGGGCCCAATTTTGTGGAACTCCCAAATGAGATGAGACAGGCCCCCTCCCTCTGGCACCTACTTGAAGACTTTTAAAGTCATTTCTGATTTTATAGTTAGTTTTCAACTGGTTTATCTCCATTGCATGTGTGTGTATAATTTTTATTTATTTTCCATTTAATATTATACATTCACATCATCATTATTCACAATACCGCTCTGGCTCTTTAGAGCCTCGACTTCCTTCCCTCCCGCCTCATGGCTTTTGAAATTGACCTTTATATCACTGCAAGTTATAAGTTTTCCCGTTCTTATTACACTCATTACAAAATGGCTCAAAATTTAAATAAATATAGGAAGACAGAAAATTTCTCATTACAAGTCTTCAAGCAACCCTGCTAGTGATGTTAATTGTTTACAGTCTCTCAGATATCATATAAATTTACTCCAATCCTTTTGGAATACTTGATGGTGCTGCTTTCGGATTTTTCCTTTCAGCTTCGCCAGTTCTGCAAATTCCATCATCTTCATCTGCCACTCTTCTTCTGTTGGTTCCATTGCATTTGTTGAGACCATTGTAATTATGTGATATATCAATTTATGAAGTGAATGCATAAAAGCAGTACACCTTTAATCGAGTGCAGAAGGAGTCCAGAAGGCAGTGCAAATGCAATAGCAACCGGGTGATACACAAATAACGTTCACGCTGCGTGTTTTTCCTAACAAGCACAAACATTTGTCATTTATTTTTAGGGGACCGCATCAGCAGTGACTTAAGCTGTATGCAAAGGCTTCGGGATGTTGCAGCATTTTTTTCTCATGAATAAACCAGGCCTAATCCAGGTTTTAAAGATTAACTGTAATAACAAATGAATTAGGTGATTACGCTAGAGATATTCTTCCCTATATACTGTATTTTTTGCTCTATAAGACTCACTTTTTCCCTCCTAAAAAGTAAGGGGAAATGTGTGTGCGTCTTATGGAGCGAATGCAGGCTGCGCAGCTATCCCAGAAGCCAGAACAGCAAGAGGCATTGCTGCTTTCACTGCGCAGCGATCCCTCTTGCTTTTCTGGCTTCTGGGATTCAGAATTTTTTTTTCTTGTTTTCCTCCTCCAAAAAGCTAGGTGCGTCTTGTGGTCTGGTGCGTCTTATAGCGCGAAAAATACGGTACATAGAAATGTCATGTCATGGTACAATTGGCATGACTGCCAGTAGGTGGACACACCAACACCATGACGACAGAATAGCAGGCAGGTGAAGGAGGAAGCAGCCCAGGTGGCAGAAAAACTGGGTGAACTGTTGTTGTTGTTGTTGTTGTTGTTGTTGTTGTTATCTTTATTGCATTTTTAAAAATTACAGAGAAAGCATGAATTACATTACATTACATCCAAATATTCAAAAGTAAAAATAAGAAGTAAAAATAAGAAAAGAAAGTAAAGGGGAAAGGGGGGGGGGAGAAAAAGGATGAATAATAAATGAAAAAGAATTAGCCAAGTACACAAAATTGTTCAAAGGATACAAACAGCAGTTAGAATATTCTATACACCAGGTTCTCAGAAAGAAATTATATTTGTAATCCTTCTTTTCTTTCTTTCTGTTCCAGAAAACTAGTTTGAATCCCTGCTCTATTAGTTGACTTCCCTCTATCTCTTTGCGGCTTCAACGCTTCTCTTAAGTGACAAATATTCTGCATTCATTTACTAAAATCAGTTTTCCCCACCCCAACCCCCTTATATCTGTGAGATAAATCTAAGCACAACCAAGTATTGGTTTTGGAACCATATTTTATCAGGTAGTTTTTAAAGCAATCCCATTCCATTTTGTACCTTGTCACCTGAGTGATCTCTCATTAGTTCTGTCCTTTTGGCTAGTTTGAGGTACTCGCACAACTTTAATTGCCGCTCGACAGACCAGGTGAACTGTTTAGTGGAAGTGGGAGGTGCTTCAGAGAGCGGTTGGGCAAACTACTCTCTGAAGCACTTTCTCCCATTAAACACAGCTATAGCAGGTTTGGCAAGCGACTCTCAGAAGTGGCTACTGAAGCCTATTGATGTCTATCTGACATTTTGATTGTGTTGATCATAGAATTCTTGAATTCCATGTTAAACTATTCAATTTCCCTCCAGATTTACAAGGCAATCAGCAGTCAAGTAACTCCTTAATATCACAAGCACTTTTTGCTCAGTGTTTTGAGAGTTGGGAACAGATTTTCAGGAGATATTAGCAAAATACATGGTAAGTAACTTTGCCAACTTCTCTCACTTCTCTAGAAAACAACTAGATGAGCAATCTATTTACTGTAAATCTAATTGTGTCAGTAAAACAACTGTTTCTGCAGCAGAAACATTCTGCAGCAGAAACATTCTGAGTTTAATATTTGTACAGCTTATCCAAAAAGACTAGTCACTGTAGTAAAATATTAACTAGAAGTTTCAATCATTGCTTCCTACTGCGTCATTACATTAGACAGATACCTTCCAAAGAGCAGAGGGAAACAAGCATACATTTTAAGTACTTTAACTCTTCTCCCGGATCTTCTAAAGCTACTTTAGGTAAAACAATCTTATTTTATTCACGCCTGCAAAAGTTAATTGGAATGATTTCCACAAAAGGCTACCGGGGCTTTGAATCAGCATTGCCAATGGGGTGTGAAACTAATCTTACTATAGAGTAAAATTGTAAGGCTGTTGTCATGCTACAGTTTGCACAGTCACCAGTTAGGCGACTGCGGCAACTCCGGCATGACCACAAAAAGCAGGCAAGCAGGCAGCACAGGTGGACAACGCAAGCAGTTTAAAGGAGGGTGGGCAGTGCTTCAGTTTCCCAAGCCCCTTTAAAAGGTTTGGGGTGAGCTGGGAGGGAATAGGCTGGGTGGGTGGGTTGTGCAGGGAGCAGGTTGGGTCAAGTGTTATGGGAGGCGAGAGGGAGTCTGTGAGCTGAGCAAGCAGGGGCAGCAGCCCCATGTGTTTTCGGAAAACCTTGGTGGTTTATTTACCGTATTTTTCGCTCTATAAGACACACCAGACCACAAGACGCGCCGAGTTTTTGGAGGTGGAAAACAAGAAAAAAAATATTCTGAATCTCAGAAGCCAGAACAGCAAGAGGGATCACTGCAAAGTGAAAGCAGCGATCCCTCTTACTGTTCTGGCTTCTGGGATAGCTGTGCAGCCTGCATTCGCTCCATAAGACACACACACATTTCCCCTTACTTTTTAGGAGGGAAAAAGTGAATCTTATAGAGCAAAAAATACGGTATTTCATAAAAATGGACACACCGCCTGATTCTAAAAACAAAAAATCAGTGTGGTTTACAAAAGAAGATAAAGCAGTAAAATTATAAATGAAAAAAATAAACGACAATAACGGTGTATGTAAGGTCAAATTGGATTCTGTTCTATCATTATTTACTATTAATTATTAAAGAATTAATATTGTATTAATATTGTATTAACACACGCATTACTTTCATGTAGGGAGAAATGGGCTCCTGCGCCACTACTATGGAGATAGAAAAGGGTGGTTTCAGCAGAGGTTGCCTTTATGGCATAGCTTCCCAGATATAACAGATATGTGAAAGAAAAGTGGTCAGATGTGAAAGAGCAGGAGAGGTCGAACACCTTTAATTGCTGTGTAGGATATCGAAGGGACTCAGGTGGCGCTGTGGGTTAAACCACAGAGCCTAGGACTTGCCGATCAGAAGGGTATGGTTCGAATCCCCGCGACGGGGTGAGCTCCCATTGCTTGGTCCCTGCTCCTGCCAACCTAGCAGTTTGAAAGCACGTCAAAGTGCAAGTAGATAAATAGGTACAGCTCCAGCGGGAAGGTAAACGGTGTTTCCGTGCACTGCTCTAGTTCGCCAGAAGCAGCTTAGTCATGCTGGCCACATGACCCGGAAGCTGTACGCTGGCTCCCTCGGCCAATAAAGCAAGATGAGCGGCGCAACCCCAGAGTCGGCCACGACTGGACCTAATGGTCAGGGGTCCCTTTACATTTAGGATATCGAAATTCAGTCTTTCCACACTTGGTACAGCTATAGGGGCCCCACTTTGACATATCTGTTATTCCCTGAATGCTAATTCATTTTGGTTTGTACTATGCTGTATGGTTACATCGAGTTTCCTGTAAATATGTATCAGATAAAGAATGGGAATCCATTGTTGTTGAAGTTCTGCGAATGGTGGGGGAATTGCATAGCTATTCTTACACGTGACGGCTTAAATTGCCATGTTACAAGAATAACAGTTCATCAGTCACTAACTGGCACTGAAAGGAATTGCTGAAATTAGAACCACATGCTTATAGAGGGGCCCATAAGCCTTCTCATGTCCTACTGCTACTTCTTCTCTGTGAGTTCTGATTAAAGATTAGGAAACTAGATCTGACTGAAACTGAGTGTTTTGCTGCACTGGAATAATTTTTTCAAAAAGACTGTCAGTGCATTGGAAGCAGGAAATAGGCTACGAAGGTAGCTGGACCTTTGGCTCATAAGGGAGTCAAAGGTGTGCCAAAGAAGGAAAAGGAAATTGTTATGTACTGAAGTTCTCACCCTGGGCCAGCAGGGGGATACTGTAGATAGTTCAGGTCCACATATGCAAATAAGGGATCAAAAGTGACGTTCAGTGACTGGATAGTTACAGAAAATGGTTACTGTTGCGTTCTAGTGGAGCTCTATATAAGCAGGCTGGCTGAACCCTTCAGTTCAGTTCTGTTCTGGCCTGTGAATAAACAAGAGCTGTTTGGAGAATCGCTGTGTCGTCTGATATGTTCACCCACAACTTAACAGAAATTGCAGAGAAACTGGCAGAATGCTTTGTATGTCTCTTCGCTGTAGAAGATGCAAGACAGTTGTTTGTGCGCCCAAATGAGGGAATTTGTAAAAGCGAAGTTGAAAAGGGAAGTCGGTAAGGCATGGGAGTTCCTAAAAATCACAATACAGTGGTACCTCGGGTTAAGAACTTAATTTGTTCCGGAGGTCCATTCTTAACCTGAAACTGTTCTTAACCTGAGGCACCACTTTAGCTAATGGGGCCTCCCACTGCCGCCACGCCACTGCCGCACGATTTCTGTTCTCATCCTGAAGCAAAGTTCTTAACCTGAGGCGTCTGTAACCCAAGGTACCACTGTAGTAGAAACTCAGCTGAAATGTGCTCCTTGCATTTCTTTATTTGCACCATCTTTGCTTTCTTTGGTCAATGTTTGTTCTCACTGGGGAAAAGTGACCATTTTCTGAAGAACTGCTCCTTGTCTCCAGTAAGCTTCCTTGATTCTGCTCATTAACCACGCTGGCATCCTCTTGGTTGTTGCACTCAGGTCCTGCTCGTGAGTAGCCTCCAAGCATTTGGTTGGTTGCTGCAAAAAGAGGATGCTGAACTAGATCCCTTAGCACTTTTTTTGGTGTTATCATTGCGCCTCCTTAGAGCATTCCTGAGATCCAACAAGGGACAGCAATACGAATGCAAAAAAAGCAAATGTCAGAAGCCTTTGCAAAAGAGCAAACATGACACTAATCTCTGCAGTCTTTTGGATCATTCTGAAATCTGCATTATCTTCGCAGAGAGCTGAAGGAAATAATATTAGTAACCCTTTATAATAGTGAATTTTGTGATACTTGGCAGTACAAACAGATAATTACTTCTATGCACTTTAATGGTAGATAAGTGGGATGAGTGAGGAGAGACTTAGGAATTTTCATGCATCTCAGTGTTGTTTAATCATTTATTTGTTTTGTGAAGGTAAATTGCCCTAACCTCATGGGAATGTTTTTTGTTTTGCTATTAATTCGTAGAAGTGCTCGGGTGACCTCTAGTGGCCATGTGATAACATTGCAGAGAAAGCGCACAATTCTAAAATATAACTTGAATACAGTGGTACCTCGGGATGCGAACGGGATCCCTTCCGGAGCCCCATTCGCATCCCGAACGGAATGCAAGACGTGACAGTGCGTCTGCGCGTGTGCGGGTCGCGTTGCGCCGCTTCCTCGTATGTGCATGGCATCATTTTGAGCCTCTGCACATACGCGAGCAGCGGAACCCGGAAGTAACGCGTTCCTGCCACCCTGAATATTCCCACAGTTTTAGGGGGAGGGGGCATCTGTTGGCAGGATTCCCTTCCCCAATGAGTCTGGCCAATATCCCTCCCTCCTCACTTCACAATACAGCAGGCAGTGCCAGATACTGGGACGCTATCTACTGAAAACTAGGAGAGGGAAGACCAAAAGGTTGTAAAAGACAGCACATCCAAAGGAAAGTAGATGTTAAGAGGCACCCACTACCCTAGATCTGTTTAATTAAATTAGATTATAGTTTAGCACCTAGAGGAAAGGCTGTGGGGTATACTATTAGAGGCTACGAAAGGTTTTTTAACAAAGGTGTTGAAGACTGGATTTGTCTTCTAGTACAAGCTGCACCATCTGCTTTTCAAATACAAACCAATTTCAAAAAGTTCCCACTGAGAATGCAGTTATGCTCCTTGTGTATCTGACATCTAAATTGCAGTTTCCGCCATTATGCTAAAGACGCACCTCTTTGCTCTTGCTTTTGGTTGAGACATGTGTCAATGCCCGCTTTGTTTTTCTAACAGTTTTGCCTGATCTCAAAAGTGTTGTTCTCTTGTAACTCACCCTAAGCAGGTAAGACACCCGATAAACAAATTGTGCATGGTTTAATTGTATTTGAGCTACTGAAATTCTCCATCAGCTCAGTTAAAATTCTTTGATATAAGACTGGGGGGGAGAGGGGACACAGATGGTAATATTCAGCCACGTTCCATTAGCACAGGTTCAATTTCTGTAAAGCAACTTCCTCATCCTTGCCCCCCAAAATCTGCTCCAGAGCATTGGGGAATGCTGCATAGATTTAAAGGGGATGTAGGGAGAGGAATGAGAAACAAAGTTTTGTTGCACAGCCATAAGTGCTTTAGCCAATAGAACAACTTTGGTAGATGTACCACCACCTTAAATTTGATGCTTGCCCTTTAGAATTTACACACACACTGAGCTTTTATGTTGATTTAATATTGGCTCTCAATCTGCTTTCATACCATCTGGGGTTAAAAAGGTCCAATTACTTGTCAAAACTAAAAGTTAAATGAGTTAACGAGTGGTTCATGGTTGGTTTTGATTTCTTATCTTGCAGGTTGTTGTATCTAACATGTTATACTACTTTTCCTGTTGGCTTTATATGGCAAGAGAGTTGTGCTAGATTTTTAATACCGCTGCAGAAATTTGTAAATAAAATACTAAAAGGCATCATTACACAGCGTTGATAAATGCTTAGTAAACAAATGCATTTTTAATCTTACTTCTCATTTTAATATTGGGTTTTACTGTTCTGTTTTTTTACTCTACCTGTCGCTTTCTGTGTTTTCAGCTGTGAATTTAGGACTGAAAATTAGGACAGAAATCTTTTGAATAAAACCTAGAGACTTGGTGGAAACAAGGAAATAATTCAGTACTATATTAGGTTTTCAAATAGCCTATAATTGGCTGGCTGACTTATTTTTCAGGAAACATTGCTATACAAAACCAGGGCTAGCATTATTATTCGTATTTAGTGTAATAAGTGAAATGAAAACTTTATCCTGGGCAGATGGCGTTTGATCAGAAACACGGCGATGCTGCAATTTCTACACTTCAAGTTCAAGTGGATGATGTGAAAAATGTCATGAGCCAGAATATTGAAAAAGTTTTGGACAGAGAAGAACGGCTGAGCGAGTTGGCTGGTCGAAGCGATGATCTCCAAACAGCGGTGATTCTACATTCATTTACTTTGTGCAGAATATTTATCAGTAGAATGGCTTTAAGCGGACTCTTTGAGGGTTGGCATCAGGATCTGAGGGTTGTATCGTATTAACTCCATCACGCAGCCTTTCTCAACCTTGGGTCCCCAATGTTTTTGGCCTGCAACTCCCATCATCCCTGACCACTGGTCCTGTGAGCTAGGGATCATGGGAGTTGTAGGCCAAAAACATCCGGGGACCCACGGTTGAGAACCACTGAAAGGATGTACAATTCTGCAATGTAGCTTCCTTCCCATCTCTCCCTGCACACTCTTATGGGGGGGGAACACCCCTAAGATTTAGGGGCACAGGGAGGGGTATGTTCCATTGCACAAGTGTAAATCCTTGGACTGATGGAACAAGTTCGTCGGATCCACAGGGAAGCCACATGGTCGGTCCATTTGCCAGCAATGCAGCAAGTTGCTTACTTTGGGGGCTCACGACAAATTACTCCTCCAAGAAAAAGTCGTTGGTGATCAGGGCCTTTGAAGAAACTGTTTTAAGTGTTTAACTATCAATTCATGCTAATCAAGCAGCTTCAACGACACTGAATTCCAAGAGGAGAAATATTCTGGGCTCATTTTGCGCTTCTCTCTCCCACCAGCTCTCAAAATACTCAGGCAGCCTGATGGAAAAAAGCTAACAGCATTATCCTAATCATGCTTACTCATAAATCCTATTTAATTCAACAGGGCTTATTTACTTAAGTAGGGTTCAGATTACATCTTAAGTGTGTTAACACACAATTCTTTGAATTGCATCCGTTTGAAAAACAATGCAAGCTAAGACTTCGATTACCAACTGTTGGGGTAATTTGTAAGTTACACAAAGCTACTTCCACATTTCTAAAGCAGCCGCTTTCATCCATTTGGTGTGTTGCCCTGCTTATTGACTTGTGCCTTTTTCCATTTGCTTTCAGGCTCATGGTTTCCAAAAGACGTCTACAAAGATTTCAAGGAAGATGTGGTGGAAAAACACTAAAATGATCATAATTATTGTTAGCGTTGTCCTCGTCATAGTAGTGTTCATCATCCTTTTAGCCACAGGCACCATTCCAACATAAGGATCCTTTTAAAACAGTTTCAAACGATGCACGGGCATTCTATAAAGAGTTCTAGATCGAAAGGCACAAGTATTTTTGTTTAAGTCTTCTATCTAAAAATAAGTACAGTTAACAGCTACAAATTGCTTTTACACACTAGCGCTTGCCGTTGGGCTGGCAAACAAGCAGGGATGGGAAACCTGTAGCCCTCCAGGTTTCCTGGATTACAAACCACATTATCCACAACCCTTTGCTGGGGCTGCCAGGAATTGGGAGTCCAACAAGGTCTGGAGGATCACGGATTTCCCAGCCCTGTGATAAAGGAATGAGCTAACTCCCCATTTAAAATATTTTGCATCATAAAAAGTGACAAGGCAATAGATATACCTATTAAGACAAAACCCTGAAAAAAATTCTCAATGGTGCAGGAGTAGAAATACTTTCAATTTCTAAGCCAACTTGTTGCATCAATTTCCTGTTCTGCACCCTTATATGCTTAAGGCCCACATTCTACAAACACTGGTGTTTAAGGGTTAAATAATCATCATCATCTGATACCAAGTAGGCAAAGTTCTTTATTAAAGGGGGAAAGTCGTGCTATAGGCAAGAGCAGACTTGAGAACTCTAGACCACAATGTCCTGCCCAAAAGTTTTTTGCTTATTCTCACACTACATGATTCTTCACTGCAGTTCAGTTTCATGTTTATTAAGCGACAGCCTGATAAAGAAATTGAGCCCTAGTGCAGGTGTGTCTACTCATTCCTATAACTGGAGCCTCTCTAGCTGAAAAACTATTAGTGGCTGAACTTCAGTCAATAGCTATATGTTCAGACATGTACGACTGCAATGTACGGAGCCCCAGCATTTTATATGCAAGAATTTTGGGAAAGAGCAGTGAGAAAGATGCTGGGGTTTGCTGCCAGCCACTGGCGACAGCAGGTAGACGGACCCTAAAAAAGCACCTTCTTAGAGCCATGAGAACATGTTGAGATGAACGGATTGTGCAATACAAGCCATGGCAGAAGCAATTCATTCTGCAGTCTCTTATTCCAGAGTAGACTGTCAGGAGCCTTCAGAGTACTTACCCAATTGCCAGTTATAACAATCAGCACAAAATTAATGAAATGCTTAAAAGTGCCGTCTTTCTTGATTCAACTGCTTATAGAAATGTTTTGTTTCCAATAGATATTGATGTGACAGTGATAAACAAAATATAGATATCCATGTACCATCTGGCCAATGTTTGTTGAGTGATATTAGAAGTCACACTTTGTTAGGCAGGTGCTGTTGTAAAGGCTGGAAAATATAAATGTGACATGGACCCCACTGTACTGTCTGAAGTTTTGGTTGTTTTTTTAAAAAAATGTATTTCTAGAGTTCAGGAACAGAGGAAAAGAAAACTTGTGCTGGTTCCTAACCCACAGCCAGTAGGTAGTGTCAGTTCAGAACCGCTATATCTACAATACTGGAATTATCCTGCCTTTCGGATGACTGACTCAAGCACGATACAAATACGACCTGCCAAGAGTGGTGCAAAGAGATTGTCACTGCCAAACTCCTCAAGCATAAAGTCTCTTAACAAATGATCAACACGGCCACTTAGTGTTTTGGTGTCCACATGTTAACGGGGCAACATTTTTGTAATCTGAAAACCATTGTAAGCCATTTAATACAGTGATCAGATTTCTAGCTTCCAAGGCAGTGGAAACCTTAATGATGCTCTGCGAAGGTGAGAAAGCAAGATGGATGTTAGAACCTGTCTATGCATTAAATCCTTCTTATCTACTACTAATACAATCCAAATAATAAAAAAACTGGAATTGTTTGCTACGGAAATGTGTTGCTGCGTTATCAGTTGCCCGCCACTGGTGAAGTACAGCCATAGTTGTCCTCTCAGAATTTTTACTCAATGGATGCATAAGCAGCTTAATACCTTCAAAGAACTCTCAAGAGCCTCCCTGTTCCCGAGAGGGAAAAAGCGAGTGCAATTTATACAAAAAGATTTATTAAAAAACCAGTAAGACACTACTACGTCATGACACTGTCACACTGGGCTTTAAACACAAGACTTTTGTTCTACAATACTGGGGAACAAAATGGGCGTGGGCATAAATCAAATTGATCCTTAAGCGTAGCAAAAAAAAAAAAAAAAAGACGGTGAAAGCAATTCTGTTGTAATGAGAACGCAATCAAACTTCAGAGGGACCAACATCTTACTTCCAATTCAGGGACTTGATACAAAAATTTTAGTTTGAACTGCTATTAGCAGGCAGCCTGAGCCGCCTCAAAATGAATCTTCAAATGAGAATA